>NW_026057582.1:111473572-111805993 GCF_023721935.1 Panthera uncia
TCTCTGTGTCTCAGCTAATCCTCATGGGACAGAGAGCAGAGAGGGGAAATGCCTAGTGATAAGAATGCTAATCAGAATGAAGGGAGTTTTCCAGCATTTGCCTTGCTAGCAAAAAAAAAAAAAAAAAAAAAAAAAGTCATCTATAAAAAGCGCTGGAAGGCTTTTTCTTGCAGCCCGGGGCCTTTGCCAGGGAACAGATTTCTCTCCCTCATCTCAGTTTCTTCCAGGCTCTGTTCCTGAATGTTCTCCTTTTTTTTTCTTTCTTTCTTCTTTCTTTCCTCTCTTGATGGAGTCCTCTCTGTCTGGGAAAGGAATCCAGGATAGCCAGAGGGGTTGCCCTGTGCAGGACCTGGAAACAGAGAAGGCAGACTCCCCGCTGACTGGGACACTGGAACATTGTGGGTTGCAGTAGAGAGGTCCCACTCCTCTGCCTGGTGGGGTCCCATTGAGGTGATACTGAGAACTCCCCACTGCTTTTTCTCTCCCCTTCCCCACTGTTTCATTCCCATTTGATTCTCCTTGGCTTCCTTCCTGTGCAAGCCCTTGCCTTTGGGGGCAAGATGACCGAGGGAGTCAGCAGGCCTGAGGCTGCCTCCTCACACCCTGTCCTTACACTCGGTTTATGACAAGGCTGATCTGTGCAGCTCAGCACATCCAAGGATGGCCTTCTCCCTCACTCCATTGTCCAGATGTATGACCCCAATGTCTTTGTAAATAATATAATCTCAAGAGGCCTGCTGCTGTAGAGAGAGGAATAAATAAATCAATATGTAAATAAATCCACAAGAGCAGGGGAATGTACTAGGACTTTGCACAACTGTGATAAAGCATTTTAGAAGATGGATGTTGCTGTATTTCTGGGGAGCTCTGATTGAAGGGCTAGGATTCCAGCCGTGGGCTGTGGGAGACAGAAAGTGAGCCGTGACTGAAATTCCCTCGTGCATTGATTTGACTTAAATATATTCCAGGAGCCAGCCTAATTGCTGGTTCAGTCTCAGGCTTTGATTTTCCTTCTCTCGATTCCCTGCATTTCAAATAGTTTTTTATCAAGAAGCCCTAAGATGCCCTCAGTCCTATTGAGAATCTGTCTGGATTCATGATCGACTCTTCTGAGAACACAGAACCGGGAATTCTGCCCTTGGCCAAAGGAAGAACCAGACATTCCCTACCTGGGAGAAGCATGCCGGTAATTTCCAGAGGAAAAGGTAGTTAATTCTCATTTTGAATTAGAGATTCAAATGGCAGGCTCTTACTCACACAGACTCAGAGCCACATTGCTATTGGGGTGGAGTCCGGGAGAAGGTGGAAGGAGAGCTTCCAGTTTTGCGAGTCCCCTTGTACCACCCAGCCAGCACAGAGGCCACGGACACTGACTTCTGGCGTCTGACCGCATGACCCTCTTGCCAATTCGCCCTGACTACCATAGTGCATTTTGGTGTTTGGGGACCCAGTTTAGTGGGCCCTGTGTCCATCTGCAAGAAGTGAGAAGAGAGGGATCAAGCAGCTCTTGAACCTTTCACCCACCACCTCAAGTTCCTTTGTGAGCCGAGAGTGTTCTGGCCTCTCACCAAAATGCAAGGAGATTTTGATTAACATTCCATCGATTCCAAATTTCTAAGCAGAACCCTGGCTCCACAGACCCTATAAAACCACCTGGTGCCCAGTCCAGGTGGTTGTACCTGCTGAGCACCCACAGTAGGGGCAGAACAGCAGGAGAGAGAATGGACCCCCTCACCTACAAGCTATGTGGAGTCTTACCTGTGGATTTTGAGGTGGACGGCTGGAGTTGGAGGGGAACACAGGAGAGGTTAGGTTTGTTGCTCACCTTATGTTCGTGTTTTTATTTTCTGCTATTCATGTATCGATTCCATGGCCCTGCCAGCTTCACTCCAGTGTCCTGATATCTACTGCCTTCACAAATGCTCTTATAGCCCACCTCAATAGGAACCAAGTGTACTTGCAATCTCTGAGCCATACTGGCACAGATCTTGCCAAGTATAAGGACTGTTTTTCAAAGCCTATATCCAGGTCTGCATGGGCTCCAAAGTACATCAGATCTTTGCCATATCGTGGGGCTTTCTTTGCGGAGGAAAGCCCAGGACAAACCAGGCTTGCCAGGAGTTAACGTGATGATGATATGGGGTTGCCATTTGCTTCTACTCGACATAAGCTCTTGGATCAACTCAGATCATTCCAAGGATTCACAAAAGTGGCCTTGCTGGGAGCACAGCCTCATTCACATCAGGGACTAGTAGAAAACACTAAGAAGGGTAGTCATCAATGCTATTCACCAAATGTTCTTGGTTCTTTGCCTTTTGGACACATGGCACACCTGTCTTTCATGATCCCGTTGTGTTTGAGAGTGAACATGTGACTGAGTTTGACCAGTGAATTAAAATAAGTGATATATGTCACTTCAAAGCCCAAGTATTTAATTACTTGGCAAGACACTCCTTCACCCACCATGATCTCTGTCTGTCCCTCTGACATAACAATTGGTGATGTTTGAAATGGTGGTTGCTCTGTCAGCCAGGGTCTCTCAGAGTCATGAGCACAGAGCGGAGCTCTGCTGACCCATGATGGATGTGCAGCGTTACCCAATAAACGTTGGTTCTTATAAGCTACCAAGATTTGGAGATAATTTATTACTACAACATAAGTTATACTATCCTTACTGATACACAGATCAGACATGTTTAAGGCGAAGTGGCTGTCTATTGAGACTATTCAGCCTGCTTAAACTTCCTGGGTCTGATGTAAGCTCCTACTGATCTCTTGGACTAGGGGTGATCATCCATTTTAGTGACACATCCACAGACCTCCTGGCCTGGCTCCCTCTAGATACTCAGAATAGTGCCCTGGACTTCTGAAGCCTAGCCTCTCTCATGATACCCTGGACTATCTGCAGGGCATGAGCCAAGTGACAGGCCCAGGAAGCCCAAGGTATAGTAAGCAGAATGCCCTCCCCAACAAGATGTCCATATCCCGATCCCCAGGACCTGTGAATATGACATGACATACCTACCTTACATGACCAAGAGGACTTTACAGATGTGGTGAAGTGAAGGATGCTGAGATATGGAGATTAGTCTGGATTATCTGGGTGACCCAATGTAATAACAAGTGTCCTTACAAGTGAAAGAGGGAGGTAGGGGTATCAAAGGCAGAGAGAGATTTAAAGATGCTATGCTGCTGGCTTTGAAGAGGGAGAAAGGGGACAATTTGCCAAGGAATGCAGGTGGCTTCTAGGAACCAGAAAAGGCAAAGAAACAGATTCTCCCCTACGGTCTTCAGAAGGAACACAACCCTGACAAAATTTTGATTTTAGTCTAGTAAGACCCATTTCAGACTTCTGACCTCCACAATTGTAAGATAATATATTTGTGGTGTTTTAAGCAACTCAGTCTATGGTGATTTATCATAGCAGCAGCAGGAAACTAACACACAATGGAAAACCCATTCCTCCTCCTGAACGCTCTCAGGGGACCGTCACCCAAACTTGCCATGAGACATACTGGATAGAGCACCTGGAGGCCTGTCAGCAGAGCCTCCTTCTTATAGTGATTACGGTAGATATTCTTCTGGATCCTCCAAAATTGAACCTTCTGCCCAGTGCCCATCACTCTTAAATCACTAAGGGCCTTTGAACCAATGCACTGTGTCTTCCTTATTCATTTTTTCATGTTGAGCATGTAGTAGACACCAGTGAATATTAGGTAAACGGAAGAATGAATGAGTGAATAAATGTCACAAGAAATTATCTGATTATGTATGCAGTTCTTGATGATCTACTCAGAGTCTCTGGCAAGAAACACATCAATTTGAGTTACTCACAGTAAAAATTTCAAACAAAACCACAAATGAGTACAAAAAAGAATTTAATGCTTTTCCCACTCACAGTTTTGTCAGGTGCAAACAATCTGTATAATTCTCCTTAGCTGGCTGATTCTTTTGATTCCTTCTGCCGTGCATGTTTTATGTGTGTGTATGATGGCAGAGGGGTGTTCTGATGGTGCACCCTCCCCTGGGCACCTGCTTCCTCCAGCTTATTAAAATTTCACTCATTTTTTTAGAGATGGAGCATGATTTTGTTAGCAAGGATGCTCACTGGGTCAAGAATGGAGCAAAAAAATTACCACCCCTCAAGTTTTAGTGACCTGGATATAGTGTCATCCATTCATATTTAATGCGACCCTGACACTGAACAATAGTTACGAAAAGAGAGAGTTTATGCTGCCATCAAACAACATTTTGGATGAGAGAGAGGTAAAGTCCCATCTTAACAAAAACAAACATATTTCACTCACCATCAATAATCTGTTCCTGAAAAACATGTTCTGTCCCAAACACTAATCATTATTTTCAATGGGGATAATGTGTCCCATAAAAACCCTCACTCCAAACTTCCTAAAACATAATCGAAACATGGCAAAATGCCTATATTTGTATGTAACAACTATCATCTTTGCTTGCAAAGTGCTTAAACATCTCTCTCTCTGATCAAAAATTATAAAATTATAAGGTCTAAATAAAAATTATCTAACACTTAAGTGAAAAATCTAAACCCATAAAACCAGAAGCAAATATTTATGACTCTGAATTAGGTTAAGGTTTCTCAGATAGGACACCAAAAACACAGTCTATACAAGAAACAAGATTGCAAAATTGAACTTCATCAAAATTAAGAACTTCTCTTCTCCCACAAACCCTGTTAAGAGAATGAAAAGACTAGCCACAGACTGGGAGAAAATATTTTCAAGTTAATACATCTGATAAAGGATTTGATTCAGGAACATCCAAAGAACTTCCAGAACTCAATATTAGAAAATAGAAATAATCCAATTAAAAATGGGCAAAAGACATAATGGAGATTTCATCAGAGAAGACATATGGGTGACAAACATATGAAAAGATATTCGTCCTCATTAGTGTAGGGAAATGTACTATACATCTACTACAGAGCTAACATTAAAAAAAAAAAAAGCTGACACTATCAAGTACTGACGAGGATATGGAGCAACAGGAATTCTCATTCATTGCGGGTAGAAATGTAAGATGGCAGTCACTTTGGAAGACAGTTTGACAGCCTCTTATAAGGTTAAACATACAATAAGCACATGATCCAGAGATGAAAACTTATGTTCACACAAAACCTGTATGTGAATATTTACAGCATCTTTAATTCATAAGAATCAAAATCTGGAAACAACTCAATGCTCCTCATTTGGAGAATGACTAAATGGACTGGTCTACCTGTACAGTGGAATGTTAATAGCAATAACAAGGAACAGACTATGACATACACATCAACACAAATGAATCTCAAATGCATTATGAAAGAAGCCAGAAAGTCCACCTACTGTATGGTTCCATTTCTATGTCATTCTGAAAAGGCAAACTATGGGGACAGAAAATAGATCAGAGGTTGCCACAGACTGGGGGCTGGGGGGCAGAGTTGACCACAAAGAGGCACAGGGGAATTTTGGGACGGGTAGAAATATTCTATATCTTGATTATGGCGGTGGATATGTTTGTCAAAACTTGCAGAACTGTAGACTTTTTTAAAGGGTGAATTTTACTATATATAAATCATGCCTTAATAAACCACAGCAACAAATAAAGGCAGTTGCTTGGTATGCAGCAGCATGTATATTTCCCACGACCCTCAAGGACACTTGGCATGCTTTGCAAAACATTTGCACGTGACACTGATATTCTACTATTTGTATTTAGAAAGTAAGTTAAGGCGTTATTGAATGTTGTTCTGTTAAAATGCTGAATTGAGGTTTGGGTACGTAAATATGATTCTTTCTTATGGAATCGTCGGCCAAAAAATATATTGACAAATACGTGTGTTCAGTAAAGTTTGGGTATTAAAACCCTAGATGGATTCTACTGGGAAAACAAACTGTAGACATTCTTCAGGGCATGCCAGTCTCATGATACTGCTGCACTCTATTTTTATATCCTGGCTGACAGCCTGCACCATCAGTGTTCAACTAACACGTATACAACAAATCCTGTTGAATAAAAAATCATCTCTACTTAGCAGATCCTTTTCAGTCACTGACAGTTAAACTAGCAAAAAGTGGAGAAATCCAAAGGAGCTGAATAATTCAAATAAGGATGATCTAATATTGATTTATACTAATATTGATTTCCAAACCCAGTAACCAGAGGATGCACAGTCTTCTCATGTCCATTGAATATTTACAAAACTTGATAGTTTAGTCTATGAGACATTCAAAAATGTACAAATAGAATAAACTATATTCTCTGATAGTAATTCAGTGCGACTATAAATAGATAATGGGAGAATAACCAAAAACTTCTAACTACTTGGAACAAAAACTGGAATTACAGAATGTTTGGTAAATATCAATATTGCGAATACTACATGTTAAAACTCTTAGACGTAGCCAAAGCTGTACTTGGAAGGAAATGTATAGACTTGAACACTTCAATTACCAAATTAGAAAAGATGAAAATGAGCAATGAACTAAGTAATCCATTGACTATGTCTGACACATATTAAGCAATCAATAAACATTTAGTGAGTGAAGAAATTAGAGGAAAAAAATGACGGAATGAACTTAGGGAATATAGGATAAAACAAAACATTTAAAAAACCTTAATTAATAGTTTGGAAATAGAGAAATTAAGTCAGATACCTGGGTGGGGAAGGAGAGGGGAGCAACATAGATTATCCACTCAGTAGTCAACTCAAGGAGAAAGAGAAAACATAACTATACAAAATTTAAGAATAAGGAGATTCAGCCACAAATACAGATGAAATTTAAAGAATTATAAGAGAATACTCTTTATAACATGCTAGATACTTGAAAACCTAGATGAAATGAGATATTTTCTAAGAAAACATAAATTACTAAATGTATGCATGAAGTGTAAAACCAGGAGATGTTATGAAAGCAAAGGCACTCCTCATTTCAGGTCCCAGCTCTGTCTTTTTGTAGTGTGGAACCTTAGCAAATTACTTAAGGTCTTCACCCTCAGTTTCCCTATCTGTAAAACAGCACAAACAACAGAATTTATCCCATGTTTAGGAATATTGTGTGGGGATTAAACGATACACGCAAACAGCTTATCTGACGCACTGTGATCACTGAAATTTGAAAAGACCACGGAAGAAATCAAGAATGTGGTCAAAGAGCTATCTCTTATCAGACCGCTGGAAACACAGAGTTTTACTGCTTCCGTTGCTATTTAAGCTGTTTTGGAACTTAGAAAAAGAAGGAGACATCTTACTCCTTTTTAAGAGACGAGCGAATCCTGATACCAAAATCTGACAAAGATAGTACACGGAAGAAAAGTACAGACCAACCCCTTGAGGAATACAGGTACACACTTTCCAAATAAAATATTAGAACTCAACCTTAGTGGTATTTATGCACAGCATACATATCAAGTTAATACTGCTTCATTATATTTCTGATCATACAGTGATTTGGTTTCCTATTGCTGCTGTAACAAATTCACACAAACTTGGTGACTTAAAACACCCAAATTTATTCTTTTACAGTTTTGGAGGCCAGAAGTCTGACAGATTCATGGGGCCAAAGCCAAGGTGACTGCCAGGACCGTGCTGCTTTCAGAGATTCTAGGAGAGACTCCATTTCCTGGCTTTTCCAACTTCTAGAGTTACATTCCTTGCCTTTTCCAGCTTCTAGTTTCTGGCTATCTTCCTTGGCTCATGACCTCTTTCTCCCTCTTCAAAACCCAAAACATCTTCAAATCTTTCTTTCTCTGCCTAAGTCATCACATTGTCTTTTCTCTTCTGTATGTGTGAAAATTTCCCCTTCCTCCTCCCTCTGATAAGGATTGTGTGATTGTCTTAGGGCTCACCCAAATAGTACAGGGATAATCTTCCCATATCAAGAACCTCATCTCAAGGCCCTTAACTTAATCCTATCTGCAAAGACCTTTTTTTTCCCATATAAAGTAAATTGGGATATGGAAGTATTTGGGGAGTATTTTTTCACTCTATCACAGTCTGTCCTTTGGCCCTCCAAGGTACCTATCTGTCACACATGCAAAATATCGCCCCATCCCAACATTCCCAAAGTTCCAACCCAATACATCATCAACCACATCCAAAATCTTATCAGCAATATCAGGAATGGGTGAGACTCTTGGTATAACCCATCCTGGGGCAAAATTCATCACTATGTGTGCACAGTGAAACTAGAAAAACAGTTCTCTGTTTCCAAAATACGATGGTGGTACAGGCTCAGTATAATAGTTGTAAGTTTTCCCAATCCAAAGGGAGAAATGAGAGGAATAAAGGGGTCACTGCTCCGGAGCAATTTCAAAATCCAGCAGTGCAAATTTCATTAGGTTTTGAGGCCAGGGAGTAATCCTCTGTGGTCAAGGTTGTGCCTCAGGGCCCAGGGCTCCCGTGTCTGCCTCCTGACCCACGGTTCTTCTAGCTTGTAGGCCCCAGACTCTGCTCTCTGAGTTATCCGTGTTTTCCCTTGTTTGCTGCTCAGCAGTTGACCTACCTTTAGGATTTGGAGGACCAACCGGCTTCTTTTATTTCATTCTCTCTCTGTCCCTGTTGGCACGAGTCAGTGTTCTGCTCGCATACCATGCTCAGAAACTTCATGGGTCTCCCCTATACTTCACAGAAACTCATGCCATTATATAAGAGGGTCTATTCCTGGCTTCTGTTGATATGACTGAGAACATTCATGAGTCACACCTTTGACTGCTTTAACACTAGTGAACAGTTGTCTAGCCACACCCCAGACTTTCTCTCCAGAGCACGCTTCCTAACAGTGAATGTCTTAATACCAACTTTTTTTTTTCAATCTGGATAGACCAAGAATTTCCAAGTTCATCAAGTGTTAATTCCTTTTTGCTTAATAATTCTTTTAGTCTGTGTCTTTCCTTATACACTCTACATAAGCAATAAGAGGAAACGAGGCTCCAGCTTTGACACTTTGGAACTCTCTTCAACTAAAGATTCCAAGTTCAGTGCTTATAAGTTCTGCCTTCCACACAACCATAGGACGCAATTCAGCTAGGCTTCTGGCCACTGTGTAAGCAGGGTCTTCTCTCCTTCATGTTTCAATAGCACATGCCTCATTTGTTTCTGAACCCTCACTAGCAATGTCTCTAAAATTCACATTTCTACCCACCTTCTATTTATGAGGATATGTGTAGACTCTTAGGTAATATAGGCTTTATCCACCATATACCTTACTTCCTCTTGAGCCCTCCCTGGCAGTCTTCAACATCCATATTTCTACCAACAGTCTATTCAAGGCAATCTAGTTTTTTCCTATCATGTGTCCCCAAATTCTACTAGCCGCTCCCCATTATCCAGTTCCAAAGCCACATCCCTATTTTTTGGTATTTGTTACAGCAACTCTACTTCCAAATACCAAAATTTGTATCAGTCAAGGATCCACCAGAGAAAGAGAACCAGTTAAAAAAAATAATACATACACATATTCATGCACGCACGCACGCACACACACACACACACACACACAGATTTATTGCAAGGAATTGCCTTATGCAATTGTGGGGCTGGCTGGACAAGTCTAAAATCCATGGGGCAGGAAGGGCAAGATGGAATGCTCAAGCACAAGCTGAAGCCGCAGTCTACAAGGGAATTTCTTCTCCTTCAGGGAAATCTCTGCTCTTCTCTTAAGGCCTTTCAACTGATTAAATCGGGCCCACCAAGATTATTAAGGATAATCTTTTTTATTTAAAGATAACTGATTAGGGGCGCCTGGGTGGCGCAGTCGGTTAAGCGTCCGACTTCAGCCAGGTCACGATCTCGCGGTCCGTGAGTTCGAGCCCCGCGTCGGGCTCTGGGCTGACGGCTCGGAGCCTGGAGCCTGTTTCCGATTCTGTGTCTCCCTCTCTCTCTGCCCCTCCCCCGTTCATGCTCTGTCTCTCTCTGTCCCAAAAATAAATTAAAAAACGTTGAAAAAAAAATTAAAAAAAAATAAAATAAAATAAAGATAACTGATTAAAGACATCAGTCACATCTATAAAACACCTTCACAGCAGCACACCTATGCTAGTGATCAAGTGAATAACTGGAGACTATAGCTTAGCCAAACTGACACGTAAAACTGATCATCACACATTGCAAAATATTTACACAACCAAGAAATATAAAATAATGTAATGAAAACTACCAGGAGACCCACCATCCAGAAATAGCACTGCTAACTTCTCAGTGAGTGTCCTTCCAGACTTTATTCTGTGCAAATACAAATACACATATCTTAAAATGAGATCATGATATAAATTCTGTTCATTTTTACTATATATATATATATATATATATATATGTATATTAGCAAGAGAGAGTAGAGTGCATGCATGGGGCAGGGGAGGGGTAAAGAGAGAGAGAATCTTAAGCAGGCCCCATGCCCAGTGTGGAGTCTGATGTGGGGCTCGATCTCATAACCCTGAGATCATGGCCTGAGCCAAACTGAAGAGTTGGACACAACCGGCTCAGCCACCCAGGCACCCCTACATTTTTTATTTTAGAAGTAATACTTGTTCATTATGAAGAATTCAGAAAGATATAAAGAAGAAAGTAAATATCATTGGAAGCCCTACCACTCAGATAAATCGCCATGAATATTTTGGTATATTTTAACATATAGACAGAGATAAATATATCTATATTGTCATACACATCTAGTTTTAATAGATGTATTTATTTTATTCTAAGGCTGTACCATTATTTATTTAACCAATCTTCTTCTGGTGATCCTTGCATTGCTCAGAACTCTTTCTATTGCAAACGACAACAACCCAAGTCAAACAAGCCTGTAAGAAACAAAGGAATCTAGGGGCGCCTGGGTGGCTCAGTCGGTTAAGCATCCGACTTCAGCTCAGGTCACGATCTCGCACTCCCTGAGTTCTAGACCCGCGTCGGGCTCTGGGCTGATGACTCAGCCTGGAGCCTGCTTCTGATTCTGTCTCCCTCTCTCTCTGCCCCTCCCCCATTCATGCTCTGTCTCTCTCTGTCTCAAAAATAAACAAACTTAAAAAAAAAAAAAAAGAAATGAAGGAATGTATCAGCATAAGTAGCTGGGAGGTTAAGGCACAGCTGGAACTAGGAGTCCATCGATGTCAGAGTTCTGTCTCTCCAGTTCTTGGTAGGCTCTCTCCATCTGCTGTGCACAATGGCTACCAGGTGCTCCAGACTTACTTTTTAAAAAAAAATTTGTATTTATTTTTGAGAGAGAGAGTGTGTGTGTGCATATGCACACACTTGTGCAAGTTGGGGAGGGGCAGAGAAAGAGGGGTGACAGAGGATCCAAAGTAGACTGTATGCTGACAGCAGAGAGCCTGATGCGGGGCTTGAACTCAAGAACTGTGAGATCATGACCTGAGCTGAAGTCAGACGCTTAACCAATGGAGCCCCCCAGGTGCCCCACCAGACTTCCTTTCTATAGGCTTAATCTGTGGCAGAGACCGCTATTAGTCTACCCAGTACCCTAACAGAACCCCAGTTTTATTTTGGGAATCAATGTGCCCAAGTTTTTAAAACTACATTTCTGAGACTCCCTTGCAGGTAGGATGCAGGGCTGGCCAAAAATAAAAGTCATAAGATGGGGCTACAGCCAAAGTTAACTCAGCATGCATCCTTCTGCCCTTTCACTTTTTCTCCTTTTCCCCAGCTGACACATGGATAGGATTGCTGGAATCGCAGCAGCCATTTTACAACCATGAGGGACCTTTGAGGAGTGAAGCTACATGCTAAGAAAGAGCAGAAAAGAAAGAAGAATCGTAGGTAATTGATAGTAATGTGGAACTGCTATCCTATTCTGGACTGCTTATCTCAGATTTCTTTTACATGAAGAAATAAGTTTATTCCACTGTTATTTGAGTTTTCTTTTTTATTTTTTTTATTTTTTTTTTATTTTTGGGACAGAGAGAGACAGAGCATGAACGGGGGAGGGGCAGAGAGAGAGGGAGACACAGAATCTGAAACAGGCTCCAGGCTCCGAGCCATCAGCCCAGAGCCTGACGCGGGGCTCGAACTCACGGACCGCGAGATCGTGACCTGGCTGAAGTCGGACGCTTAACCGACTGCGCCACCCAGGTGCCCCTGTTATTTGAGTTTTCTGTTAAATGTAGCTGAGCCCTAACTAATGTACAACCCTAGTAGAAAGAGTAGGTCTGTCTAAATAACTCTGGCATAAAAGCCCCAAGGAAGAGTCTGACAGGCCTCACTAGATCTAGGCCTGTCTCTCCCTGAATCTATGGAAATGGTACATCAATTAGGATACATGCTGTCCCAAGAAACAGAAAAGCCCAACTTGAAACACCAGCCAACTCAGATGGAACCTTTTGCAGCGTTCGTGGGTATGTAAAAGGGTGCAGCCTCTATAGAAAACAACGTGGTGCTTCCTCAAAAAAGTGACAGAGAATTACTGTACGAGCCAGTAATTCTACTTCCAAAAGACTTGAAAGCCAGGACTCAAAATCATATTTGCACACCCGTGTTCATACCACTCTTCACAATGTACAAAAGGTGAAAGCAACCAAAACGTCCATTAGTGGGTGAGTGGCTAAACAAAATCTGAGGCAGACATACGACGGAGTTATTACAGAGCCTTATAGAGGAAGCAGATTCTGACACATGCTATGACATGGATGAACTTTGACCATTATGGTAAAGGAGATGAGCCCATCACAGAAGGACAAATACTGTATGATTCCATTTACAGGAGGCACTCTGAGTAATGAAAGACAAAAAAAAAAAAAAAAAAATAGAACGGTGGCTGTCAGGGTCTGAGGGGACGAGGTATTGGGGCGTTATTGTTTAATGGATCCAGAGTTTCAGTTTTGTAAGACAAAGAGAGTTCTGGAGACGGTTGCTAGGGAGGCACCAACAACAATGTCAGTGTACTTATTATCACCGAACTGCACACGTAAAAGTGGCAAAAAATGGTAAACACTTTCTTAATGTTTTTATTTATTTTTGAGACAGAGACAGAGCATGAGCAGGGGAGGGGCAGAGAGAGAGGGAGACACAGAATCCAAAGCTGACCCCAGGCTCCGAGGTGTCAGCGCAGAGCCCCACACGGGGCTTGAACTCACGAGCCGGGAGAACATGACCTGAGCCGAAGTCGGACGCTTCACCGACGGAGCCACCCAGGTGCCCCTGGTAAATATTTTTTGTGGTAAAATATATTTTACCACAATAATAATAAGTAAATAAAACACAGAAACACCAGCTTAACAGATGCTGCCACTTCCGCTTCCTTGGCCAGAGCTGGTCACACAGAGTCGTCACATACAATACAGAGTTCCCACAAACTGAGTGTTGTGGGAAGAGGGGAAGTGGGTGGGGGGGATGGGCTAAAGGGGCTTGGGGCATTCAGGAGGGCACTTGCTGGGATGAGCACTGGATGTTATACAGAAGTGATGAATCACTAACTTCTACTCCTGAAATCATTATCACACTATATGTTAACTAACTTGGGTTTAAATGAAATTTAAAAAAATTCAGAATTCCCAGTTCAATTTGAATTTCAGGTGAATAAACACATTGCCTTTTCACGTGAGTATGTCCCAAATATTGGCTAAGACATACTTTTACGAAAAAATTATTTATTTATCTGAAATACAAATTTAATTGGGCATCCTGTGTTTTTATCTGCTAAGTCTGGCGACCCCATTCATGTGGCCATTCGGAGCTCTAAGGGAGGTTAGGAGTGAATTGAACATTTAGCTTTTCTAGCCTCTGTGTTAGAGGAAGGAAGTGAAGGGGTTGGCAGTCAATGTTAGATCATCTCACCAACAGTGTCTGCTCTCGGACTGCCTTGCTCATTTAGTCTCAAATTCTTTTTTGTCTGAAATTAATTTTGGGACCCAGATTTTTGTTGTATATTTTGACCTGGAATATATCCATCCATCTTTCTATTTTCAAACTGGTGATGTCATTTTGTTTTAGGTAGAGCTCTCGAATGTAGTTTATAACTTGTTTTGTTTCGTTTTTAAAAATAATCCCAACTAGGGGCACCTGGGCAGCTCAGTTGGTTGGACAACTGACTGTGGCTCAGGTCATGATCTCATGGTTGGCGAGTTCAAGCCCCGCGTTGGGTTCTGTGCTGACAGCTCAGAGCCTGGAGCCTGCTTCAGATTCTCTCTCTCTCTCTCTCTCTCTCTCTCTCTCTCTCTCTCTGTCCTTCCCCCGCTCATGCTCTGTCTCTCACAAATAAATAAACATTAAAATTTTGTTTAAAAATCCCAATCTCAATCTCTGTCTTTTCACAGAGGGATTCAGCCCTGATGTGTATTTTATGGTATTTGTTTTTGGGGTTTTTTTTCTTCCTCCTTTTCTGTCACTTCTAACCACCATAATGGCTGTTTCCTTCTCTTTTCTTTTTTTCTTTTAGAATTTGAAAGACACATATTCTATTTATGATTTACCTATGGTGACCTTTACCTTGAAATTTGTAACAAAAAATATTTGAGCATGTGTTTCCTCTGAGAATTCCCCACTCAACAAGAAAAGACTGTTGGCAGCTGTCAATTTCTCCCTTCTCTGTTGAGCTTACAATCTTGTTGAAGAATTCTAGCGCATGACTGATTTTGTTTGACATCATAGATCCTTCTCTTTCAAGAAACTTTCAAAAATATTTGCATTGTAACTTACAACCCCAGTATCAACATTTAGGTTTTACTCTGTTTTTTCAGACTCCTTCACCTTTTTCTTGATTCCTTTATTCTTATTCATTTTTTCATTTGGATGAAACTCCTCTTCGAGAAAGTTTTTGGAAAGGATCTGTGAGTGGCGTTCTTCCCAAGTCTGCACATCTGAGCATGTTTTTTTTTTTTTTTTTCTTTCCCTTAGATATGAACCATCATTGGCTTGGCATAGACTCTGCAAGCACACTCCTCTCCCCTCGGGTGTCTGTCAACATTACCTGGTCAGCTGTCAACATTTAATAGTGCAGAGGAAAAGTCTAGCACCAATCTTCTTCACTTTTCATGGTAGGAAACGCACCGTTTCCTGGAAGACTAATTTTAGAATATTCTTTATTCCTTGGAATCCATAAGGCATGAGGCTTAAAAATAAATTAACCATTGTTTGTGATAAAACTAGTCAAAGTGTGAATAGAAAGTATATTTATTTTCTATTGCTGCTGCAAAAATTACAAGAAACTTGGTGGTTAAAAATAGCACAAATTTATTACCTTATGGCTCTGAGGTCCTGACATTTGTGGGCTACTGGGATAAAAATCAAGGTGTAAGCAGGGTTGTGTTCCATCTGGAGACTCTAGGGGAATATTCATTTTCTTGCATTTTTCAGCTTCTAGAAGGTGCCCGCATTCCTTGGCTAGTGGCCACCTTCTTCCACCTTCAAAGCCAGGAACATAGCATTTCTCTGGTTCTGTTTCCATTGTCACATCTTTTTCTCTTACTCCTCTGCCCTCATCTTCCACGTTTAAGGACATTTGTGGTTGTATTGGCCCCACCTGGATAATCCAGGTTAATTTCTCTATTTTAACAATTCATTTATTTTTAATTTTCTTTTAACATTTATTCATTTTTGAAAGGCAGAGAGAGAGCACGAATGGGGGAGGGGCAGAGAGAGAAGGAGACACAGAAACAGAAGCAGGCTCCAGGCTCCAAGCTGTCAGCACAGAGCCCGATGCAGGAATTGAACTCACGGACTGCGAGATCATTACCTGAGCCGAAGTTGGCTGCTCAACCGACTGAGCCACCCAGGTGCTCCATCTCTGTATTTTAAAGCCAGTTGGTTTGCAAACATTAATTGCATCTGCTAACTGAATTTCCCTTTGCCATGTCACCTAAAGTATTCACAAGTTACAGGAATGTGGGCATCTTTGGGGAGTCACTATTCCACCTATCACAAAAGGATACTTCTTCAACCTGGATAAAGGGCATCTGCAAAAAACTTAGTTAATGATGAAAGACTGAATAATTTTCCCCTAAAACCCGAAATAAGACAAAAGCATCCGCTTTCATAGACATTGTACTGGAGGCTCTACCTAGGGCAATTAGGCAATAAAAACAAAAGATATCCAGATTTGGGGCACTTGGTTGGCTCAGTCGGTTAAGTGTCTGGCTCTTGGTTTTGACTCAGGGCATGATCTCACAATTTGTGAATTTGAGCCCCACATCATATCTGCACTGTCAGTGCAGAGCCTGCTTGGGATTCTCTCTCTCTCCCTTTCTCTGTCCCTCCCCCACTTGGGCTCGCTCTCTCCTCTCCCCCTCAAAATAAATAAATACACTTTTTAAAAAAAGATGTCTAGATTGTAAAGGAAGAAACACAACTATTTCCATCTAGGTGACATGTTTATATAGACACAAATACCTAAGGAATACACTAAAAAGTACTAGAACTAATTAACAAGTCTAGCAAAGTTGCAGGATACAGAGTCAAATACAAAAATCAATTGTATGTCTATACACTAGCAATGAAAAAAATCTGAAAATTAACAATTATGTTTATAATAGCATCAAAGAATAAAATACATAAATTTAATAAAAGCACAAAACTATTATTCTGAAAATTACAAAAAGAGTTTTGAAAGAAATTAAGAACCACCTAAATAAATGTTCATAGATCCCAAACTTAATATTGTCAAGGTGGTCACACTCCTCAAATTGATCTACAGTGTCAATATATTACCTATCAAAATCCCAGCTGCCTTTTTTCCTTTTTGCAGGAATTGGCAAGGTGACCCTAAAATGTATATAAAAATACAAGAGCCCTAGAATACCAAAACAATCCTGAAAAAGAAGAACAAAGAATACACTCCCCGATTTAAAACTTACCAGAAAGCCACAGGAATCAAGACTCTGATAAGGGTAGGTATATAGGTTGATGAAACAGAAATGAGAATCCAGAAATAAATTCTTACATTTATGGTCAACTGATTTTCAAAAAATGTGCCAATACAGTAGAATAGGGGAAACAATGGTGTTTCCAACAAACGGTGCTGGGACAGCTAGGTATCCACCTGTAAAACAATGAATGTGGACTCCCACTGTATAACACAGGTTTTAAGTCAAAATGGACACTTAACTGCATGAAAGAGTTAAAACTATAAAGCTCTAAGAAAACAAAGGACTACATCTTTGTGACCATAGGTTAGACAAATCCTTCTTAGGTAGGATACCAAAAGCACAAAAGAAAAAACAATTTTAGCAAGCTAAAACTTTTGCGCTCCAAAGGACACTATTAAGAAAATTAAGACAACCCACAGAATGGGAGAAACTATTGGCAAATCCTTTATCCGAGAAGAGTCTAGTATCTACGATACATAAAGAAGTCATACAACTCAATAAAAAGTCAAACAAACCAATTTAAAAATAGGCAAATGATTTGAGTACACATTTCTCCGAAAATATACAAGTGACCGATAAGCACATGAAAAGATGCTAAACGTCATGAGCCTCAAGGAACTGCAGATCAAAACCATGAGATATAATTTCACACCCACCAACATGGTTAAAATCAAAAGACACACCGTAGCAACTGTTGGCGAGGATGTGGAGAAATTGAAATGTTCGTATATCACTGGTGGGATTGTAAAATGGGACGGCCACTTTGGAAAACAGTTTGGAAGTTCTCATAATGCTGAACATAGAGTTACCAGATGATCCAGAAATTCCACTCCTAGGTGTATGCCCAAGAGAAATGAAAACATATGTCCACACAACAAATTGTACACAAATGTTCATAGCAGCATTATTCATAACAGCCCCAAAGTGGAAACAACCCAAATTTTCAACAAGTAATGAAAGGATTAATAAAATGTGGTATATCTGTACAATGGAATGTTTAGCCATAAAAAGGAATGAGGTACTGATACATGCTGCAACATGAATAGACCTTGAAAACACACTAAGTGAAAGAAGCCAGTTCCAAAGACCAATATTGTATGATTCCATTTATATGAAAGGTCCAGACTAGCTGCTAAAAAAAATAAAGCTAGGCTTGCATCTGGTGTCCCTTTTTATCTGAAGATGGTCTTTAATTATTTATTTGATAATTTCATCTGCACTTGCTCAGTTATCTACTTCTGGAACTTCGGTTACATATAGCATATTTCCAACATCCGTCCTCCATTCAGAGCCACAACGTCATACTGCTCACATGTGATGGGCACACCAGCACCCCACCTCCCATTCCAGCCCCTGACCCAACAGAGTTTTCCAACATTATGGCCTGTTCTGTGCCCCTTATCGTTTTCTCCTTCTCTAAAATTTCCTCTGTCTTTTTCGTCGGGGTTTTGGAAGAATCCCTTAGACCTGTCTTCTAATTGAGCAGTCCCCCAATTTTTAATTCAGCTAGTTGGGTGTTTGGAAATGAATTTTATTATAATCCACTAATTCCTGGTTCTGCAATATCCATTGTGCCATTTACTGCTCTATTGAGCATTTTATTTTAACGATGTTTCTCATCTCCAAGAACTCTTGGTTGTTCTCAGATTGCTCCTTTTTTGTGACAGTTTTTTTTTTCTATTTTAGCACCGCAATGTCCTTTCCAATCCCGCTGAGAATACTAATTAGAGTTTTTTTTTTTCTTTAATTCTCTTCTTTTTTCTGTATTAGTTTTGGTGTACGTCCAGAGTACTCACATATTAAGAGACTTCTGCCTTGGCCTGTGGCATCAGGGCTGTGAATGTTCTGTGGGGCTGGACAAGTCAGGGGCAACTCAGTAGGAAGAAGACTCAAGCTAGAGGGAAGACATCTCCCTAGCATTGCTGGAAATTTCCATTAGTGGTTACCCAGCAAATGCTTATCCAGCAGTTTTTTCAGCGGTGGTCCTCCACCTCAGCTGCATATTAGAATCACCTGGGACGTTTACTTATTTTTATTTTTTAAAATGTTTTTATTTATATTTGGAAAGAGGGGAGGGGCAGGGAGAGAATTCTAAGCAGGCTCCGTGCTGTCAGCTCAGAGCCCGATGCAGGGCTTGATCCCAGGAACTGTCAGATCATGCATGACCTGAGCCAAAACCAAGAGTTAAATGTTCAATCGACTGAGCCACCCAGGTGCTCCTCACCTGGGGACTTTTAAAAATCTCAATGCCAGGGCTGTACCCAGAGCAATGAAACCAGAAATCTGTGCAGCTTGGTCCCAGGTATTCGTTCTAAAAGCTTCACAGTGATTTCTGTGTATACTTACTGTTGCAAACTGCTGTTTTGGTCTAATCAACACCTCTCAAACTTTCATGTGATGCATATCACTTGGGGATTTTAGTAAAAAGCAGATCCTGATTCATAAAGTACAGCATGGAGCTTGAGATTCTGTGTTTCTTTTCTTTTTTTAAATTATTTTTACTGTTTTATTTATTTTTAAGAGAGAGGGACACACACAGAATCCTAAGCAAGCTCTAGGCTCTGAGCTGTCCACACAGGGCTTGACTCTAGGCTCTGAGCCACCAGCAGAGAGCCTGATGCAGTGCTCGAACTCACAAACCACGAGATCATGACCTGAGCCTAAGTCAGATGCTTAACCAACTGAGCCAGCCAGGTGCCCTGAGACTCTGCATTTCTAACAAGCTTCCAAGTGATGCTAACGCTGCTGGTTTCTAGGAACCATATTTTAAATACGTATCAGGGTCTAAAGTAGCGGGTCACACAGTACGATGTGTGGACCACCAGCAGCAGTATCATGTGGGAACTTGTTAGAAATTCAAGTTCTCCACAAATTTCTCCTGAATCAGAAACCCAAGGGCTGGGGCCCAGCATCTGTGTTTTTCAAACCTCTCCTGATGATTCTGATGTTTGCCCAAGTTTGAAAACCTACAGGATACTTCTCTGAGCGTCAGCTGCTGACCCACCTTTATCAGAATCACCTGGCTTTACAGCATGCAGATTCAGTAGACCCCACCTTAGCCCCCATTCACTCGGGAGCTCAGAGGGTGAAGCCTGTATTCTGCATTTTTCACAAGCTTTCCCAGATGATGCTAATGCATGCTAACTTTAAAAACTACTGTCTCCGGTGCCTCACCCTTTGCTAGGCCTCTGAAGATGTTTCAATGTCCCAATGCTGAAGCACTTTTGGTTATTTCGATGCCTCAGGCTATTTCTACCTGGGCTAATTACCTGTGTAGAAGCCGTAACATGATTAATTCAGGCGGATACCATCTTGGAAGTCCCATAGAACCCTATAATTATGTGTGAAATACACATTTAATTTAAGCAGAGGGGCAAAGATTACCCCTATGATGCTCAGGGGCCTAAGGGTGTGCAGAGCAGATTTTGAGCAGGTCATGTAGCCCTTCTTCCCTCGGCTTCCTAGGCCATAGCCATCTGGTGTCGGTAGAATGTTCCTGATTTTCAAGTCAGTCTTTATAGCATCCAATTAAGTCTTAATGCCGCTAGTTAGCTAAGCTCAGAAAAAAAAGCCGAGTCCCTGTAGATAATACCTAGCAGAGATCTGGATATAGTTATTAGGATAACTTGGCCACAAAATGTGCCAAATTAAATGCGGTTTTCTTCCCCCACATAGATTTTTGGGGTCTAAGTGATCAAAACCTCATTGGTCTCTGATTTTGGCTCTTGCAGAAACTGGGTCTCTAAGTGTTTGTTTTTGCAAATTATACATTTTAACCTGTTATGCTGTGATGTGTTAAACAAATGGAGAGATTTCTGTTCAGAGATTCTTTTTTTTCCTTCTGTACTAGCCAAACATTTCAAATGATTTGGCTTTGGCTTCAGTGTTCCTTTGGACAGTTAATTTTTTGTTTTGTTTTGTTGTTTTGTTGTTTTTTTGCCTTAGGCAAAAAAAAAAAAAAATCCAAAGTGCCAAAGGAATAGTCAAAGCAACTCTATAACTGCCACCCCACCCCCGGGCAGAAAAAGTAAAATCCAAACAACACAAAACAGCTCAACAGGCCATCCCCCAACTAACTAAAAACAGTTTTTCAGGGGAATGTTTCTTACCTAGTGCTTTCTCTCCACTTCTGGGTCCTGGCTGAAACTGGAAAGGTGCCAGGCTTCAGCACCTCCTTGCTTTTGATTGTTGTTTATCCCCTGAAACATGATTGTCTATAATTATGTATAATCTCTCTCTTGTTTACTCTTTTTCACCAAAGCTTGAACATGGTTCAATTGTGTCTCTGTCTTTGCTCTGCCTGGGCTGGGCGAAGAAACATTTCCTGTATTTTCAGCTTTTTTTTTTTTTTTTTTTTTTTTTTAGAGAAATAAAAGGCATTAGGTCTCCATTTGTCTCTTCATTCTCCGAAACCTGACATTGTGACCATTCCTGAACTGATTCATTCAACGTCAGTTGAATGCCAAGTACCGTGCTAAGTGCCTTAGAGGAAATAATGCTACTCATCCTTTCTTGCCCAACAACATATCAGCTGTTGATATTTTCCTCTCGGTCACTTGCCGGTTTAATTCCCGACCCTGAATTAATCATTAATAGCTGAGTTTATTAGAGGCAGGTGTCTGTGAGTATCCTGTTTGGCTTTTTCCATCACAGGCCATCTCTACTCTCTTATTTTAAAGAAAGTGAATTCTCAATGCAAAGGAGAGCCCTAAAACTAGAACAGGCACATGGAAACAGCTTACAAGAATATGAATCATACATGCAGACTTGATGGGTCACACAAGACCCCATGCATGTTCAGACAGACCCTGTGCTTGGTTTAATGCCCTGCTGTCACCACTGTGACATTCTTAATAAATTTTTAACAAGGAACAGACATTTTTATTTTGCTGTATCCTACTAATTATGTACCTGTTCCTGTAGATACCCAGGACTCATCTCCCTGTGGCATTCTCATCCAACTTTAAACAAAAATGAATGAAAATTCTTCCAGAATCTGATGGCACAGAGGAAGGGGGAAAGAGAAAAGTTTGTGCGTGTTCATGTGCTAATGACTTTTGTGGCACTGCTCCAGCCTGTGTTTGGATTTCTTTAACATGCTTATTAATCTTGTCACATTTCAACTTAGCTCCTCTGAGATAGAACTGACCCCAGAAATATCCTGGCAGTGAGCTGTTCAGACCCTGCTGCCTTTCTGAGGGTGCTGTTTAGGGGTTATCTGTCTCCTTCAGAGGGAAGCTGCCAATTCCCAGGATTGAGCTGGGAGGACAGACTCGGGGTGCAGTGAGGGGAGGGGGAAGAGTTTGATAAACCATGTCCCAAGTGAGGAGAGACAGAGCCTGTTGGCTAGATCACCAGAGAATTACATAAAGGGAAACGAGGATCCACTCCCCCAAACCCTAATTTATAGATCCCAAAAGGAGAGAGGGAAAGGTTACTCCCAAGCTGTGAAGGACTGGGAGGCGAAAGAGGCCCCCAGGGCTGTCTACATGGCCCAGTGGTGAGTGGGGAAAGTGTATTTTCCTTTGACACACCCTTTTGAGTTTCTTATAAGGTTTGCTTTGTTTTTGGTGAGGCAAATATTGGCAAGGGAATCAGTTTCTTAAAAAAGAGAGAGAGAGAGAGAGAGAGAGCACGCAAAATTTTGAAAGCCAAATCTTTAAAATGTCTGGAAGAAAACACAACAAAGTGTTACAATACTCGATTTGGATGGTAGGATGATGGTCGGAATTCCCCACTCCCCTTCTTTTTATTTTTCCCCAAATTTTACCGAGAGAGCTTATAATTTTCATAATATAAAAAATAAATCTAACAACTACTTTAAAATGCAGAGATGTGGGCATAGCTTTCAGCATGCTGGGGTCCTCTGCTTAAGCTGAGCACTTTTCTCCTGTCGGTTTCCAGCTCTGAGCCTTAATGAAGAAGGTAGAGAATCAAATTACCCTTCTCACTTCCACATTTTTAAATCTTAGGGGATATTTGTATGCAAACAGGAACGTGAGCTCATAGCTGGCAGAATTCATTTATACCTGCTGAACATTCCCACCTGAACCTCCAGTCATTCCTACACGATCTCCAGAGCAGAGGGAATCAGAGCCATAAAAGCAGCTGTGGCATCAGGCTGTCAAAAGGCACAGATGTCCTCTGGAGAAACTGGGTCCCCACTTTCACACAGGCAAGAGAGGCATGAGGACTATTGCCGCAAATTACCTGGCCCATGGAAGTACCGATGTTTGCAAGAAAATCTTTCAACCTTTTTTTCTGAGAAGTTTTGGTGGCTCGCTCAAGTACCAATTATAAATTTCCAAGCCCCAGACATCTGGGTGCCAGTCTGAAACAGGGACTGTTCGTGCTGAGACTTGTAGTAAATTGCAACAGCGTGGAAAGTGGGCGGTTTGTTTCCCAGAGTTCATGCGGGGACGGCAAGTACCCGTGGCACCTTCGAGATGCTTCTACACGGGGCTCCTGGCTATTCCAAGACAGGGCGTGGTTTTCATAGGCTCCCGAAAGGGGCTAGCCAGAGGAGTGACCAGTGGGAGACAGAACTCTCAGGCCTGCAGGCTCTCCGCGCATCAATAGAAAAGTAACTGCTTAATGCTGCTTCCAGCTACGAGAGGAATATAAATGAACACTGTGTTCTTCCAAAGGCCTCTAATCTGAGGCGCCTGGGGATGATACATATGCATGTGTTAAATTTATCTATAAAGAGTCAGGACTTGTGGCTGTCCCTTTATGGCTTACAAGTCAAAATGTGTGCCGCATCGGAAGTTAACTTCACAGATACGGTCTTGCTTCAGACAAAAGGTCACTGGGCTGTCACTGAGAAACTCAGTAAGGAAAAAAAAATGATGCCAAACGCCTCAGGATGGCCGCGCATTAACTTGGGTAAACACCAGCATGTGGTGTGTTTTACACATGTATATACATGTATGTTTATACTTCAGTGAGATGAATAGCACCACAAAACTGGTATTTAAGTGATTAAGTGTATTTGATATTTTATTGATTCTAGAAGAGATGGCATTTAAAGGGAGGGCTGGTCAGGCAGAAAGGAGCGTGTAGGTTGGAAATAAGAGAAAAATGTGCTGTCTCTGTGGGTGCTGGGAAGTGCTGGGCCCTGAGGGAAATGCTTGAATTAGTTCCCACCAACCGGGACCAGATCAAATATGGCTGCAGGCATAGCACAGGTCTAGAGGGAAATCTAGTCATACAACCCAGCATCTCAAGGGCTGGCATTGAGACCCATGAGCTAGTGGACAGGAGATGAAATCAGAAAGAACTTCTACCTCAAGATAAAGCCTTTAAGTCAAAGAGAAGGCACAGGCTTCTTCCTAACCCATCAGGGAGTTCCCTGAAGCAATAAGCAAGAGACCAGGCAGCAGGGAGGGGGGATGGGGAAGCCTGGACTCCACCGGCAATGGCAGGCACGAAGGATGACATAAATTTTGACTTAAGGTAGTACCACTCAAACTGGGAACCAAGAATCCCAGAGCAAATTCCTCAAGAGAAAAAGCTCTAAAAACAACCCCAAACCCTGAGAGACTGTAGTCATCTTTTCAGTGGGCATCTGCAAGAGTGGTAACACTGGCCGCATGTGAGGCCTGGGCCTGGGCAGGGAAAGATCAAGGACCAGCAGGAAAAACGCAGGAGGAGGTGTAACCCTAGGAGATCTGGCGGGCAAAGGTCAGGCTTGGAAGTCTTCACGGCTTCCTCTGTTGGTAGAAGCTGAGACTGGGGGCCAGGAGAAAGAAGGGCTATTTAGAAAGTAGGTGATAATGACTGGAAGAGCCTGTTGCTAAATATGAATTTGAAAGTTTCAGTACAAAAAGCACAGACTGTGGCATCAAAGAAACCTGACTTCATTGCTTACAACCTTCCTGAGCTTGGCTTAGCTAACCTATTTAAGCCTCAGTTTCCTATTCTTTCACATGTGTATAATAAAACCTACCTCGTGGGGCTGTTGGGAGAAATCAACAACAAAATCCAAAATACCTGCAAATAGTAGACACTCAAAAACAAAATGTTAGTTCTCTTCTACCTTCCTTCTCCTTCCCTATTTAATCCTCTTGATTCAGGCCACTTCCTCTTTTCTTCACTTAAGCCTTTTTCTCAGTCTCAGCTCCCTCTGTTAGCTTCCAAAGAATGATGGCAGCCAAAGGTACACACCAATGCTCATCCCTCATCATGCCTCCAGTTTTGAGACTGACATCCCCCTTGTTGTCTGATGGGTTGGACCTGCACAGGGCTCTCAAATGCCTCAGAGCTGACAGCAGACCCCATGTTGACTTGGACCTGTGGCTCTGTTCTGGAATAATCTGAAGAACTGCATTTCTCTTTGGAACAGGCCATGTATAACTTTAAATTGGATCCTTGTCATTCTTTGGCCTGGTAACACTCGGTTATAAGACTCTTCCAAAATCCTTAAGGAATTGTCCTGCTCAGCCTCTACTGTCTGCACTCTTGGACCAAATACAACTGACCTCATTCTAATTTGCACGGCCGATAACTGAGATCAGTTCACTGTTTTGAAGACAGGTCGAAACTAGGTCAGCCTCTGTTATCCAAGGCTAAAATCAGCACACAGTGTTGAGGAAAGCAGCCGACAAACAAATGTATAGACAATTAAGTTCTTTGAGTTATTTTATTTTTTATTAGATAATACATACTCATGATTAAAAATAAAAACTATATAAAAAGTTACAGGGCGACATTTTTCTCTCCCATCCTCCATTGAATTTGTTTTCCACTCCTCTGTCCCAAGAGACACTTTCACTATTTTACATTTCCCTCTAGTTTTCTTTATGCCAATGTGGATATGTATTTCTATTTTCTCCCTTTCTTACCGAAAGGTAATGAACCATATACCTTCTTCTGTGTTTTGTTTTTTTCATGTGGCAATATGCTTTGTATATTTTTTAAAAATCAATATATAAAGAGGTCCCTATGTGTTTTTCCTCTCACTTTACAAATTCACAATGCTTCATTGTGTGCAGTTACCCTAGTTTAATCAGATTCCAAACGATGGGCTCTTGAGTTGTTTCCAATCTGCCAAGGCAAACAATGCTGCAGTGGCTTACTTTAGGCATCTGTTATTTTGTATGCGCAGGTAGATCTGTAGGATGAATTCTCAGAAGTGGATTTGTTAGGTTAGAAGGTTGGTGCATCTGTGTTTTAATAGATATTGTCAAATTGCCCTCCACAGGGTTGTGAACTCCCACCAGTGGCATATGGGGAGAATGCCTGTTTGCCCAGAACCTCACCAACAGAGTATGTTGTCGAATGTTTGGATTTTTGCCTATCAGATAGGTGAAACATGGTATCTCAACATCATTTCCAATGGCATCTCATTACATTTCTCTTATTCTGAGTTAGGGTGAGAATCTTTTCACATGTTTAAGAATCATTTGCATTTTTTCTTTGTCAACAGTGAATGTCTTTGGCCTAACTTTTTTACTGAGTCATTGGTCTTTGGCTTATCACTTTTTAGGTTTGCTTATATAATCAGAGATTAGTCCTTTTTCTGAGAGAAGTTCATTTTCCCCCATTTTTGTCATTTGTTGACTTTTTTGTATAATTAAACTTATCATAGCTTTCATTTATGGTTTTTGAGTCATTGTTAGAAAGGCTTTTCCTATTGTAGTGTTATAAAGGAATGTGTGTGTGTGTTTTCATGTAATGTGTGTATGATTTTATGTTTATACCGAAACATATTTGATCCATATAAAGCTTGTCCTAGTATACAGTGTGAGGTAGGGATGGCTGCACACTTGTCCTAATACCATTCATTTATAAATCCATTTTTACCTGCACTTTTAAAAGATATACCTTTTATCATATATAAAACAGTCATGTATTTGGATCTACTTCTGGACTGCCTATTCTGTTTCACATAACCCTGGAGATATATCAAGAAGTGGTGAACCAAACTGTCTAGATTAAATTTAAATACATCTCATGCTGTGTGTGTGACCTAGACAATTTGCTATCTCAACCTGTAAAATGGGATTAATTGTGCCTTGCACTGTGCCTGGCACGTGGGCACACTCAACATCAACAATGAGGATAATTATGTTGGTATGGTTCCCACCCATTACAGTGGGTGATATGTATGACCTAAGAAGATACTGTGTCTATAGGGCCGAGGTGGGGGGCAAAGTGCCTCATCCTTGCCCCCTGTGCCCCCTTTGCTGGGTCCTCTATGAGAAAGCTGCTCCTGTATCACAAGTCCATTCCCCTTGTGTTCCTGAAGTTTCCAAGGTAGGCCACACCAGCCTTGGAAGGCCAAGGTAGGCCCATACCTTACTGTGTCAGAACTGCCCAGTGATCTCTGGGTATTCCACACTCTGTGGAAATGATTACTTCTTCCAGTTCCCCTTTTCACACACCTCAGGCCTGAGTCCTGAGGAGGAGGCTGTGAAGCAAGTTTCCAGGCTGACACCAGGCTCTCTCCTCATAAGCGCCAACAACTATCTTATCTTTCATACCAAACCTTCATATAAATCGACTCCTTGAAGATCTGTCCTTCGGTTCATCAGACATTTCTGGATATGTTTGGATCCTATCTCATACCCAAGACAGGTCTCCGTCCTTGGCACGGGCATGTGTGCACACACACACTCAATGCATATTAACCAGAGACCTGTGGATCTAAGAATGTGAATGAGTGAGTCCCCAGGGATTAAAGAGAAAGGTCATTTGCAATCCCCAAAAGCACTGAGATAACAGAATGCAACCCACTCTTCAGGTATTCAACCATCTAACCCAGTATAGACCACAACTACATTGTGTGGAGGAGAGCAATTTGTTTTGTTTTGTTTTGTTTATCTCAACGTGTTTCCAGTATAACAGGTGAGCAAAAACTATACAGACTTACATCAAGCAAAAGAGAAACAAATATCCCATAGCAGCCGGCCTGTGATACACACAAACTTGGGTCTGGTTCCAATTCCTTCAGCAGTGGCCACCTGATTGGAAATCCATATTGAGCAGGGCACATTACTTTTCAGTTGATAATAATGGTCAAGTATGCTCGAAAAGTGCAAAAATACGAAAGCAGTTAAAGGACCAACAGCTACATCAACTTTATATATAAAAGTGCATAGTTAAGGTCTCCTGTGAATCACTGATCAATTTGGGCCAAGTCAGTGAAAACAGAGCTATTTCACAGACGAAGCACATAAAACACAGGTAAACATTTACTTTGTTTCTTAATCCCTCGAGCCCTGTCTTGGACTGTCTGCAGTTTTAGCCCCTCAGCAACTTCAAGGACATAACACAGTCACTGAAAATTCAGAGTCCAAATGGTCCATATCAAGAATTTGGGGCAGGATGAAAGTTAAGCGATTTTCCTCTTATGAGGGATTTCTCATGCTATGTGAGCCTTATTATATAATTTGGGTAAAAATACTAACCATTCTAATAGCAGGGTTTATTCCTCGTTGAGTCCTTGCTGTGGCCCAAGAACTGTGACCAGTCACTAAATGCTTGACTAGAGTTTTCATTCAACCCTATCAGCAGTTATATGAAGCAAGTATTATTGCTATTTCCATTTCATGAATGAGGAAATTGAGGCCTGCATAGTTTAGGTGACTCTCCCTAAGGTCTCAGGGCTACCAAGTGGCAGAGTTTGAACTCAGGTTTGTCAACGTGCAAACACTTAACCTCTGTGTACATTGACCAATTGCATTTGGCCTTCAATTACAAGGACTAATTGAATCAGGCCTGCTAACAGAGCCTGGAGGCGTCAGTTATAGAGCAGTAGCAGGGGCAGGTGGTTTGACCCTATTCTGTTCCAGTTCATATGGGTGAGCTCATTGCTAAACACTCTCTTTGCCTAAAAATATCAGGCAGTCCACACCCTGGAGCCCCACAGCTGCTCGTGGCAGATGCTCAGAGCTAGAAAGTGCTTCATCAAGCCTTTACAAAGGCTTCTTGAACATGGTGCTCATGCAGGTAGTGAGAGCAAAGGGAGGAAAGTGGAAAAGCTGAGACACAGTGAGGTTGTGTAAACAAGGCACGGACCCCCAACAACTGCTTCCCTAATGAGATGGCTTGCCAAGGGCCAAACTCTCCGCTAGAGGGGTCAGTCTAGACCAGTAGACTGACGACCTTTACCTCTCCCCAGCCTCCACAGATCCTTCCTGAGTTCCAAAGGATAGCTAAGGGTGGCACAATCATTCAATCCATTCAACACATATTTATTAAACTTCTACCATATGCCAGAGATTCTGGGGCCACAGCAACAAACAAGTGACCCTCCCTTCCCCCCAACAAATCCCTGTGTGGGCCTCAGGGAAATTGCATTCTGGAGGGAAAAGTGGAGATCCAGCAAACAATAATAATTTTTTTTAAAGTACATATCAAGGGCACCTGGGTGGCTCAGTCGGTTAAGCCTCCAATTCTTGATCTCCGCTTGGATCTTGATCTCAGGGTCGTGAGTTCAAGCCCCATGTTGGGCTCCATGCTGGGAGTGAAGCCTACTTAAAAAAAAAAAAAATACATATCATAGGTCAGATGTGACAAGGACTATGTAGAAAAAAAGAGCAGGTAAGGAGGATGGAAAGTGAGGTGGGAGGAGAGGGAGGAGAAAGAGAAAATTGCTATTTCAGTGAGGGTGATCAGGGGAGGCCTCCTCTGATAGGTAACTCCTGTGCAGGAACCCAAGGCCCTGAGGAAGTGAACCATGTTGCTTTCCAAGCAAGAGTGTTCTGGCCGGAGGGAACAGATAGGGCAGAGGCCCAAAGGCAGGGACACACCTAGCTTATTTTATGAGTAGCAGGAGGTTAGTGGGTCTGAAACGAAGTAAGGCAGGGAAAGTGAAAGGAGATAAAGTGAAATGAAGGCCCAATTAGGTAACACCTTGTGGGTTGGAGGTAAGGACTTTGGCTCTTGTTCTGAGTAGATGGAAAGTAACTGAAGAGCTCTGAGCAGAGAGGTGACATAATCTTGGGTTTTAAGGAGACCACTCTGGGGGAGCCTGGGTGGCTCAGTTGGTTAAGTGTTAGACTTCAGCTCAGGGCATGATCTCACAGCTCGTGGGTTTGAGGCCCACGTGAGGCTCTTTGCTGACAGCTAGGAGCCTGGAGCCTGCTTCAGATTCCACGTGTCTCTCTCTCTCTCTCTCTCTCTCTCTGCCCCTCCCCCGCTTGTGCGTGCGTGTGTGTGTGTGTGTGTGTGTGTGTGTGTATGTGTGTGTGCTCTCTCTCTCTCTTTGTTTCTCAAAAATAAATAAATAACATTAAAAAAAAAATAAGGAGACTGCTCTGGCTGGTTGTAGTGAAGGAAGAGAGACCAACTGTAAAGGTATTGCAACCATCCACATGAGAGATAATGGGTTAGACCAGGGTGGCAACTAAAAGGTGACACAAAGTGATTGGATCTGGGCTGTATATTGGAGAGAGGGCAGAATGTGCTGAAAAAAAAAAGAGGTGGGTGTGGAAGAATGGAAGGAATCAAGAAAAACTCCAAGGTTTTTGGTTTGAGCAATTTGAAGAATGGAGTTGTTGTTTATAGAAGTTGGAGATGGCCCCAACAGATATGGGGATAAGGAGGAATGTGGTTTTGAAAAACTACATTTAAGATGACTAAGTATTAGATATCCAGTGAAGACTTTCAGCAGGTAGCTTGGCATTCAGTGAAGCGAGGGTCCAAGGCAGTTACCTGGGCCCATGTGCAGTTTGCCCACAAAGACACCTATTTTCATTCATTCTCACTAGTACAGTCCATTGATTAATTTTGTTGCTAGGTGTATTGGTACAAAAAGATTCATTATTGTTCTATTTCATCACAGAGGAAATATTTTCTATTTAGCATTTATTTTTGCTTTGAGTTCAACTTTATCTGATGATAGTATTTCAATCTCTGTATCTTTTTTGTTTGTTTGCTTTCCTAGCACATCCTTTCCCATATTTTTCCATTTTTCCTTTTTTAAATTTTTTAAAAAGTTTATTTATTTTTGAAAGAGAGAGAGACAGAGCATGAGCAGGCATGGGGCAGAGAGAGAGGGAGACACAGAATCCCAAGGAGGCTCCAGGCTGTTAGCACAGAGCCTGGTGCAGGGCTCGAACTCACAAACTGTGAGACCATGACCTGAGCCAGAGTCGGATGTTTAACAGACTGAACCACCCAGGTGCCCCATCTTCTTTCATTTTTCAGTCACTATCCTGTAAAAGTGTCTCAAATAGATAACCTATATGATATCATTAAAAAAAATAAAAACCTAGTCTTTTCCTGGGTAATTTTATCTCATTTACATTCATTGCTATTGAATCAGAACAGTCTGGGTAAGATTTCCACTAGTTCACTTGTGATAAGGAACAAGAACTTAATTTCAAACCCCACCAAATATATTTAGGCTTAAAAAATAATGGCATATAATCTCATTTCAGAATGAAGATTTATTAATTCTCAAATCCTTAGCTTCTTTTATAAAGTCCTTCCAGAAACTACAATACATACATCTCTGGATAGGAGGCCATCACTCTGGCTAATGCACTAAAGGTCCTGGGTCCCAGGGTTGGCAAAACCTGGTCAGTAGCTTCTTGTTCAGAATGCTTAGCTGAGCTCATTTTCATCTGGGTATACAGTGCATTCTAAAATTATCAATTAAATCCAACTAGTTGAGAGGGATTTGAAAAGGTTTTCCAAAGGAGAGGGCTTTTGAACTGAAGCAAGAAAGATGTTGAGGATATGCATATGAGAAAGTGAAGGGTATTTCAAAAAAAAGGGGACACCATGAATGCAGGCATACTCCTGGAATCTATTTGAATAGTCCATTGTGGCTGGAAAGCGGGGTGATTAGTAAAGTGATATGAGGCTATAGCAGACCAGAAGGTTAGACAGGTAAAGCCAGAGTGTGATGGCCCTGAATGCCATGCTAACAAAACCAGACTTCTTAACTAAGAACTAAGGAGTCATTAGAGGTGTATGGGAGAAAGTGGATATTTCTAAGTATTTTAGGAAGATAATATTATATAAGCAAGAGACTAAAGATAAGAAGATAGTGGAGAGGTTGTTAAAATACCTGGGCCAGGGATGGTACATGCATTGCTTTACTGGAGACTGGCCCTTCTCCCATAACCACAGGAGACATCCCCACCCTATTTTGATATTCTTTCCCTGTGTACCAACTTAATGCCTCAGTATCCTTTTCAGTGAAGTGCCCCAGTCCATTTGAACTGGCACAGGAGTCAAATTTGTCTTCTATCCCTGGTTTAGACAAGAGGCGCAGAGAGTCCAGATCTAAGGGCAGATCTAAGATATATTGGGTTGGTAAAATAAAAAAGTTAGAAAGAAGTGGATGAGGAAGAAAAGGGTGTCTAGGACATTAGCCTTGCAGAAATTCTGTCATAAAGTGTACCATTGGAGCATCCTCTCCAGGGCTCTGATTCTATGCTATGAATGTATTGGACTATGCTGGGGCAAAGCAAATTGTGTTCAATAGTAAATATGCAAATCAACAAACCAGCAACTCATTTTGAAATTAATTGGTATGAAAATGCAATGTGAAAAAAATTTTTTAAATTATTTTTATGACTTCTCCAGTCTATAATTGATTCTTTCACTGGGTGTTTTATGTTAAGTGCTTTATGACATGGGGTATTAAGGATGTTGCATAAAAATAAAATGGACTACACTGGGTAGCTTCATGTACATAACCCAAACCCAACTCCATTTGTCATTGACTTAAATTAAGTTCAGCTATTACAAATTTTCTTTCTTTCTTTTGCAGCTCTTCATTGATTTTTCCTTCCATCTCCTCTCAGTGACCTTTATTACACAGTCCTTTCTGATGCTAGTCCCTCCTACTCCATTTCATCTTTTCAATTTCTCCCTGATGAGATACCTTATCTTGCTGGTCCTGTTTCAGACAGAGACTGAATTATATAGATTCCCCAGAGAGCCTGCATCGAACCAAGGAAGTGACTGATATTTCTACAATAACATATCTGAGTTTGTAAAAATATTCTTCCGCTTCCACCCTGTTACTGAAAATTGGCTATCACTTAATTTGTTAACTTAGCAAATAATCATTTGGCACATTCTATGTTCTAGGCACCACCCTTGGCACTGGAAATACAAGTGTCTGTCCTCAAGCTCCATGTCATGATTTTGGTGCCATTGACATTTGTAATGGACTCAAACATTTATTTGTACTCAGTTCAGACATGGAAAGAGAATGTTGCTTCTTCATGTTGCCCAGAACAGATCTCCATGAGATCCAACCTGCTGGAAACTAGAAAAAACTCCTACATTTTCATCAATCTTTGTACTAAATCTGGTGTATAAAATGATTGTGGTACAACTATTTAAACTGTATCTTTGAGAAAATGCTCAATCCCTTTAGAAAATGCTCTGCCTCTCAGATTTCCAGCTGTCCTCCCTGCTCTTTTCCAAGATGGTGCCTAGGTGTATGAGGAAGGGGTATGGCTCAGTGACCTTGGCAACAGGAAAGAAGGTCCTAGATCCAGATCTATGTGTCTATATGGCTCTCCAACTGCTGGCTGACCTCTGTGGCAATGATGTCTCTTTCTGACCCATCTCCGCCTGACCCATGAGCTTCCTCTGTCATTGTCTGTGATCATCGGTCTTCAGCCTGACCAAGCCACATTGGTCCTCCCTGGCTGACTGGCTCCTCAGCTCTTGTGGGCATCACAGACACAGCTGAGGTTCTGCCTCATCTTCCACCCAACCCCTGGACAATCTGACTCTTTGCCCCTCACCATCACAGGCCCCACTGCAGACCCATAGACTCTCACCTCAGTGACATTCCAAACATGCTCTCACTCAGAGGCATGAGGGACCTTCTAGGTCCTACCCACGGTACACCAAAACCAGCATTATTCAGGAAAAGCAAACCCTAGTTCTCCCTCTGCAAATCATGGTGCCCAACCAAGTGTCCTCGGATGTGACCCCCACAGGCTGGGGCAGCACAACCTTTGAGGCAAGCTCCTTCCAGAGTGCAAACAGAAGTGAACCAACATCCGACTCCCCCTAATATTCCCCGTAACCCATCTAACGCTCCTCGCTATTCTGAGCTGAGGCCTCCATGAAGATTTCTGGACACACTCTCTATTCTCCTGTTTTCCTCACCCTTCTTCTTTCTAGACTCCTAGGCCAGAGGAGGAGGTGTTTGTTTTCCTTGCCCTTCCTGTTTGTGCAGGACTTCTGTCTCAGTAACCTGAGCCAGGAGAGGTGAGCACCCTCTTTCTCTTCCTCCATATAATTCTCTCTCCTTAACCCAGCCTCATGGCTAAGCCTTAACAGCAAATGGGGAGGGCAGGGGAGAGAGGAAAGCTTAATAATAAGCTAACCTAAATTGAAAGGTTTTTTTTTTTTTAATGTTTATTTATTTTTGAGAGAGGGAATGAGCAAAGGAGGAGCAGACACACACACACACACACACACACACACGCACACGCACACACACACACACACACAAAACCCGAAGCAGGCTCCAGGCTCTGAGCTGACAGTACAGAGCCCGATGCAGGGCTGGCACCCATGGACCCTAGATCATGACCTGAGCCAAAGTCAGATGTTTAACCAACTGAGCCACCCAGGGTCCCCTAAATTGAAAGGTATTTTGAAAATACTATTAGACGTTGAAAAAAACTAGGATTTATAAAAAAATATGTTTATTTATTTTTGAGAGAGAGACAGAGCATGAGTAGGGGAGAGGCAGAGAGCGAGGGAGACACAGACACAGAATCTGAAGCAGGCTCCAGGCTCTGAGCTGTCAGCACAGAGCCCGACGCAGGGCTTGAACTCACGGACCGTGAGATCATGACCTGAGCCAAAGTCAGATGCTTAACCGACTGAGCCACCCAGGCGCCCTAGGATTTTTTTTTAACTGTCAAAATATTGGGTCACAAAAATTTTGCTCTGAAATTCTGGAACAAAGAACACGCCTCTGAGATTTCCTTGTGATTTGGATCCTCCATGATACACATTTTTACTACAGCATGGTCTGATTGTATGTAAAAGTATTGTATGAATTTGAATATTACAATGTTTCAGGTATAAAATCCCATCGTGTGAAAGGAAAGTGGAATAGAAATCATAGCGTTAGAAGGAACGTTAGAGATGATGTAATTATTTGTTCCCTCCAAATGGGAATCCTGACCTGTATCTCCAGAGTCTCTGACAACACATAAACTCTAAGAACTAAGGCTCTGCAGGCATTCTTTCTTCCAGCTAAACAACCCCCATTGTGAGAAAATCTTGCCTCACTTTGAGTCAAACTTGTCCCCCTGAGACTTCCAGGCGTTACTGCTGATCCCGCCCCTGAAGCTACAGAGGCAAAGTGTAACATCTTTTCTCCATAAAGCCACTTAAAATATTCTAAATCTAAGATATTCTGCCTCTTCCTCAATCTGTTCTCCAATTCATAGTGTGGGTGTGTTTTCTTTCTTTTTAATTTCTGCCACCTGGATACTCTTTCCCAGGCGCATTTCATTCTCTCAGTGCAGCATCTCTCTTCAAATGAGGTGCCTGGATGTGACGCGATGCCTCGGTGTGGTCCCCTAGCACTGAGTCCAGCAGCATCTGGATCACAGATTTCTGATGTCAGAGTCTATTAACAGAGATTAATACATGTTTGTTTCCCACCCTCCACTCCCAAGACCCGGTGGTTCACTGAGACTCCCAGATAAACCTGCTGTCACCTGCAACACACTTCCTTTCCCCCAGGTATTCCTGCCTTTCTCTACACTTTATGGAACTCAGGTGCAGGACTTATCCAGGCTCGTATAGTTAGTAGAGGCAGAGTTATAAAAACGAATACTAAAATAACAAAGCTTAAGGCTGCTGCACTTCATAGCAAAGAAACAATTTGGGGGGGGGGGTGCAGTTTAAGAAAAGAATTAAAATGTTATTTTCTCTTTGTTGTCTCAGTATCTCAGTATCAAAATCTCTTTTCATATTTGTAGGCACTATGCCAAGACTCCTTGAAATAAAGCTCCTGATATCCCAGGAGGAGAAACATACCAATACAGTACTATACTTTCTTAAAATGAGACATCATTATGGTTAGTACTAATCATTCTGAAATGGATGTGTTTGCTGACCTCCCCCCAGCAGGACGGTATTAAGATGGCCACTGTCAGTATGCACATCTGTAAATACTTAATTCAAGTCTAATGAAATATTAACCTATGACTATTGCATTAGTACATGTAAAGTAGAAAGTATCTTAGGTTACTACTCTGCCTCTTAAGTGAAATACCTTAAGTGAATGCAAAGGTGGTGATATAATATTCCCACAAGAACTGCAAATTTTGCATTTCCTGAATTGGGGAGGTTTTCAGTTACATCATTTACTTTGAAAAAAATATATAGATGTTTTGTGGGTTAGCATGGCAGTAGAATGCTGTCCCTGATACCATTCTTCCTGCCTCCCCATTAAAATGCCAGGAGCAAAATACAAAACTAGCAACAGCATTAGAAACCATAAATAAGACAGCATCGTAGGTCTGCAGTGGGGCAGACAAAAAGAAGGTTTAAGAAGCATATTATTTGATTTGCCTTCTGAATGCTTCATCCTCTAAAGGCAAACAGGGCAGATGGCCCTAGAGAAGGAAGGAATTATTTAGAGTCTTCCTTTATTATCTATACATACTTCAGGCACAGATCAGACAACCTAGACAAACAAATTGCCATTTCCTAACTGTGCCGGAGTCAGGTACTAAATGAGCTGGGCTCAGCCCCTGTCACCCTGTCAGCATTGCTCTCCGCCGTTATCGGGGGACTGTCGCTCCCAGCATGCAATAGAACCGGAAGTGGTAGAAGCAAGCTGAGAAGCACCACATCCCGGACAGAGCCACCTCTACCTTGTGAGCGGGAGTGGAAAGAGGAAGACCAGAGGAGGTGCGAGGCCCTCAAGTCCGACACTGCTTAAGGAAAACCACCAACTGCGTCTGACTCTCTTGTTTAGACACTGTACGGATTGGAATGGGTTGCAGGTTGATTGGAGTGTATGTTTGGATCCAGCAGGAATATAACAACAGATGTCTGGTAGAGGCTCTTCTATCGGCCCAATCCCTGGGCTGTGAGCTGAAAGAGCAAAGGAAACTTCAGATATCTTGTCCGTTGGCAAACCCTGAGTCTAAATCTATTTACTCCATTCGTTGGTAACTAAACGGAAAACAAAACAAAACAAAACATAAGGTTATGAAAAGGTTTATGTTCTTGCCACTGAAAAGAAAAAAGATTTCAGGATTACTTTTCTAAGCCTAAAGACATTAATAGAATAATTAAAAATAGAATTTCTGAATTCTAAATTACCACGGAGAATTCAAGCAAATACAACACTTCTATTTTTTATACAACATAGAATATAGAATAAAATAGAGAAATCAAAGGAAATACCTAGATAACACAAAAAGCAGCAGACATAAAGTAAGTTGAGAAAAACAATCTCTTTGACAAAAGATGTAAATAAATGAATATATTTAATTTCTGTAAAGAAAACAACCAACTTTACTTAGAGTCAGGGGAAAACACCTGTGTAATGGAGAGTCATGCTCTCTTGCTGATGAAAGAAACTTACTTTAGGAGACACCAAACATTTTTCAAAGCTGTAGAAGCTAAAATAGTCTGCTTCTGCCGTAAAGACAGATAAATGGAATAGAATTCAAATTAGTGGAAATCAGATACCATTCAACAAATGATGTTGAGACATCTTGCTGGCCATTTTGGTAAATGAAAAAAAAAAAGGACTGGATCCACACTGTACCTGTTTATATCAAAGTAAATACAGGAGACATTACAAATTGAAAATGTAGAAACTTGAACCATCTAAAGAACAAATGGGGATGTTCTTTTGAAGCTTGTCACCAAGGGTAGGAACCGGAAAGGACTGTTAAGGTAGATATCTCAAAATGAAAAATTTCTAGAGAGGGAAAAACACTCCATAATCAAAGTTAAAACACAAATATGTGTTTGTAATATATGTAACAAGGAACTAGTCCTTTAATACATAGAATTCTTATCAGTTAATAAGAAAAGATGAGCACCCAAACGTAAATATAGGCGAAGGACATTGACAAACAATTCACAAAAGAATACACATGACCAACAACTATACAAAAAGGTGTTCAGCTGTACTAGTGATCAGTTGCACACAATAAAGAAGCAGTGAGGTAGTATTTTTCTAGCAATGTTGGCAAAGACAAGAAAGACTGATATTCCTTAGTGGTGTCAAGGATGTAGGGAAATTAACTATAACTCTGTTGCCATCTCTGCCGACATGACCCCATGCCACCTCTAGTACCAGATGCCACTTTTGACATTAATGTCTCTGGAAACAGAGTGCTTTTCCTGGTAAAAGAGCTGATAGACAAAGAGAAAGCCAAAAGGTCAAAGGAGTAGCTCCAGTGAGGCCCCAAAGTTGTTGAAGAGCAGATACAGGGGGAGTCATTAGATGGACAAGATGGAAAGATCAGAGGTTGTGGTTGCATAGCAGGATGTTGAAATTAGTGGCACGGCCATTGGCACAGTTTCTGAAAAATGACAGGATCCAAGTTGAGACAGTGGGAGGAGATAGCAGGGGTGGTATGGGAGGGAAGGCCTTTGGTAATGAGGGAGTAGTGACAGAGAAACTGAGATTTTGGATGGTTGTTCATGTGGACTTTGAAGTCCCCCAGGATGATGGCATGAGTTGGGATAGAGAGGGAGTCTGTGAGTCAGGGGCGAATGTCACCTCTGAATGAGGAGGATTTACTAGGAGGGCAGTAAAAGACAGAATCAAGATGAGGAGAGGGGAGTAGGGCCCTTTTGGGGGTTCTATGTTATTTTCACATCGAGTAAGAAGATAGTGGTCTAGAAGTAGCATTTTGAATTTTTTTAATGTTTATTTATTTTTGACAGAGTGAGAAGACAGCACGAGTGGGGGAGGGGCAGAGAGAGAGGGAGACACAGAATCCGAAGCAGGCTCCAGGCTCTGAGCTGTCAGCACAGAGCCTGATGCGGGGCTCGAACCCACAGACCACGAGATCAGGACCTGAGCTGAAGTCGGATGCTCAACCAACTGAGCCATTCAGGTGCCCCTAGAAGTAGCATTTTGGAAAAAGGAGAACAAGATGCCAATTTCTGATCTCAAAGTACATGAAGCATATATAACTGAGCAGCCTCCATTTTTTTTTTTTTTTTTTTTTTTTAATTTTTGGGACGGGAAGAGACAGAGCATGAACGGGGGAGGGTCAGAGAGAGAGGGAGACACAGAATCGGAAACAGGCTCCAGGCTCTGAGCCATCAGCCCAGAGCCTGACGCGGGGCTCGAACTCACGGACCGCGAGATCGTGACCTGGCTGAAGTCGGACGCTTAACCGACTGCGCCACCCAGGCGCCCCAGAGCAGCCTCCATTTAAGATGGCCACAGAAGAAGCAATGTTCTTGGGAGAAAGTTTGGTATCAGTCAAGACTGAAGATGGAGGAAATGCTCAATGAAAACATTGAAGATACAGAGAAATTTGGTAATTAATGAATGGGAGCTTCAGAGGAAAAGTAGAATTTGAGTAAGAGAGAATGAGTACAGAGTTGTAGAGGGATGAATGGTAAGGCAGAGAACTTAACCTAAGAAAAAATCACAAGCTTAGCTCCAGACCATGGCTTTGGCCAATGGAGATGGTGAGTGGTGGCTCAGTGGAGTGTCATTCACCTGGGTTTATTTCCCATCACAGCCCACCATAAACTCAGGTATAAAGAGGGATGGGGGTTAAAGACTGAATGATAGGTGTCACAGTGTGGTGAGTATACTTGGCTTACAAGTAACAGGACCCCCGGGGGAATCTGGGTGGCTCAATTGGTTAAGCATCTGACTTCAAATCAGATCATGTTCTTGCGTTTTGCGAGTTCGAGCCATACTTCGGGCTCTGTGCTGACAGCTCAGAGCCTGGAGCCTGCTTCGAATTCTGTGTCTCCCTCTCTCTCTGCCCCTCCCCCAATCATGCTCTGTCTCTCTCTCTCTCAAAAATAAATAAACATTAAAAAAATTTTTTTGTAAGTGAAAGGAACCTAAATTAAATTAGCTTAAGCAAATTCAACTCACATAACCAAACCATAGGAAGGACAGGGGTACAGCTGGGCCTGAAATCCAGGTTTCTGCTTCTCTCTGTATGCTGGCTTTCTCATCTCAAACCAGTTCTAGAAATTTAGCTGCCAGATTTACCACTCCAGACACTAGAGTTCTCCAAGTTCAAAACTTTCGGGGAAGAGTCTTGATTGGCTCTGTTTAGACTAACTGTCCATTTCTAGTGAGTAGCGGGGAGTAAAAACACAGCAACAGTGTAGGTCAGAGAGGGAGATAGTTATTCCCCCCAGTTTGCAGTGGAACCCGAGGACGACCGCATACTAGCAACAGCAGTGTGTCTGGCTAAATGCCAGTGCCAGGTAGATATAAGCACTCCCAGTGGAAAGATATCAGACCAAAGCAGGGCGTGGGGAGGAATAACAGAACCTCATTCAGTGGACCTAACTCATTCCGAAGGCGAGAGACATCCCAGGTAAACTCAGAAATGCTTGCCAATTGAGGATCAACTTTGTAGTTGGGTCCTGAGATCACAGTTGGGGCGAACTAGCAAAATACAGGTTCCGGTCATAGTAACCTCCCATATTACCCCAAGCAGGAATGAAAGCAGGGAAATTTCGCTACAAAGAAATAAATTAACATATGGATGATTGTTAACATACTCTTGTTATAGGGAAAAAAGTAAATTGTAGGTAAATAAGGAAGACTTTCGCTTCAACTAAACACCTCTTGCTTGTCCTTTCCCACACAGTGTTTTTCAGATCCAAGCCTTTTCAGAGGTATAAAAGGGTGCCTGAAAATCGGCCAATTTATTTATGAGCAAGGCTCATCAGAGAGATGAGCTGTGTATTCCAAATCCCTCAGCAGGCCGTCCTTTTTCTTAAATAAGAAACACCCCCCATTTCTCGCTGGATCTAAAATCCCATTGTTTGTAAGACATACCATTGTTTCATGTTCTGCTAAGAAATGATGAAGGATGTCCGTTCAACTCTGTCATGCTGCTTTCACTTGAATTTTTTATACTTATTGAAAGACCTCTTTAAACTTATTTAGACACAGATTTTTATTCTACAGTACTCTCGTGTGTACATTTAAAACAAAGGAAAAAACCTGAGCAAAACAAACTGGTTACGATATTCTTAAAACTTTTTCACACTTAAAATTGGCCTCTTCAAAATCATTTTTCGAATTAGAGTTGAAGACTGTTTCTTCCCCTCCTTACACACACACACACACCCACACACACACACACGCATACACACATCATCCTTGCTGTTGCAACATTTTTAAAAAAAGAGTTCTTCACTAATTTCACTAATAGCTCCTGGATTTTCTTCCCAGTCCCTGACCAAATCTTGTTGTGCGTGTGTGGGCAATGACAGCCCCCTTACCAACTGCTACCTGGCTAACACATCCTGATTTCAGCACTGTCAAATATGACTTAAAAAAAAAAAGTGCTTTAGAATCAATGAAGCACAGTATCCATAACAGGTTATTCCAGTGTGCTGTAAGTTATAGTGGGGAGTGCCATGTTAATGTCAAGGGCAAAATTTCTTGTGATATTTAGTGGTCATATCACTTTAGTAGGGACAGTCTTCTCCAACACACTGTTGCCAAGCCTGTGACTTCTTTCCATGCATTTTCTGAGAAGACCAGTCCTCGTGGTGATGTTCTGGCAACTACCTTTGAACGAGGCTCGTGTGACCTAAATCAGAAAGACAAGTCATGCTCTACATATCTTCCTTTTTTTTCACTTAATAATATATTCTGCAGACCTTCCCATGTGAGCGCTTGTAAAATGAGTTCATTCTTTGTGATGTCTATATAGCCTCCCATTGTATGCCCGAACCATAATTTATTTTACTAGTGCACTACTGACGGGCACTTCACTAACTCCTAGCATTTTTGTTATTACAAATAATGCTGCAGTGGGCATCTTTGGAAACATAAGAAACCATTAATAGAGGTTGCCTTTAGAGGTTCCAGAGATTTGGAACAAGGAGAATTCTGGGGTGCCTGTGTGGCTTGGTTGGTTAAACGGTTAAGCATCTGACTTTGGCTCAGATCATGATCTTACAGTTGGTGAGTTCGAGCCCCTGGATCCTGCTTCAGATTCTGTCTCTCTTTCTGCCCCCCACCTGCTTGTGCTCTGTCTCTCTCTCTCTCTCTCTCTTAAAAAAATAAATACATAAACATTATTTTTTTAAAAAAAAAAAGGAGAGTTCTTTCTCATTGTATATACCCCTTTGACTGTATTTCTTCTTGCAGTATATTGTTTTTATTTTTAAATTAAAAGTAAATATTTTAAAAATGTTTTTCTGGCTTTGTTTTGTCTGGTTGTTGCTCTTTCTGCCTTGGTTTTAGAATGAATGTGGGTCTTTAGCCTCCTCACGGATTCTGCTCTGGTCCAGGAAGCCTCTGGTTCCCTGTTGCTTGGTCCTTTGCCTTGTTGGACTTTTCCAAAGAACAACTGGCTTCTGCCAATCCAGCCAAGCTCTCTCTTCCAACCCAAGCTGGAAAGAGGCACTCTTTCTTCAAGAGAACCTCCAGGATGCTTGTATCACATGCTACATTTTTTTTTCTATATTTCTAGATGGGAGAAGGGTTATCTCTGGCTTGTAGTCTGTTTTGTGAAGGAGCTGTATCTTTCCTTTTCTTTTCTTTATAGCTCTGAGAATTAGTATTCACATTTCACAAAAAAACAATATCATTTTTGCCCTCAAAGTTCCCCTCTGCAGCCTTAATTCAGAAGTAATCTCCGGTCCTTAGCAAGGCCCATTGCAATGGACAGCTTGGAGTTCAAGATCCTTTCTAATAGTGAGGATATATTATAAAGCAGTTAAAGAGTCTGTTCTTTTGTTGGTACAGTGCAATTTAAAGCATTTTTTAAAAAAAGTCTTCACTATAAATTTCAAAATGCTATGATTTTCTCTCATATATTATTTAGATCAGCATTCAATGTCTTTATTCTCTTTTGGTGCTCTTGTCTGAGAGTGCTTGATCTTGCTGTTTCAGACCAGAAACATTGAATTTACATGGTATCTATTGTAATTTTTTAACTGCATGTTTCAGGGGCGCCTGGGTGGCTCAGTCAGTTAAGCGTCTGACTTCGGCTCAGGTCATGATCTCGCAGGTTCGTGTGTTTGAGCCCCGTGTCAGGCTCTGTGCTGACAGCTCAGAGCCTGGAGCCTGCTTCAGATTCTGTCTCCCTCTCTCTCTGCCCTTCCCCAGCTCGCACTCTGTCTCTCTTTCTCTCTCAAAAATAAACTTTAAAAAAATGCCTGTTTCACAAATAAATAGGGGAGAAGAGACAAGTCTTCCCAAATAATGTATGTAAGTCCTCTCCCTTCTCATCCCCCACCACCCAGGATAAGCAGGACTTAGTGACTCACTTCCAAAGAAAAGAGTATGAGACGGGAAACAGTAACTTTCCAGTGAAGAAACCTAGCAAACACTACCTCAACCACATGACCAAGGTTCACATCATCAGTGATGTCATGTGGCTACCAGATAATGAGAAGGGCGCATGACCTCAGTGGCATTCTTTCCCCAAAAAACAAAAACAAAAACAAAAGAAAAAGAAAAGACAAAAAAAAAAAATACCAAACCTCCATAACCCCAGTTTAATCATGAGAAAATACATCAACCAAAATTGAGAGACATTCTACAAAATACTTGACCACTAGTTTTCAAAAATGCCAAGGGCATGAAAGACAGAGAAAAGCTAAGGAATTGTAACAGATTAGAAGATCCTAAGAAGATGACAGTTAAGTGCGGTGTGGTCTCCAAGTTGGATCCTGGAACAGACAAAGGACAGTAGTGGAAAGCCTGGTAAAATCTGAGAAAAGTAAGAATTTTGTTAATAGTAATGTACCAGCTTGTTAATTTGACAGGTATACCTCGACGATGTGAGATAACATTAGGGAAACTGCAACTAGCTGAGGGGTATACACTATCTTTGCAACTTTTCTGTAAATTTGAAATTATTCCAAAATTAAAAGTTTATTTAAAAAATTATGTTTGTAGTTCCCCTTTATTATTATTATTATTTATTTTTTTTTACTTTTGGAGACACAGAGAGAATGCAAGCAGGGAAGAGGGGCAGAGAAAAAGAGAGAGAGAATCCTAAGCAGACACCATGCTCAGAGTAGAGCCCAACAATGGGGCTCGATCCCACAACCCTGGGATCATGACCTGAGCCCAAATCAAAAGTGAGGTGCTCAACCCGCTGAGCCACGAGGTGCCCCTCTTTTTAAAAATTTTAATTCTAGTATAGTTAATATACAGTGTTATATTATTAGTTCATTATAGGTGTACGATATCATGATTCAACAATTCCATTCATCACCCAGTGCTCATCACAAGTGACCTGTATTACTTATTTAACCCATCCCCCCACCCACCTCCCCTCTGGTAACCATCAAGTAAGTTGAGACTCTGTTGCTTTGCCTCTCTCTCTCTCTTTCTTGTTTTACCCCGCTTTGCTCATTTGTTTTGTTTCTTAAATTCCACATATGAATCAAATTATATGGTGTTCGTCTTTCTCTGTCTGACTTATTTCACTTAGAATAGTACTCCCTAGCTCCATCCATGTTGTTGCAATGGTACGGTGCTGTTTGCATTACCACAGCTTTATAATATAACTTCAAGCCTGGAATTGTGGTGCCTCCAGCTTTGTTTCTCTTTTTCAGGATTGCTTCGGCCATTCGAGGTCTTTTGTGGTTCCATACACATTTTAGGATTGTTTGTTCTAGCTGTGTGAAAAATGCTGTTGGTATTTTGATTGCATTAAACGTGGAGATTTCTGGGTAGTACAGACACTTTAACGATAATTTGTGCTCCCAATCCATGAGCATGGAACATCTTTCCATTTCTTTGTGCCGTCTTCAGTTCCTTTCATCAGTGTTTTAGAGTTTTCCGAGTACAGGGCTTCGGCCCCTTTGGTTGGGTTTATCCTTAGATATCTTGGATTTTCTCTTTTCAAGACCACAAGCCTGTGAAGTTAGGACTTTGCCTATGTCTGTCCAGAGCCTTGCATCATAGGATGGAAAACTGTTACAGCTGCTGCAAAACCAGGACCTCATCTCCCCCCTCAGTCTGACAACCAGGACATAGGGAGAAGTCGACATCAACTGTCAGGGCAAGAGTGAGGGAGTATATGTGTCCTGGAAGATTCCTTGTCTGGGCTTCCCGGTTGCTGGAGTTCTTGGGTACCGCCATGGCTGCAGCTGGTGCCCTCTCTGGTGGTGGTAAAGGGGGTCACTTGGAAATCTCCAGCTACCACATGTCTCCCAAGGAGAACAGGCTGCTGATAACTGTGCTGTGATAAGAAGATAGACGCAACCTCCTCTATGGTATTTTTAGGCCCTGTCTTTACTAGCAGAGTGTTTTAGAACAATCATGCTCATTGTTTGAACACCATTATGATGATAAAGATGCTATAAGACAGAGTATCAGTAACTTCTTTCAAAGGATTCCAACCCACAAATGAGAGAGGGAAACACAAACAGATTTTTATCACTGGGCCACATTTCCTGACCCATAGTTTAAAGACTGGCCTCCCTCTCCAGCCAAGGGGGACTCTGCAGGGTTTCTGAGTAGGCGAGAAGTCTCTCTTCACTCTATCTCTATCTCTATCTGGTAGGAGCATGAAGGAGCTTGCTGTGGATTGAATTGAGCTTCCCTCCTCCCTATTCATACGTTGAAGCCCTAACCACCACCACCACCGGCTCTGCAAGTGACTGCATTAGAGACGGGATTTTTTTGCCAAGTGAGGCCTGGAAAGTTGGTGGAATGGATGCCCTTATAAGAAGACGAAGAAACACCAGAGCTCTCTCTCCCCCGTGTGAGGACACCGTGAGAAGCAGCTGTGTGCAAGCCAGAAGAAAGGCTCCATCAGAACCCGACCCACCCAGACCTTGATCTGGGACTTCTGGACTCCAGAACTGTGAGAGATAAGTTCCACTGGTTAAGCTACCTAGTCTGAGGTATTTGGTTGTGGAAGCCTGAGCAGACTAGTCTAGCATGCTAATAATAACTTCTCCATTCTTCTTTTCCTCTTTTGATCAGAAGGGAAAAATGTTAGAGGTAAAACTCAAAATGAGGTTGTTAGAAACAAAGAGAATTCCATCAATTTTAATACCTGTAGCGGCTTCTGGGAAAGCGACAAGAATGATAAAGCAGGAAGGAGGAAGAGAATCCGTCACCTCTCCTGGGCTTCACTCAAACTCCCAGGCACAAAGACAGAGGTTAGCTGGCCAGAACCTTATCTTACTGATAGTAATAATAATAATAATAATAGTAATAGACTGATGTTTGGAATTTTCCCCACATTTTTTTTTTTTATCATACTAAGTCAATGACCTCGAGTTTCTTCTTGGGTTCTTTAAAAGCATCTCAAAGAGAACTCATAAAATTTCCTATCTTTTTCCCTTTACCTCCTTGTGGAGGTCTCTCAAGGCTCTGGTGGGGAATTGCATGAGGTAATGGATGCAAAAGTGTTTTGTAAAATACAAAGCATTCCACCCATGCAAGCTATTATTGGAAGGAAGCAGAAGGATGAATTTAAATCCCAAGATCCCCTGAAAAATGTGTGAAAGGTGGCCCCATTTAGATTGTCGTCCTCACTGTGAATTTACAGACCATTTAGCAATTTCTCCAAGTGCTCACACCCGTTCCCTCGGTGACATCCTTGCCCTGTGCTCGGGAGAGCAGGGAGAGGCTGGCTCTCCCCAGCCTGGCCGGGTGGACGGCAGCCGTGCCTGCAGAGGAAGGGGCTCGGTTGCTAGGAGACCAGCAAAAGTGGGCAGCCAGCTCCCAAGCAGGTTAGAATCCGGCGAGGAAGGATTTTAAAAGCCTATTTCCGTCTGCTTCTGTGAGAATTGAAATTCTCTTCAGGGTCCAGCCACCAGTGATACAATCTGCTTACATTACTGGTATTGAGAGGCCCTTGAAAGGGATCTATTTGGCCATTTCTCGTGTCTCCTCCCTCCCATAGTGCCTAGAAAGTCAGGCACTTAAAAAGGGTGGGGGGGGGCAGTTGGGGGAGTCCATGGTGGAATCCGAGAAGTGACAGCAAGAATTAACCCAAGCACATCTGATCATGACTCTGAGACCCCAAAGAGGAAATGATGGCTCTCAAGTGAGGTTAAATTGCAGCACACCTTCCAATGCTTCTACCATCATCGGGCTGGGCGGCCGCACGGCACCGAAAGTGTTTTTCAAGTCCACGAGAGGTGTGCCAAGCAGGTCTTTTCTTCTGCACTTTATCTTCACAGAAACAGCCTGACATGTACTTCTGGGCTAATTAGACGAGGTTGACACTGTATTTAAGTCTTCCCTTTGAGGATTATGAAAAAAATCTGGTTTTCAAATAAGAATTGTTTGGTATGGTTTGGTTTTCCCAAAGCATGCAGCACACCCAAGAAATCAAACGCTTTTTCAAACCCCGTGAGCCCTCAGCAAGATATACTGATGCATACACCTGCCTAGAACAGAGTATTGAACTCAGGAGAATCAGCTGGAAAAACAGTGGAATAATAGGTAGGTGCATTTAGAGTCATTTATGGGCTGAAGCTTGACAGTCTTTGTGCCTTGTTACTGCCGGAGCATTGAGAGCAAAGCGGCACTGCTGATTCATCAGGAAGAAAGAAGCTCGTGGGGCGTAGGAAAATAAACCATCTCTGAAGAGAGGTTCCAGTGCCCTCGGCAGACACGCTTTATTTGGGCACAGCGTAATGTCCAATGACAAAACGCAACAACAATGGCAGTATTTACCGGGACACTCTGGCTTCCAGCCTGCTTTTAGAGGCAGTTGGGGTGGGGTGGGGGGACTTCCAAGGGCCACGGTAATTGGTCGAGAAAAGAAAGGTGCAGGAGAATTGAGGACGTGCATAGGACAGTGCCTGTCTAATGGAGGTGAAGACGAAGGCAGACCTGAAATCTGAGAACAGTGTGCACGAGAAAGACCGAAGACCCTTCATTGACTAATAGCAGGATGTGTGAGAAACACAATGAGGAGCCGCTGCGGGGAATTACAGCAAGGTGGGGAGATGAAATATCATGATACTATGCATATAAATGAGAAAGAACTGAATCTCGTAGATACTTCTGCATCTGACTCACTGAATGAAGTGGGCAAGCGCTGGAGCCATTTCCCCCTAATTTCTTCATCATATAAAGTGGAAATAAGTCCTTTGTAAGCAGAGGTTATTTTGATGAGAGGAACAGTCATGGGCTTCGGGATCACATAGACCTGGGGTTCAGATCCTGCCTCTGCCATTAAAAAAAATTTTTTTTTAATGTTTACTTATTTTTGAGAGAGACAGAGAGACAAGAGCATGAGCGGGGAGGGGCAGAGAGAGAGGGAGACACAGAATCCGAAGCAGGCTCCAGGCTCCGAGCTGTCAGCACAGAGCCCGACATGGGGCTCAAACTCACGGACCACGAGATCATGACCTGACCCGAAATCGGGCGTTTAACAGACTGAGCCACCCAGGCGCCCCATGACTCTGCCATTTATTAGCGTGGGATTTCGGAAAAGGTATTTAATTTTCTGAGTCTGTTTTCTCATCGGTAACACAAAGGAGCTGCTGCCTGCCTCCTGTGTGACAGTATTTGGGGGACGCTCAGTTCTACCTGTCATCCGACTCTCTGTGTTCCAGCTCCAGACTCAAAATACCCAGGAGAAAGGGTCTCACTAGGGATTGTGACACAAGAGGCAGGGCCCCAGGGTTTGTAGCTTTCCCCAGAATCACACAGGGGCATTTCTCCAAGAGGAAAGATGCCTAGCCAACAAAAGCATAATTCAAACAAAATAAGTTACGAGGAATTTTTGAACACCTTGGACTGAAGATCGGGTGAAACTGTACTTCTTCAAAAGTATGTAATAGAGTGGGGGTGGTTTTGCCATTTCAAGGAGGCCACTCCAGGATTTGGGTCACCCTGACAATATTGTCCACATCTCCTAAGTGACCCAGGAATCTGTCATCAGTGTTCTCCAGATTTTCTCATGACCAGCCTAAGTACCAAAATACGCCCACTACCCCTGGGTCCTGAAGGGCGAACTTAAAGCCTTCTGCTGGGCAGTGGAACCCAGAGAGCCAAGTTTCTCTGCAGGATGCCTTCTCCTCCTTCCTCCATGAATAAACATGGTTCTGTAGGCTTAGAGATTCAGCTTGGGAGCAGTGGGCCCTTTGGCCAGAGGGGTGAATAAGAACAGGCATCAGCTCTCAGCAAATGCTGCATTCAGTCCTGGTTACCAGGTGGGACCTCAGCTCACCTGTCTTTTCTTTTCAAACAGCACCAGGACTTTAGCGAGAGCAGCCGAGTCTAGGTCAGAAGGCACCCCAGGGTGAGCCTGAGGTGAGGCTCTAATTCAAAGTGGAGGAAGGAGGCAACTTCTTGGCTTTCTGTTCCCAGGGAGGGGCCAGTCTGCGTGCTCTTGGATCATCTGAGCTCCAGGAGGAAAGCAGGCTAAGAGTCCCCCAGGAGAGAAGGAAGTTGCCTGCTCAGGTCTTTTGGGCTCAAGACTCTTTTCTTAACCTAGGCATAACCTAACCACCTGATCAGTGGCTAGGGGTATTTCAGAAAAGAGTCTCATTGTCCCTCTAGCTCCTCCTTCCCAGCATGGGCCTGACTAACTCTCGCCATGCCTAAGGGAGCAGGTTGCCAAATAAATTATCTATGCCTACATATCTAGTCACACATGAGGATGACCCACTTTTTACCCTTCCAGGTGGAAACCCAGAAAGGCCACCAGGATGGTTAATTTTATGTCTCACCCTGACTGGCCATGGGGTGCCTGTATTAGACGTTTCTGAGTGTGTCTGTGAGGATGTTTCTGGATGAGGTTAGCATTTGTATCAACAGACTCAGTAAATTGCCCTCCCTAATGTGAATGGCATCATTCAGTCCACTGAGGGCTGAATAGAACAAAAGGCGGAGGAAGGAAGAATTTGTCCCTTTTATTCGCTCTCACTCTTTCAACTGGAATGTCTCATCTCATCTTCTCCTGCCCTCAGACTAGGATTTACACCACGGCTCCCCAGGTTCTCAGGCCTTTGGACTTGGACTCAGTCGCACCACTGGCTTTCCCGGGGCTTCAGCTTGCAAACAGCAGATTACGGGACTTTGCAGCCTCCATAATCATGTGAGCCAATTTCTCATTTTATAGACCCTATACATATATATATATATATATATATATATATACACACACACACACACACACACACTGCTATGTGTATATATATATATATATATATATATCCATATCTATAGATCTATAGATATCTGGTCTATTTCTCTGGACAACCCTGACTAATACAGCTACTCTCTGGGTCCCCCTGAGAATTATAAAGCGTGTAGGGTTGTAAGTCTTTCAGCTGTGCCAAAACTTTCACTGCTGCATTCACCAAGAGTTAACCCTCTTCCCTGCGCCAACCAGGCTCGTCACACCTTTGTGCTCAAGGTGTTCCTGTGTAGATTTGTGTCCATGTCCCAGACTGATGAGGAAGGGGCTGCCTCAGGGGAGGAGATGGGTGGAGAGGTACTGGGGGGCAATCAAGTGTGACTAGGAAAACACATCCAGGGACTTATGAGCTAAGGAGAGGAGATCTGAAAGCAGTAGTGAGGGAGTTGAACTGAAGTCAGAAGCCAAGAGAAGTAAATGGTTTATGAAGAAGCATTAATGGAAGAGAGGTCTAGGGGTGGGTGACCAGGAAACCAGAGGGAGCTGCCATTTTTTTTTCGAGGCAGCTGTGTGTATGTTTAGAAGAGTCACACCAGGTGAGACAGTGATGTAGGAGCTGGTTCGAGGCTGGAGAGGGCAGAGGTGAGGTTGGGTGGGGAGGACACAGTCTTGGTTTCAGATCCCAGAGGCTGGGCAGGTAGGGAGGGAGGGACACCTGAGAGAGTGCCAGCAGCTGGCAGCCACATGTAGCCTGTGCTACAGGAGTCTAAAAACACCTGCCACACCTGAAGCTACCTTTTAATGAAAGTGGCCCAAACCGGTTCTTTCCTGTGTCTGTGACTATCGCTTATGACATGGTTTGAGTGAAACCGACTCAGTGCCCTCACCATAACTGGCTTTACCAGACACTGATGCCAAGCTAAAGGCAACCACCTATGAGCCGGGCACAGCACCTGCCTTCTAAGGTGCCGTATGGCATAAAATCTGCCCACTGAGAGCACTTCATATTGGAAGTCATGGGTTGAATTGTGTCTTCCCCAAATTCCTATGTTGAAACCTTAAGCCATGCTACCTCAGAATGTGATTGTAGTTGGAGACAGAGCCTTTAAAGGGGGTGGTTAAGTTAAAATGAGGTCATTTGAGTGGGTCCTAATCCAATCTGACTGGTATTCTTACAAGAAGAGGGAAATTTGGATATACACACAGAGACACCATGGGCATGTGTGCAAACAGGAGAGACCATGTGAGAACGCAGCCAAGGAGAGAGGCTTTGGAAGAAACGAAACCTGATAACACCTTGATCTTGGACTTCCAGATCCAAGAACTGTGAGGCAATACGTTTCCGTTGTTTAAGTCACCCAGGGTGTGGTATTTTGTTAGGAGAGCCCTAGCACACTGATACACACACAATTCATCTCTCCCTTTGGGGGGAGACTAAATGCAAGGTTAGGATCTCTCACGGTCTAGTTGGAAGTACTGGAATCTGGATAGAGTCAAGCTGAGAAGACATGTTCCCTATGGCCTTGGGTTCTTCACTCTACTGGTAGTCAATCCTCCTCATCAAAGATCAGCTGTGCTACTCTCTTGCTAAAACATTATGGAGCCAGGTTAACACCCAGGAAGCTCCTGAGAGGCAAGACCAAGAATGCGGGTAATGGGCTTGGTGTGGGGCACTTAGGCTGGGCTGGGCCGGGCCAGACAGAAGCTGACAAAGTGCCAGGCCCTGACCAGGAAGAGGAGGCGCTCTAAGAAAGGGAAACAAGAGAAGATAAAAGAATGAAAATGTGTACTCCTATTTATAAGAATCATTAAGATGATGGGAGCTTGGGTGGCTCCGTTGGTTAAACGTCCAACTTCAGCTCAGGTCATGATCTCACAGTTCATGAGTTCGAGCCCCGCGTCAGGCTCTGTGGTGACGGTACAGAGCCTGCCTGGGATTCTCTCTCCCTCTCTGTCTTTCTCTCTCCTCTGTCTCTGTCTCTGTCTCTGTCTCTCTCTGCCCCTCCCCTTCTTTCTCTCTCCCTCAAAATAAATAAATAAACTTTTTTTTAGAAAGTAAAAAAGAAACATTAAGATGTTAATGGGGCTCTCACTAGGCTTGGAGACTAGGAGCAAGCAAGTGTGTCCCAAATCAGTACTGAGCCAGTGGCTGGGGTCCACAGAGAGTGGATATTTGAGTCTTGGGGGCTCCTGGGGCTCTGGAAGAATCCTTGGGGGTGGAATTTCTGTATCAGATGGAGGTGAATACTCCTGGTGAGGACAGGGCTTGTCCAGTGGTGTTGTAGATTCCAACTCTTAAGGCTGAATATCACCTATTTGTTTCCCCTCTCTTCTCACAGAAAAAATAAAATTAGATTTCTTTTTCTATAATCAGCTCACACAGCAGATAAGCCAGTTCTTTATGCATACTTGTTTTTCCCTCTTTCTTACAATGTTGTTTGTATGTTATAAAAGTATTGGGGGGAAATTTTGATATTTTGTAACTCTACAACAGATTTTTTTCCACACCTCCCCCCGCCCCGCACCCCCCCCCCCTCCCACCCCGGACAGATGGGAATCCAGAGAAGGGGAGATAAACCCTGGTTACCATTTCAAATGAATTCTGGCAATTGTGTAAAGGAATTTAAAAGCATGCGGAGCATCCAGGTGGATGGTGAGGCAGGGTGAAGAAAAGGGTCCTCGTGTGCTACAGGCTTCCACATGTGGTCTGCAGTTTTGCTTTGTCTTCTTTGCTTGGATTGGATTTTCTAGATTTGCTCAGCGTGAGGAGGGACCAGTCGGAGGACTGGAAGAGGGTGTGAGGAAGGGTATGCTGGACTGAACGTTCGGGATCAAGGAGACTATCTCATCGCTCACTGTGAAGTTCGTCCTTCCTATTTTATTCTCTTGTTCCTTGAGGGATGGGCCAGTGCTCTGGGTGGGTGGGGACGGTGGGCAGGGAATGAATAAAGGATAAGAGTGAAGCTGGTTTACAATGGACCGTGAGAGTCTTCATTCCAATGGGGGGCCCAGAAAAGCATAGAACTGTTGCCAACAGCTAAATTTATTTTTGTTCTGCCCTCCCAGAAAACTAAGATCTCTGGAAATCACCAATGGTCCGTCCCATGGACAAGAGGTACCACGTAGGCAATCAGCCTGGCACCAGCTGGGCTGTGGTGGGCAAGCATGTGAGGACTCTTCAGGGCAGGGGGGAGGGGAGCCTGGAGGAGATGGAGCTGGCCCTGTGGACTCAAGGAGCACGTGACATAGAGTTTCTTGACAAGTTTTCTAAGATCATATGCTTAACGTCTTCCATGGGAAGGAAAATAAGTATGATCCTTCTTATTTGCGGGAATTCCCAAGAGGCTGTTTGTTTGGTGGTAAGAAAACAACTTTAGATATGTAAACAACTTCATAGCAGAATAGGGATCTTCAATAAGGGAACGTCAACTCTCAATTCCGATTAGTTTAGACATTTCCTCTGCTTACAGATGGCTAGGCAGGTCGACAAGGTGATCTCTTGAGAATTCTCTCAGATCTATGGAACTCTATTTTCTCTGGGTTAGGTAATATTCCAATTGTACTACTTGAATTTATGATAAAGGAAATGAGTGACAAGTATCTTTTTTATTATGTGTTCTGCATAAATACGTGTGTTAAGTATGCATGCTATACTATAAATCTGCTTGCCTACACATTTATTTTTCCCTCTGTGCAACACGGTGACCATGCATTTCAAATGACCTAAATAAAGATAGGTTTTAAGACTTACATGTATTTCTGTATAGGCATGGAAGAATGACCTCTTTAAAAGCACCAAATCCTTTGGCAGTGATTCATTTCAGGGCATCCCTGTGGGCTGCACCAGTTCCGTGTGTTATAAGGGTACATGAAAGGCTGAGTGTAGGACTGCTTAAATCAGAGTTTGTTATAGGAACGTTAGGAAAGCTGCAGTGCCATGGGAGCAGTAATCAAAATCCAGAAGGCAGCCGGTCGCACGTCACACTCAAGCACCAGAAGCCAGGGGACTAGGAGCCCATCTGCCTGGATGCCACCACAGCTGCCCTGTCTCATCTATGAGAACCAGATTTCACAGTCGAGGTACGCAGCTGAGTTGAGGACATTTGTCCTGAACTTCCAAAGAGCATATGAAACACACAGGAAACTAGCCAGAGGCAGTATGCATAGAAACTAGCGGGAGCACAGAAATGCAAGGGGTCGAAACAGCAAAACAGAAGGCCTAACGTGGAGAAAGGTTGCAGAAGAGGTTACACTACAAAGAAATCAGGAGTCGGTAAAAGGATAAGGTGTGTACAAATCAAAAGGGCAGAGAAGGAGGAGGAAGTTATTCTAAGCAGGACGGGATAGCACAAAGAGCCTCAGAATTGCAGTCAAAGGGCTTGGCCTCTATTCACCAATCACTGACTGTTTTATCTTGGGAAAATTGCTTTACTCCTTCTTACCACCGCTTCCTCAGCAGTAAAAAAGAAGAGAAAGAGAAAAGCAACCAATCCTGCCACCTGCCACGAGCAAATGCTTTACACACACTTCAGTTCGACCTCATGTAGGGGATATGATCATCCCCACTTTGTGGATGAAGACTTGGAAGCTTAAAGAAAAAGCAACTTGTAGAGGAAGCTCAAAGAGATGAAATAATCTCTCCACGTTCACATGGGTGGGTATGTCACCGAGTGGGAATTTGTGCCCAGATCTACCTGGCCAAGGTCTTGGCTCTTGCCACTGTAAAATGCCACCCCTCCTTACCTTACAGAAATGAGAGTTTAAAGAGCATAGTGTATGTGAAAGCATTTTGACAACTGTGAAAAGTGAGAGATGTAAATAATTTTTATTATTTAGAATCAAATCTCTCCAGACAAGCCCATGATGAGATAGTGGAAAACTGTGGTTCAGAGAAATGCTCTCACTTGCCAAGTCAATGACACTCCTTCCCAGATCACCAACAGTAATAAAGTGAGTTAATGACTGAATAAAGCTTTTAATGGTGGGTTGGGCTAGATGACCTCTAAGGTCCTGCCAAGTCAGTATTTCTGAGAATCAGGAATTTTATCAAAGCAGTAAGAATGTAGCCCTGTGCTGAATCTGACCTCAGACAAAAAACTGAAAAGTCAGCAAAATGTTTCCTTTTTGTCTCTCATTTCATTGCTCTGTTCTTTCCCCTCAATTTCAACCCTCTTGCCAGGCAGTCATCACTCTCAAGGCTATCCTTACTTAGGTTTTGTGTGCCACAGAGGAAAGGAGTTTGATAAATGAATTCAGACTAAGGGAGAGAAAGGTCACTTTTGACTATTGGCTCCAGCGTCGAAGGCTGTGTGATGTGGGAGTTTGTCATTTAACCTCTCTGGACCCCAGATTCCTCATCAATAAGATGAGAAAACCTACTCTTAGAGATCATTGTAGGAATTAACCAATGTGACACGTAAAGTGCGTAGCATGTAGTTCAAACCCTTTAAGTGTTAGTTTCCTGCAATCTTCTCGATGTAGTGACTGTTAGCAGAGTGTGACAATCTTCCAAAAGGAATCTGCATATTTAAAAAATGATACCTAGAGAAGGAAATTCAGTACAGGGTAATAACCAGTCCAATGATGGGTCCCCCCCACCCCAGCCGAAGCAAGACACCTGGGTAGAAGAGATAGATTGAGGGTAATAGGGAGAGGGGAATGTGGGTAGATGGGACTTCCCTGAGCTTCTCCCAGTTTACTCCATAACTCACGCCCTTCTTCGCCATTGTTCTTTCAAGACCAATACAGGTGTGACAATGTGAGAATATTTCCTTACTTCACTTGATTAAGTTTCAATTCCTAAAACTTCTTTTTCTTATATCAGAGATGTTTAAGGAATAGTTGGTGTGTGAGGACAATCAGATAAACCTGAAAAATTGTTGGTCATTTATATAAAGAAATCATTCCAAGGATTCAGATGTTCTTCATCCAGATACGGGCCATCCACAGCTACAACAAATTATTGATGGTTTTAACAAACATCGATCTGGGCAGAGGAGGAGTTTGGACATGAACGTCTCTCAGTCCTTCCTTCAGGAGTGTACCACCCAGAAAGAAATTTACAATCTGGCTGTGGAAGCCTGGATTTCTTTGGATTCTAGTAATCTTTTATGTTCTGTACTTACTTTTAATAAGCTGATACTGTTAAAGAAACTGAGAGCTTCTTCTCATAGCTGTCAAACACAGAGATTTTTCTCTATTTTGTTTACTGCTCTATGTCAGGTGTCTAAAACAGTGCCAGGCAATAAACATTTGTGAAACAAGTGAATTGTGAAGGTGATACTTACAAGAAGCAATTCTTCAGATTCACAAGAGAGATGCATTTTAGCAGGCACTTGGTGAACAAATTCTTAGAAATATAGTCAGTGTGGCATGATTTGTCTGATTTCCTTTTCTCCCCCTGGGCTTAGGGATACTTAAATGATATTGCTAAGAACTCATGTGTGTGATACAGAGCCTTCTATTACAGCCTTTGCCTTTTTTTTTTCTTAATAAACAATAAATAATTCTTTGGAAACATCTGCCCTTTATGGGTAATTGGAGAAATGTTTACTTTGGTGATAGGATGAGAAAGATGTGACCTTTTAACTTTTATTCAATTGGTAAATGAGGGGAAAAAAAGGAAAAAAATTATAACTGGAGAAGATACATATTCTGGCAAGCTTTCAAAAAATGAGAAACCAGTATAGCTTAATACAGCCCCAAAGCTTTGTAGGTTCCAGCTCTTTTTGGTAAAAATGCTTCTTAGTTTAAAACAGAGGAAATTGCTAAAAGAATTCGTAGGCTCTCTTAGATAGAATTTTGAAACTACCTTATTAAGTGAAAAGGAATGATAATCATGATTAAATGTCCTTTGAAGCATATCTGTACTTTAAAAAATTTTTTTCTTTTAGTGTTTATTTTTGAGAGAGACAGAGACAGAGACAGAGACAGAGAGAGAGACAGAGTGCAAGTGGGGGAGGGGCAGAGAGAGAAAGAGACACAGAATCTGAAGCAGACTCCAGGCTCTGAGCTGTCAGCACAGAGCCCAAAGCAGGGCTCGAATTCACGGACCACAAGATAATGACCTGACCCGAAATCGGGCATTTAACCGACTAAGACACCCAGGTGCTCCAAAACACATCTGTACTTTTAAAATTAGGAGGCAAATTGCAGAAAGACCACATTTTGCATTCTGTTGAAAACCAAACATTTGAAAACAGTTCTAAATAGTTGGCTGAATACACAGTTCTGCTAGCTCTGTAGCTCCCTAACATACATATATTGTTTTGAAAAACAACAGAGCAAGTTACTACACGTTTTTAAATTAGTATATGTGCTGCCGAAGCGAGCACAACACGTTTTTAAATTAAAAGGGAGGAGATTCAATATTCAACAATAATTTAGGTTTCTGGGTTTTTCCTATAAAAGTACCCAAACTGCATTTGGAGTGGGTCTCAGGGGAAAGTGGGGGTGATGTAAAAATTGATTTAAGTAATTAATCTGCCCATTTCAATATACATATATTAGAAATAGTTCTTTTACTTCATAACTATCCAGAAATAAGTGCTTCCTTTAAAAAAAATTTTTTTTAACTAGACAGGAAGTTAAAACACCAGATTGTCTGGTTCAATACCAGACACCTGGCAAACCTATTAAAACTTTGTCAGTCCTCATAGTTCTTTCCCTGGAAACTGTGAATTTGTTTTGTGCCACCTGGGTGACTGCAAAGGGTGGGGGGATGGGAGATGCCCACCAAGCAGGCCCCCAGGCCTTTCCACAGCTGAGGTAAAGCAAGGCCACCAAAGCCAAAAGAGGGGACTCCAAAGCAGCGGCAAACTTGACAGGGAAGCATAGAGGCGAGGCCCTGATTCTGAGGGCTAGCATTCCAGAGGCAGAGCCAGGTCCAAATGGACAGCCGTCAACCCGGCAAGGCAGACACAAGTGTTAAACTCAACAAGGAACAGGAGCACAGACCAGGAAGAGATCCAGAGCTGAGCTGTGGTTGGCCATCTCCATTCTCTGGTCAGTCTCTGAGGCCACTATGGCCCAATCCCTCAGACTTAAAGGTACTGGTGAAGGATGAACACATTTGCAAATTCCTTATACACTGCGTCAGGATTTCATCTAAGGACAGCAATTTGGTGACATGTGAACCACCACTCTCGATGAGTGGTCCCGGCTGGATGGAAGCAGCAGGGCCTCCCCTAAAGAGGAATATGGTACTTGGGTCCTGTCTTAGGAAAATGGGTGGGCCTGGCTAAAGAAGGGCATCCAAAACAGGCTGCCAAAGGAAGGAAGGGCCAAGGTGAGTCTGGCTTAGTTGCTGAGGGTCAGAGAAAAAAGGAGGTCAGTGAAACAGGAGATGAGAGTAGGGAGTAGCAGGTTAAATAAGCTAAGTAGGAAGTAACCTCAGTGAATTCTGGAGATTGGGCCAGACCTGATACAAGGAGGTGAAAAAGACTATACTAACAAGATTACCCACTAGGGAGAATATTAGATGTTGTTCAGTGTCTCATGGGGTGGGAATAAGGCCCTCAGAGAATGGGCTTACATAGTACTAGGTGGTTACGAACTCGCCTTCTAAAAAGGGTGATAGGGACACTACCTGCAAAGCTTTTACTGGAGGGACAGTGCAAGTTGAGCTGAATTTAGAGGGGTGTGAAAGAGCGACGGAAAAGAACTGGTAAAGAGAGAAACGCGATGCTTACTTACGGGGATGACGATGTCTGGGGATTCCTTCCCTCTCCCTAATTAAATCTTCGGCACATTGTATGTTAATTACTGGGGTTTTCGTATGGGCGAATGAAAAGAGGGGCGCTGGGAACACAAAAAGTTGCTGTAGCTGCATCACAGTGATGTGTGGTGGAAACAGCACACACATGGTGACAGCTGACAGAGCAGACAGCGCCCCAGCCCTCTGAGCCCTTTTCCTTGGATGAGATTCAACTAGGGTTCCACCTGGAACCTGGTAGAAGGTCCAAATGTTCTCTAAGATAAAGTGGATGATGAGATCTCACTACCACTTTTCTGGCCTATGTTCTCCCTAGCAGTCCAGACAGAGAGCCAGCAGAGGGTCACTGGGGATTTAGCAACTGTTTCATGACAGTCATCAGGCCCCTTGTCTTGGTTCACTGGGGACATCTTTGGATGTTGGTGAGCTGGATATAGAAATAAATGAAAATGAGATGAACACGCCTGGAGAGGGGCAACCGGTATTTTATAAAAAGTGTGTATTGGGTGGTTTTCATTACCTCAAATGGCCCTCAGTAAGCTCCTTCAGGTATTAGGTTGGGCAGACCAAATACGTTGTGTGGTTTTTTGTTTGTTTGTTTGTTTGTTTTGTTTTGTTCTGTGTTGTTGCTGTAATGAGACTATAATCCCTTCTGGAGAAAGAGAACAATCCGGTGATAATAACTTGCAGCCTGGAGTGGAGTAAGTAAAGAACCAGTCCTTATTAAGAAATAGATGATCCAATGCTAGTGAAGTGGATTCTTTGTGCCAATAAGTTGTGTTCAGCAATCAAGGATGGAGCACATTTATCCCTTCCCCCACAGCCCCCGCCTCAGTCCATGCAAAACAAACTGGAGTGAGACAACACCATCTGCTCATTTCACACTGAGTGAAGAAGCACGTCAACTCCTTCTCAAGGTTAGGAAGTCCAAACTCAAAAAGGCACTCTTCTAGCTATTGCAGTAAAAATGCTTCCAAAAGCAGGAACTCTGCAAGCTTAAAAAGAGTCCACTATTTTCCCAAACACGACTTTGTAAGGGCTGAGCTGATCAGGGCTAAAAAGCTGAGGGCTTTCTGACAGGGGCGCCACGTAGGGCTTCACTTAGTGGCACAAAGCCCTGTTTCACTAGCCAATCGCACTTCTGAGATTTGGGGCCTCTGACTGAGATGAGAACAGCAGTAGACAAGACTGTTCTAATCACCCCAGTGCTAGCATCCAGTGCTGAGAGAAAGAGAATGAAGTACAAAGATAAGTCTTGCTCAGTTTGAGATCCTATTTTGTTCTGATAGTTTCCTTTGGTGTAGGAACCACTTTTCTTTTTGTTTTTTGTTTTTGTTTTTTCACAATCACTTAAAAGAAATTGAAATCCTTAATTAAATTCTGTTATTCTATTCCGAAATGATGCTTTGAGTTAGAGAAGAAGCTTACCCCTATTTACTTTACTCAACTAAACTTTGGGTTCAGAAGTAGATAAGGGAGTGTTCTTACTAAGTCATGTGGATGCCTCCAGAGATGAGAAGGCGGACAGCCCTTTGGTTTTTGCAATAATCTTAAATTCTACATGGTTCTAACTAGTCACCAGTTCTAACTAGCCACCAATAAATAATGCTGCTCCCAAGAGGACCCCTGGAACAGTAAGCAGCTGGACTTGTCTTAGAGATCAGACACTTGCAACGCAAAGTCTGAGAAGAATCAAGTCTCATGCCACTTACCTCACTGGTGTGTGTGTCGGCAATTTATGATCTCTTGGGAGAAACAGGAAATTAATTAAAAAAAAAAAAGATAAATTGTGACATGCCAAGTACCAAATAAGTGTACATTATGTGAAATTATACCTCTTTTTGTTCATAAAGCTTTGGTACCAGAGTTTTGAGACTTGGTGAACAAGACCTCATTAACCTGAATTCATTCATCCATTCAACCATCTGTTGGTGCGTCCATATGCCCAAAAACGTTACTCCAGTGCCTGCAGCGCCAGCCCTCAGAATTACCAAGACAAATAAGGCGTGGTCCCTGCCCTAGTTGGAGAGGCAGACCTGCAAATCATAATATGGCAACAAGTGCAATCACAGAAGTGTGTTCGAGGTGGACGGGTAGCCAAAAAAGAGGAAGCAGTTGGCCACATGAGAGTGGAATTGTGGGGGCACGGGGTTATAGGCAAGAAAAACTTCCGAGAAGAGGTGAAATTTAAAAGAGGAGTTGGAGCTTGCCAGGCACATTCTAATCAGAGGGCACGGCTTCAGCAAAGGCATGGAGACATACGAAAGCATGGGGTATCTAAGGAGCCAGAAGCCACGTAATATTGCTGCAAGGGTTTGTGTGGCCATGACAGGAGATGAACCTGGAGAAGGAGACACAGGCTGGAGTAAGACAAACCTTACACGTCATGTGAAGACATTTCCTTATCGACAATGGGCTTTGTTGGTGGGATTTCAGTAGGACATGTTTTAGAATAATCTCTAGGATGGCTATAAGGAAAATGGATAGGAGGACAGTGAGAACAGGACAAGAAACCGAAGAAGGGCAAGTTGTCACAGTGTTCACACCATGCTTTTTTAAAAGCTTTGTTCCTTTTTTTTTTTTTTAAATAGGGTTTTGGGGTGTCTGGGTGGCTCAGTTGGTTAAGTGTTGGACTTGGGCTCAGGTCATGAGCTCGCGTTTCGTGGGTTCAGGTCCCACATTAGGCTCCGTGCTGACACCTCAGAGCCTGGAGCCGGCTTCAGGTTCTGTGTCTCCCTCTCTCTCTTCCCCTCTGTTGCTCACACTGTCTCTCTCAAAAAATGAATAAACATTAAAAAAAAAATTTTTTTTAAACAGGGTTGTTTTTTTTAGAGCAGTTTTAAGTTCACAGTGAAATTGAGTGAAAGGTCCAGGGATTCCCCACATATACCCTGCCCCCACATGTGCATGGCCTATCCCTTTATGGACACTGGCACTGGAGGAGTACATTTGTTACACTCAACAACCTACATTGCCACATACTCACCCAAAGGCCATAGCTTTAGCCTTTGTATGTCTAGACTGAGAAATGTCAATGTTAGTTAATCCAGTATTTTTAATATCATGGATCTTATAGAAACTGGTCATATTTTTACCATATCTGGTATTTTTGCCACAAGCAATTTCTCAGCGAACATTTTCACCATTTAACTAGTTGGCCGTAAGGCAATTTTGCCATAAAAGATAAAAAAAATATAACTGATTAACACTGGTTTGACAGTTTGTTGTTTCCATCAACTGGTTGGCAGTTTGGTCTCATTTCTTCACTGACATATCACTCTTGTTTTTATAGAGTATATGTCGCAGTCCTCATAATGGTCTATAGAACAGAGCAGAGTTTTGAACCCACATTTCCCATAGAACTTTGGAACATCCGTCAGCAGACATGTGACAATGTGCCAAGAACAAACAACAGTGTAGAAGGCTTTTACAGCACAATGCAAGCCTTGGTTGCAAATATGTATTCTAGAAGGAAGAAAAAATGCAATGCTGAACGAGGAGCCAAATAACAAGCAAAAAAAAAAAAAAAAAAGTGTGTCATACTATGAACAAAAGACTTTGGAGACAAGTGCATAGGTACAATCCACAAAACAAAATCAGTTATTTGTGCACTATCTCCATGAATCTACAGTATACATTGTAAATGTACTCAAATATTTTGTAGTTCACAATAAAGTCTTTTTAATTTTGTTGTTCATTTTGATGTTTCCTTATATCCTTTTTAATGCATGCCCTCTTTTATTTTTCATGATTTTATCTTGTATGGCAAAACTGCCCTACAGCCAATTAGTTATGCAGCAAAAATGTGACAAAAATGCTTGCGGCAAAGGTGCTTATGGCGAAGGTATGCAGAGCCATTTTCATGGCATACTGGGGTTGAGCACACTATTGAGTCTGCTTGTTGCCACTCAGCCAGTCCAAAGGCTGAGGGAATCAGCAGCTCAGCCTCACCCATAAAGCCTTGTGCCTCAGTGGCATTCAGTCTACCTGTTCTGAAAATTGATTAAGTAATAATAAACAAGCTTATCTAGAATAGATCTGGAAGCCAAGCTTTTGTGTTCTAATTCCAGTTACACTGTCCTCCTCTAATTCAACCATGCTGCCCCTCAGAGCCTTTGCTTGAGGAGAATTTCTCTCTCAAGGTATACAAAAATGGGTAAACAGTCCCTAATAGCCAATCAAGGTAGCTGGAGGGTATTTAGGATTGACCTCCTAAAAGATAATCATGCTTGCTCATAAAATACCTTTCAGTTTCAAAGTCACAAAGTCTATGTTGTTCAGGTCCACGCTATTGTTCACAGCTGGTGAAGTATCTCTGGGATCTGGCACATGTAGATACAGGGATTTTGGATAATCTACAAAAGTAATTGAGTGAGTAGGAAAGCTAAGAACAAAAAATACCCGATTCTTTTGAGTTACAGCTGAAGTACCCTATTTGCCATGGTTACCCTTTCTTTCTCTTCATTTAGAGTTTTTGTGTTGGCAAAAAGGATCATGCAATAATGTTATTTTTAATTTGCTATTTGGTCTATGAATAATTCATTTAAAGAAAAATCTCAATATCGTGTGAGCTTATTTTAGGGTCCTAAGCATTGATTAAAATATCAGCCTGTTTAACATAACAGCATGGTGCATGGCAATCTTCAGGAAACGTCTTCCCTCTCTGTGCTGTTACATACTTCTGGTGGATTCCTTTTGCATTATATCACATTGCATTATATTACAAGACTTTCTTCTTGCCATTAACTTTATAGTCCACTTACTAAAGGGATTTTCTAAGATTTTTTCCTTAATGTTTGTTTCATTGTGATTAAAAAGAGTTAAACCGAATGTTTTGAAGATATCTGCCAAGTTGACAGAAATGGTAAAAGTTATTTGTCCTCACCTCATTTTTGTCCTCAAAGCACCACATCTAGCTAGGAGTAAGAAAGGAATGTATGCTGTTGGTAACATTATACTTCTTAGTTGTCCTGCTCAGACTGCCAACACAGTAGCCAAACAACTGTAATAATTTCTGGAAGGCATTTGTGACATTGACACTTGGCCCATTATGAACCGCACCAAACCCCTGAAATCATTTCATATGGGTCTGAAAGCTGCTGTCAGGTGATAAAAGCTCTCAATTGTTATTGAATTGTGCCAGATTTGCATTCTACTTACAAATTTCTATTTGGTATTTCTGTTTGTGTTTGAATCAGGGCAAAGGTACATTTGGACTCTTAAAATTCATTCCATATTTCTTTTAATCAATACAAATCAAAAGCAGTCTCAGAAATGCCTAGTTGTCAATATGTCCAGCCAGGTCAGAAGCAAATGTCATGTCTTCTGAGGGCTGCATTTTCTCAAGGAAGCAGTGTTCGGGCATATTTGTTGCCTCAATTAGTCTGATTTAGTGGTTCAGTCAGTGAGCTAGGGCCTCTGGCACTCAGCAGAGTAATTTGATTTCTAAGCTGCTGGTAAGGGACTAAAAACCATCCAAAACGGTAAACCCACGTCCTGAAAGCAGATGTACAGATCTTGACATTCCTGGTCTCATAGCTGTCAGGGAAATGTGCTGGTCTTTCACACAATCTTCATCCAGGACTGGCGCCCGTCAGTGTCACATGCCTGGAGAGTCAGACTTTGACCATCAGTTCCCTGAGAATGCTGGGAGGTGATAGGAAGGAAGGGTGTTCCTTTTGCAAAGTCTGTTCCCTTAAGTGATTCTTGTTCTTCTCTACTGCCTTTAGCTGGCACAAGGTAGAGGCTGACAGCCTTGTAGATAAGTACTGCAGGGCATGTTGTAGAAAGGGAGTATGTCATTCTCAGAGGCTATCGATCTCATCGCTTTTCCCCTCACTTCATCCAGAGGCCATGAAATCAATCTTCTACTGCTCGGATACGTGCTTTGGAAAAGTGGTCACACTGTAACTGGGACTACTTAGGACCCCAATGCAATGGCAGAAATGGTGGCTTGCGTTACCTAGATAAGAGATGAGGAGCATGGGACCAAGATAATCTAAACCAGTGAATTGTATTCTCCTCTCTCTTAATTCGCCGCTGGACTGATCTGGCCAATGTAACGTCAAAAAGGATAAAGTTTACAATAAAAGCAAAGCAAAGATATATTAAGCACAAATAAACCAAACAGAGGTCAAGAAAGTAAAACTGAAGGCCAACGCCATTTAGCAAAGAGCATAGTTTAATTTTGATAAGAGGTGTATTTCAAAATAGAAACATAACAGCAATAAATCCTAAAACATCAGGTAAAGTCAAAAACATAGAGTAAAACCTGTCAGAAATGCTGTATAAGGGAGAATAAGTGGTATATCTCTAAAACCAAAGAGGTGCCATAAAAAGCTATTGAATTGATAAAAAGAGTTCAATAAATGGTAGGATTAGACAAATATACAAAAATCGATAGCTAGCCTGTATAACAGCAATAATGCGTTAACAATGTGATGAAAAAGGAAATCCCATTCTTAACAGCATCAAAAATACAAAAATGGTAGGGGGCAGACTGTGATGCAAGTTTTATGAAATTAGGATAAAATTTATCTAGAGGAATAAATCATAAAGGGTAACAAAAAGAATATATGTTAAAGGTAAGCATAATTAGGGAGAATTAGCCCTGACAGGTATTCAAATGTCTCATACTCAAATAACTACACAGTGCAGTATTGATGCAAAATAGGCAGATAAGTGAACAAGATAAATAACCTTGACATAGATTCTGATAGACTTTAAAATGTTCATATATAATAAGTGTAACTGCCCAAACCAATGTATGAGGGAAAAAAACAGCAAAGAGTGTTGGGACAACTGGTAATTATGCAGAGAGAGGAGCACCCCACCAAAGTTAGGAGTCAGTCAAGAATCTGGAAAAGTTATTTGTAACAAATATGATAAAAGTTAAACTTGTACTCTTTTAAAAGCTCATTCAAACCAATAAGAAATTCAAAGCAGCAAAGATTACAAAATAGTGTAAATGCCCAGTGATCCCATCTCAAAGGTGGGAATACAAGTTGGTCCAACCCTTTGGAATGTAATGACAAACATAACTTGTACAACAAATATGAATAGTATTCACACTCTTTGATTCAGTCATTCTTTTGTAAGTATCTTGGCAAAACAATTTGAAAAACTTAAAAGTATTATGAACCACTGTACTCAATGCACTATTGTTTGTGTTAACCATGCTATATAAAATAGCAGCTTTGTCCTCCTTTATCCCTTTTCCCCACTTTTTTTTGGGGGGGGTGGGCATTTTTTTTATCACCTGACATTTATTTATTTATTGCCACTCTTCCCCTCACTAGAACTTGCCTACTTTCTTCCCTACTGTATTTCTAGGCCCCAGAACTCTGCCCAGCACGTAGTAGGAATTTGTGGAGTGAATAGACATTTGTGGAATGAATAAACAACGGCAAATACCCAACAATAAGAAAATGGTAGGGGCGCCTGGGTGGCTCAGTCTGTTAAGCCTTGACTCTTGATTTCAGCTCAGGTCGTGATCTCACAGTTCATGAGTCTTGGGGTTCTCTCTCCCCCTCTCCCAGCTCCTCCCCTGTTCTCTCTCTCTCAAAATAAATAAATAATCAAAACAAAAATAAAATGGTGTAGGCAATTATGATTTATCTATTCACGTGAAATTGCCAAGTATTGCATATATTTTTAAGAATAATAATTTATAACAAAGTAGTTATGATAAGTTTAGTTTCAAGAAAGCAGAATATATGTTTAAGAAGGCAGAATATGTATTTATTTATGGTACGATTACAAATTTTCTTCCGCTATTTTCTCACAGAGTTACAAAGTTAAAAACTAGTGTCTTATTTATGTATGTATGTATGTATGTATGTATGTATTATGTTTATTTTAGAGAGAGAGAGAGAGCACAATCAGGGAATGGGCAGAGAGAGGGAGACAGAGGAGCTGTAGCGGACTCTGCTGAGAGCAGCAAGTCTGATGTGAGGCTTGAACTCACGAACCACGAGATCATGACCTGAGCTGAAGTCGGACAGTCAACCGACTGAGCCATCCAGGTGCCTCTAGTGTAGTTTTTAAAACCAGAATAGACTACAAAGTTTTTTTCTGTATACATTGTCATTACAAATATAGAAAAAAGCGTTGTGGAGAGAAATAAAAATGGAAAGAGATACAGCCAAATACTAAGTGTGGCGTGGGAAGAAGGAACATAGGTAATTTTACTCTTCTGTTTACTTTTGGGCATTTTCCACATGTTCCAAAGCATGGATTCCTTTAATACTGGGAAATTTGATAAATTCAGCATCAAATGGGATGGTTTTTAAAATCACCGATGACAAGAAGGTATGATTTCAAACGAAAAGAATGACAAGAAGGAAAAAGAGAGGAGGAAGAGAAAAGTGCTCAGTATAGGGAGTTACAAGTTAATGTCTTGGCTTATGTTAATGCAATTAGAGAAGTTTGGGTTTAAGAATATGAAAATATATAAAGCTGACTATCCTTTGAGTCACTGCTTGCTTCTGTCATTCAATGACATTACCAGCCTTAAGTTCCTGTTATAAATAAATTCTGAAGCCATCTAGCGATTTCTCAAAAATACATTATTCCTAGGGTCCACCCCTGGGAGTTTATAATTCAAGAGGATTGGGGTGAATCTCTTCCCTAGGAATCTTTGTATGTTTTATTTTTAAATTAATTAATTACTTTTTAATTTACATCCAAGTTAGCGTATAGTGCAATAATGTTTTCAGGAGTAGATTCCAGTGATTCATCCCCTGTGTGTAACGCCCAGTGCTCATCCCAACAAGTGTCTTCCTTAATGCCCCTTGCCCATTTATCCCATCCCCCCTCACCCCAAACTCCTCCAGCAGCCCTCAGTTTGTTCTTTGTAGTTAAGAGTCTCTTATGTTTTGTCCCCCTCCCTGTTTTTATATTCTTTTTGCTTCCCTTCCCTTATGCTCATCTGTTTTGTATATTAAAGTCCTCATATGAGTGAAGTCATATGATATTTGTCTTTCTCTGACTGACTTAATTCTCTTAGCATAATACCTTCTAGTTCCATCCACGTTGCTGCAAATGGCAAGATTTCATTCTTTTAGATTGCCAAGTAATACTCCATTATATATATGTATATGTATATGTACTCCATTATATATATGTATATGTATATATATGTATATGTAATATGTATATGTATATATATGTATATGTACATATATATATGTATATGTATATGTATCTTTATCCATTCATCTGTCGATGGACATTTGGGCTCTTTCCATACATTAGCTATTATCAATAATGCTGCTATAAACATGGGGGTGCATGTGTCCCTTCGAAACAGCACACCTGTATCCCTTGGATAAATACCTAGTAGTGCAATTGCTGGGTCGTAGGGTAGTTCTATTTTTAATTTTTTGAGGAACCTCCATACTGTTCTCCAGAGTGGATGCAGCAGTTTCTTTGTGTGTTTTAAACATATTCCTTGGGTGACCCTGTGGTTGGGAATCCCTGCACGAAGTCAGGGAGTTTACCTCTCCTGAGACCAGCACCCTTGAACTTCTGGAGGGGAGGGACCTCTCATCTGCCCCTGGGTCACTACTGCTTCTGCAGTCTTGCTCCAGCTGCTGTGGTTGTGGTTGTCCACCTGAGGGTATGTGTGCAGAATCTAGACCACTCACGCGAGCAGCTAACAGACTGGCCCTCTTCTGGCTGTTTCGCCTCCACTGACTGAGTCAAAGCCCCAAAGCTGTGTCAGGCTGGGCTGGGATCCTCCCAGGCCACAGTCCTCCCCATGGTACATTGGCTTAGTGTCACCACCGACTCAGAACCTCTCATCCCAGGGGTCATTATCCTGCAGGCTCCTTTTATAATGTTCTGCACTTCCTCCCCATTGATGCAAGCTCTCAATGCTCAACCTCCCTTCCAAACATCTTTTCGGTTCCCCTGGAAGTCCCATTGGGTTATAAACAAATGCCTCCATTTACCCATTCTCTGCTGGGGCATTCTCTGTATCTCCTATTTTGTTTTGTTTTTTAAATCTTTCTCCCGAGGTCACTTCTGTGGACCTCGTTTGTTCAGATCTCAAGTGACCAGTAGGTGGTGTTAATATTCATCTGGGATCCCTCTATCATTTTCCACCATTTCACTTACATTTTGGGGTCACGACAAAAATTCCTAAGGAAAACAAGGATGCTGTTTGATTTTGAGAGTCATGGCATCTAGCTCAGTGTCTTTTTGTCGTTGGTGTTATATAATGATCGACTCTGAGTGATTTATCAGATATCTTAAGAGTCAAGTGGCTTATATATATTCTTTCTCTCTACTCTAACTGCTCCATGTCAGCCACCCTGGGTGACCTCATGGGCTTTGTGGATAGCCTGTCTCTTAGCCACACTGACCCTGCTCTCCTCCCTCTCCCTCTCCACCATCTTCACCACCCGAGAGGAGATTGCATGGCAACATCTAGTGCTGGGAAATGCCAGTATAGGCTAGGAATTCCATTGATTCCTATTAGTGGTAAGGTTGAGAATGCCTTCTGCTTGGGAGTTTCTCAGAGCTAATAGAAGGGGACCAAAACACAGGTAGCCCTGATATAGGACATAAGCTAAAGGAATAAATGAGCTTCTTGAGGTTTTTATGTTATCCAATTCAGCTCCTTGGCGTTGGAGAGAGGACTGTGTGCGTGTGGTGGTGGTGGGTGGGTGGGGAGGGGTGTAGAGCTAGGAAGACGAGCTAGGCTTTCCTCGGCTCCTCTGGTAATCTATTGCTTTGGACACTTCAACTCCTTTGTGGAAAGTGGCTTGGTGTGTGTGTGTGTGTGTGTGTGTGTGTGTGTGAGAGAGAGAGAGAGAGAGAGAGAGAGAGAGAAAGGGAGGGAGAGACAGAGACAGAGACAGAGAGACAGAGAGACAGAGAGAGAAAGAGATACAAGTTTCATGGCAGGAAACCGGATAGAGCTGAATCCACAGCAAAGAGAAGGAAACTCCCAACATTTCCAAAACATGGAAGCCATGCACCAGAAAGTGATGCACCAAACACTATTGCCTACAAGTTTCTTGGCTTCCTTGACTCTTCTGAAACAGTATACTTCTAGTCTCAAATACACAACCTTCCATTTTTATGCCCCTACTTCCTTCCTCATACACAGTACATCTACTGTTGGATCTTCTTGAGTGCTCCAATATGTTGACACTCTTATTGTGTCCCAGTCATTCTGCCCATTCTGGATTTATTTCCTTACCTATTTAGACTAGACCACATGATTTACCACTTTAATAAGTCACTTTCCAGCATCCTTGAGTGCCTCAATGACTTGTCCTTTTACTTCTTCATCCGCTCCTAGAAATCCCCAACTCTGGGTCAATCCAACCATCCACATTCTCTCCTCTTACTATATATAGCCTTCGAGGTACTAGATGGGCAAAAATCACAAATGTATTACTAAGAATTTCAGCTAAACCCATGTATACTTCCCTCTTTTAATCCCCTCTGTGACTCTTCCAAACATTTGCCACTTTCCTTAAACTGACCTTAGCACACCCCTTCTCTTCTTGCTGCAGAGGTCCTTGCTCCCACTACATGGAGACTATCAAGACCCTCAAAAATAAATTTTGCGTCCTCTTGCTTCTGAACCTATCTGCACATATGCATCTTTGCTTTTTTGTTTTCTGGCTCTTCTCAAGCAAATACCTTGATCTATATCTAAACTCTCTTCCACAGTTTAATAAATCCTTATTATTTTTTAAATGTTTATTTATTTTTGAGGGGGGGCAGGGGCAGAGAGAGGGGGAGACAGAATCTGAAGGAGGCTTCAGGCCCTGAGCTGTCAGCACAGAGCCCGATGCGGGGCTCGAACCCATGAGCTATGAGTTCATGACCTGAGCCAAAGTCAGACGCTTCACCGACTGAGCCATCCAGGAGCCCCAATAAATCTTTATATCAACATCAAATATGTATGCCTTAGAAAGATATTTATTAAACACCAGTTACCAGGTTGGACAATTGGGATAGAGTGCTAAATGGAACCCAGCTGCAATAGATGTCTGTTGAATTATTTTGGCCCCTCTTTTCCATGAGTTGCACATTCCTCTTTTATTTACTTAGTTGCAGTGGGAGCTGCCATATTACTGCCTGAATGGGTTAGAGTGGGCACCTAAACTAAGGTTGGCAAGTGGTCCTTTCACTGGGAAGTTTGTAACTGGGACTGACAGTCAGAAGCAGAGTATAACAGGGTAACTTGGAAATTGTTGGCAGTGGCCATTTTCTGCCCTGTGGACTAGGACACAGAGCTATTCTGCAACAAATGTGAAGCTGAGGCAGATTCAGAAAGCTGTGCAGAGACGAGACTCTCCAAAAGAGGACTTTCTGGGGTCCTTCAAGTGCTGCAGCTTCTAGTTCCATTCCTGAGGTCTGGCTGCATCCTCATCCTGAGATTCCGGGGTCCTTCCAAAAACAATTTCTTTCTGCTCAAGACAGTATTTTGTGTTGGGTTTCTGTCACTTGCAACCCAAAAACAAAATCCTGTCACTCTTGGCTGGAAAGTTGGACTGCCTTGTTTTGTGACTGCTGTCTGTTGGGACACATTGTCCTTTGAGGAGAGAGCACTGGGTAGCAAATGTCAGGATGTTGTTTCTTATTTTCATTCTTCATTAAGGTGTTGCAAGGACAACACAGGCTCAAATACAGCCGAAAGCTGCCTGGAAACCACAGGGCCAGGGTGTAACTCTATTCTGCGAAGTCCTTTTTGCATATTGCTAGTTGCTTGAGACTACTGAGGTCAGATAATCATGGGCCTTGCTGAATGACAGCTGCCAAATTATCTACTACACTGCTTCTAAGCTATCAATTATCCCCTTGCTCTCTTGAATCTTCAACACTTCCTTCTCTATTGGCTCCTTGGATCGGCACTTAAATTCACTCGCCTCTTAACAAAATCCATTCTAGATTCCCCAACTCTTTCTTCCCATTATAGGTAAACACCTTGAGGAAGTTGTTCATACTCAGTGACAAGCCATAGTAATCAAGTGACTGTACTCTACCCTACAACTCCTCTTGCTGAGGTTGTCTATGATCACCTTATCACTAAAGGCAACAAATGTTTTCCAGGTCTACCTTACTTGACCTCTCAGGAACATGTGACACTATTGACCGCTCCTGCATTCCTGAAGCACTTTCTTTTCTTGGCTTCTGTTACACTACATGCTTCTGGTTATCTTTTTATATGTCTGCTTGTTTCTTTGCAAGTTCCTTTTCTTATTTTGTACCTTAAATGTGTTGGTGTTCCCTGGGTTTGGTCCTAGTCCTAAATCTTCCTCTCTGGTCTGAAACTTTCCTGGGGCAATCTCAACTATTTCCTTGGCATTACTGCATATACTGGAATGTAATAGCAACCCCCCCACACCCCCCAACAATAATCCCTTAGAAAAGGGGTTATATTCTGATTTTATATTCCGATCTTTAAAAAGCCCTTCATAGGGGCGCCTGGGTGGCTCAGCTGGTCAAGCGTCTGACTCTTAATTTTGGCTCGGGTCGTGATCTCACAGTTTCGTGGGTTTGAGCCCCGCGTCAGGCTTTGCGCTGGCAACTCGAAGTCTGCTTAGGATTCTCCCTCTCTCTCTCTGCCCCTTCCCCACGCACGCTGTCTCTGTCTCTCTCAAAATAAGTAAATAAACTTTAAAAAAAAAAAAAAGTCCTTCATCTTACTGGATGTTCTCTCAATTATTTTGAACATCAAAATGCTCTTTGGGGGAATATGCATTAGCATGAAGTAATCTCATTCAATGTTCATATAGAAGCCATCTGACAAAATTGGTAAGAAAGGAAACAAAAAATTTAACACCGATTTAGAAATTACTTCCAGGAAAACACCTTCAAATTTGCCAAGTGTTGGATGTCCTTGTAAACAAGCCCTTAAGAGTCATTATGAAAAAATATATAAGTTAATATGAGTACAGGATGAATGATGTAGTGTGATTAGATACTCTGGCCTGGAATAAAATTCCCAGTGATAACGTCAGGTATCAAGTCAAAAATTTAGGTGGAAGTAAAGATCATCTGTCTTGGGAAACCGTGTCAGAGACTCAAAATGTGACTCTGGTGACAATAAAAACACTGTGAAGAGCTTCAATAAAATCATTTTAAAAAATTATATTTCCCAAATAAAGTGTGTAAGCATAATTAACACATTAAATATTGTCAGTAGATCTCTAATTATTTCATCGACATCTCTAAAAGTTCATATATTTTAGCTGGTGACAAAGTTTTATTGGGGATGGATTTTAATTGGGAAAATGGGGTTCGATCTCTATTCAGAGGCGCCTTATATTTAGACATAGTGGCATCTGTTGATGACTCATCTCTAGCCCAGTTCTCCCTGCTAAACCCCAGACCCAAATAACAAACAGTTTATTGATATTTCTACTTAGATGTCCCTTAGGCACTTTAAATTAAACTTGTCCAAAGTTACTCACATTTCTTCCCATCTGCTCCCCTCTCAGTGAATGTCACCACCTTCATTCTGACGCCCAAGCTGAAATCTGAGTCCCACTCGCCTCCGGTCGGTCTCCCACACACCTCTGTTGTTTCTATCTCCTAAATCTCTCTCTTATCTGCTCACTCCTCTTAACCCCCTCTACTTTACTCCAGGCCACCAGCATCTCCTCCCTGGACTACTGTTAACAAAATCCAAACTGGTTTCGTAGGTCTTGTCTCCTTCCAACCTACACTTCAAGAAGCAGCCTGAGGGATCCTTCTAAAATGCAAATCCGATGTAATTTCTCACTGCAGGATAGCTAACTCCTGCCCCCTCTTCTTCCATTTGGCTCAGTTTAGAGACTGATGCTTCTTCCCTAATTCCCTAACCCTCCCCCACCCCTTCCTTCTGCCCCCACAAACAGTTTAGTCAGGTTAGATGCTCTTACTATGTTTCCCACACTCCTTATCTTTCCTTACCATAACACTCTTCACACTTCTTTGTTATAACTGTTTATCTTTCCTGCTAGACTGGGAACCTTGTCTATCTGGCTCACCACTGCGTTCCTTGAACACAGGGCAGAACATGAGATGCAGTGTTTTATAAATATTAAATGATTGAACCAATAATTTTGTAATTTCAGCACCCAGCACAGTATCTGGCAAACAACGGATCTTCGATAATATTTGTTGAATTAATAGATTGTTGTGGAACTAAAGATATATGTTTAATTAAGCAACACGTAATGTGCAAAATTAATGTTGTATAGGTGCTTTGTCCTTAAGGAGCACATATCCTTAATTAGGCTTAATTTAGAGATGGCTCCCTAGGACAGGCAGCTTTTGGAAGAGAAAGGGAGAAATAAAGTCTTACCTAGTGAAATGTAAAGGGCAAACATAAAAATGTCAACACCTGTGTAGAAGGAAATTTTGTTTTTATGACATGGGTAACTCCCAGTTAAAATTTTCCAAGACCAGGAAGTGTTCTGTACTGGGATCTACTAGTCAGGGGGCTAGCTTTCTTCTCTACCTTGGATTCTGGTATTCAGCCAGGGAATCAGCTACAGAATCTTAATTACTGCTAGCAATTAAACACTGAAATGTATTGCCTCTCTAAAGTTGGAAAATAATACCTTCACTGTAGAGAATATGATTCTTACCAAGTTTTATATTCATAGGCTTTATTAATTTTTCATTTAACTTTTGTATCAAAGTACACTTAGAAAAAATTTCACAGGAATATTCGGTCTAGTTATTTTTGGCCTGCACTTTGATAACTTATACTAACATACAATGGCCAGTCTGTTTTCTTTGCTCTAAAACTTTCTTTGTGCACTATTCCTTGAACACGAGCCTCATGTCTGACTTAGATGGAAAAAAGTGTTAATTTCACAAATGGTTTAATATCTCTCCGTAGATTAGTAGTTTAGACTACATAAAATATGTTGATTAGCAGTATAAACGTGGATTGAAGTATTAGCTGAAAATCTTGTTGGGAGGATGAAAGTGAGAAGATTCCTAAGAAAATCTCTCAGAGGTGCCTTACTAAAGAGAAGTTAATGACTTCAAATGCTGATTTTTAAAGGGAATATCTATAATGTCAGTTACATTGAAACAAGATGAAGGATCTGAATTCAAGTGTGTGCTTGGGTTACTTGAACTTCCTCTTGAACCGATATAGAATCTGTAACTTTTTATTTGGGGCTCCATGTGTTAGTGGTTTATTAGAGTGGGTTTAACTAAAATTGTGATTTAATCACAAGTCAGAAATACATGATGTGAGTCACCCTCTTTTACAGAAAGCGCTTTAAACTTTTTGAGTTAACCCCCATGGACACGGGGGCGGCGGGGAGGCTGAGACATTAGTGACACAGTTCACAGAAGTCATACCTGAAAATCAGTCTGTTTATTAACCACAACTCATATTTCTTCAACTGGGGAGATAAATGTAAGCTTAATTTTAGAAGTCATATTATATATTTTATAGTTTTATGATTGAAAATTTTTCAGACTTGGAAAAGATATCTGAAAATTAACATTTGCAAGGCAATTTATAGTTTCCAAAGGGCTTTTTTCATTAATTATCTCAGAAAACTGAATAATGATGTGATTATTAAAGGTTAATTAAGCAAATACTTGTGAAGTAATTGGGAGGTAATCTATTTCCAATTTAACAGGTCAATCAGGGGTATTTGGAAAATATTTTGCTGGCTAACAACTCTAACCAAAACAAAAAGATATTTAAATTGTTTCCCTAGTGGAAAACAATAAGCGTGTCTGTTCTTTTAGGAGTTAATTGTTTCAAAGAACTGGGATGAGGGCTCCTAATTCCAACGTTTTGATGACCTAAGAGGTTTTACGAGGAGCCTGAGCTCTTCCCTCCTAATGTTAACGCAAGCCTTACGTTGCTTATTTTGGCACTTCAGAATAAAAGAAAATATCTGAAGAAAAATAATTACGCGAAGGCATGCAAAGATGTGGAAATCAAAGAATAAAGCCACCTTATGGCAAGCAACGTATTTTGGTTATTGACTACCCAGGGCAGTGAACAAAAATCCAAACCATATTAAGACGTGACTCTTCAAGCGAATAACCACACAAAGAGATTTTCTTAAATTTTCCATAGCAGTATTCCCATCAGCAGTGTAACTTACAAACTGCTTTCCCCCTAACTCTGGGGCTGCCTCACGATGACCAGGTGTTTAAAATCACATTCCTCTCGCTCCCGGTTTACCGGCTAAAGACGTGATTTCGATTCGAGAGAGCGAACTGCCCCGCAGAGGTATAGGTAAAAGGTTTGCTACAGCTGGAGCATTAGCCTTGGGCCCCCGCTCGGGCTGGAGGGGTGGACACCGGGCACCTTTGTCTGCGCCCTGCTTCCCTGGACCCGGGCCGAGCGGCGCGGGTGGGGGCGCGGGCCCCGGCCCTGTCCGGGGAAACGCGCGGCGAGGGCGGCCCGGCCTGGAAGCTGGAGGTCAGCAGCGGCGCGGTGGGCCCCCTCCCACGGGAGCCGCGCCAGGTCCCAGCAAGAGCCGGGCGGGATCGCTATTGTTTTTGGCGAGCACATAAATCCCCGCACCGACCCTCTGTGCACCCAGGTTTCCTCCCGGAGGCCATTCGGTTTCCTCTGAGGCCCTATATAGAGGCCCTGGGCCCAGGCTGAGGAGAGAGAGGTGCACGCCCGCTCCGGCCTCCCGGACAAGTCTAGGCTCGGAGCGCGTCTCGCCCCAAGTCTCCGCAGCCCGAGGCGTCAGGGGAGGTGAGAGAGGGGGATTGCTCCCCGGGGCAAGGAGAAGGCGGCGGGGGCGCGCGGGGACGAGGGGCTGCGGCGTGCTGGCGGCCCCGGGGAGGAGGAGGATCCGCTTCTCCGGGGTTTCCCTGACGCCAGCAGCAGCGCCCGGCGCGCGCGCCCCGCGACAGTCCGCGGCTCCGGGCAGGGAAGGGGGAAGGGAGCGGGCCCGCCGCCGCGGCCGGCGAGGCGGCAGCCGGGATTGGAGCGGGGGCGGGCCGCTCGCGGAGCCGAGGGGGTGCGGGCGAGAGAGGCGCGCGCTTGCGCGTGCGCGGGTGTGCGCGCCCGGGGCCCCCGCCCCCCACCCCCGCCGCCCGCGGTCTCCGCCCCCCTCGCGCTGGTGTGTGGAGTCGGAGTCGGCGGCGGGTGGCGGCGCCTGGAACCTGGAGACCGACCCCCCCCCCCACCCCCGGTCCGGAATGTACTGACTCCCCCTTCTCTGCTCTCCTCCCCTCTCCGCCCCCCTGCAGGAGGGAGGCGCCCCCGAGTCTCCCCTCCCGCGAGAGGGGCCGCGCAGGCCGGGCCGGGCGGAACAGCGGCAGCGGCGGCCGCGGGAGCCGAGCCTGCAACGAGGGACCGGCTGAAGCGCGCGGGAGGGAAGGAGGCGAGGGCTCCGCGGCGCTGGCGCCGCCGCCGCTGCCGCCGCTCGCGGGGCAGAGATGGCGGCGGAGCGGGGAGCCCGGCGACTCCTCGGCACCTCCTCCTTCTGGCTCTGCTGCCTGCTGCTGCTCGGGCGCCCGGCGCCCGCCGCGGCCGCCAGGAGCGGCTCCCCGCCGCAGTCACCAGGTAAGCGGGGGCGCGGGCCCTAGAGGAACGGGGTAGGGGCGGGGGCGCGGCACCCGCACCGGCGGCTGCGGTGTTTTTGTTTAGGATCCTGGAGGAAACGTGCAGGAACTTCTCTGCCGCGGCTCAGGTTGCCAAAGAGAAAGGGGGTCGCGCGGGGCGGAGAGTGAAGTAGGCGGGCGGGGGCGCCGCCGGGGGAGGGGCGGCCGCAGGGGCGCGTCGGGGGCTCCCGGGTCTAGTTCTGCGCTTTGTACCCGGAGGCAGGTTCACCCCTCGCCTCCCTCCCCTCCCCCAGGCTCATCCCACTTGTAAGAGTGGGACATTCTTGTGCTCACACAAGCACCAGTAGAGGCCACTACACACCTCATTAAATAAACAATCGCACGGCCAATTCATTAATTTTCAGGAAAGGAAGGGGGAGGGGGGGCTTGAACTCCCCATTCCCTGGCCAGGGATTTCCCAGCTGAAATCCCAGGGAAGCGCTGGCTGATCTCGAGGGACTCCTCGTGCGAGGATTGTAGCCCCGAGGCTGCGGAAGAGAGGGTGTCAGAGGGGCACAATTGCCTCCTCACAACCCCTGTTGTTGACTTAACTATGAGGGCGCCTTGGAGAACCGCTCCAACTGATTATATCTGTTAGTGTTTCCGTTATGAGATGCCTCTTCTTTCCTGGGGGTTACGAGGATATTTACCGCCTGGTGATTGCTCTTAACCCAGGGAATTGTCTAAACACTGGATTTTAAGTACTTTATGTTTCCAAGTGGCAATATATATATTTAGCCTGAAAAGCCTTTTTCAGGTGTTATTTTTAAATATCATTGATTATTGAAATTACCTGCATCCCTGTTTATTTAAGGGAGCGAATGGACCAAACGCCAAGCCTGCCTGTAGACCTCACAGCGTAATACGTTGAGAAGAAGCGGGACACACGCAGCAGTTGAAGGGCAAATTAGCATATAATCTGTTTAAATCGTTTGACCAAGGTGGTATATCACAAAACTTGACAAAACTCTCACCTACTAGTATGATATCTGAACTATTTGCATTTGAAAGTCATCTGATGGGGAAAGTGGCAGCTTCTAATCGCTGAACCTTTACTTGTTTTTCCTATTCATAGTGAATAGGGTTTAAAATCACGCTGCAAATGTAACTTTACTGATAAACTTTCTTTTGATTTTCTTGCAGAATATTATTAGCTCATGGCTTTTGTCAGTGTTAAAGAAAGCTTTAACTCTGAATACCAATGGGCATTATCTAAACAGCAGTATAAACAACGGTTTTAGTATCAAACTTGCACATTCAGCCTGTACCTAGTTCAGAATACACATTTTGGGCCTGAACTGTAGGTAACTGATCCAACCTTTCTATTCTTGGGGATGGGCAAGTAACATGTAACTATTTTGGAAGACAAATTCCTTCTTGCTCTTAATTTATATGTAGTTCATATTATATATGTGTTAGGTAATTGGTGGAGTTTGTTTAGAATTTTGTCAGTAATTTTGAAAGTAAAGTGCTAATAATTCTATCAGGTTAATGAAAGTAATGTAAGCAGTCTGTTAGAAGTGGTTGAAATATCTATTTCAACATTGATTCAACTGATGAGCTTTTATTTTGTGCTGAGGAGGTGCAGGCATTGCTTAAAATGTGTGTCCTACCTTCCTGGAGCTTTGAGTCAGGTGAGTGGGTGGGAAGGATAGTCATTAAACTGCTGATTATGTAATTAAGTAATTGTGATTAACACTAGAAAGGAGAAGAAGAGTGTTTGAGAAAGTGTATTCTGCAGGGACCTAACCTATTGCGGTGTCAGAGTATCTGAGAAGTGAGATCTGAAGGGTGAGTAGGACTGGAGGCTGGGAGGCTCGCAACTAGTTAGTGATATAGTGGCAACTAGAACACAGATCTGATTCTTTTTTTTTTTTTTCTTCAGTGTTTATTTATTTATTTTTGAGAGAGAAAGAGCACAAGCAGAGGAGAGGCAGAGAGGGAGACACAGAATCCAAAGCAGATTCCAGGCTCTGAGCTGTTAGCACAGAGCCTGATGTGGGGCTCGAACTCAGGAACTGTGAGATCATGACTTGAGTTGAGTCTGATGCTTAAATGACTGAGCCACCCAGGCGCCCCAGGACACAGATCGGATTCTTGGTTCAGAGTGCTTTTCCCAAGCCACCTTGCCTCATTTCAAAAGTGAAAGGAATAACGGCAATAAGGAGGGGCTGGTCAGTTCTGTCATACGCTGTGGAGAGATCAAAGGAATTGAAAACTGAGTAAGTGGCAACTGAAAACAAGTGGTCAGTAAATCACATGTCATTTGTCAGTGGTTTTAATTTTTTTATTTTTGTAGAGGAGTAGACTCAGAAACCTTTTTGTAGGGGATTACAGTGAGTAGGTGGTAGGGGATGGAGGTATTTGGTAGGAAAAGGAGAAAATTATAGAGCGTGGGACAACAGGATAAATGGAGTGGCTTTCCAGTCTAGGGTACACGTTGAGGAGGACAGAGAAGGGGAGGAACTGGTGATAGAAAATGGTCAGCTGTGGTGGAGGGTTAGAAATGATTAGGCATTTAGGCACACTATTTTAGGAAGGAAGGAAGGGGAGATTTGATGGGTAGGGACCTAAGGAAAGACATCAGGGCAGAGCAGCCTGCCTGAGCAGTGCAAGTCTTCTCTAATCAGAGTGAGGGTTAAGGAACGGCCATTCCGTAGAATTGAGATGCAAGAATGGGGAAAGTTAGGAAGTCAGCTCAGGTAAAATCAGTTTGAATATAAAGTAGACTAGATCAGCTATTTCCACACTTTGTCCAGCAACTTTCTGTATGCCAAGAGCAGAATTCGTGAAGTTTTAATCCAGTATTGGTTGCTTATGAGTTAGTTGAAACACGTAGAAACCTTTTAAAAAAACTTTTATTAGGGTAGTCCAGTATTCCATTCCTTGGTCAGAATGCAAAGAAGTATTTGATGCAGTGCCACAATGGTGGTGAGGTTAGCCTTGACCTAGACATCAGAGGTTTTCTGTAGAGGTCCTGTAGCCTAATTGCTCACTTAAGGGAAGAATCCTCTTGTCAGCATCTTGCATAGATGACTCTGTATGCACTGTTTACTTGGTGATGTGATTCATTACCTCACAAGGTGGTCTATTCCTGTTTTGAATAACTTCTGTTAGTAAAACTTTGCTTTATGCAGTACATTTAACTTTAATTTTCACCCTTCCCACCCTTCTTGATTTTTTCCCCCCTTTTCTCTGGCCTTTTTTGACATCACCCTATCTCTAATTCATCCCTTACTTTTGTGATCAGTTGTTATTCAAGTTTTCTTTCTCTCCCTCGTTAAATTTGGGTATCAAAGTTGATCTCATTCTGCTTGTCTTCACTTGCTATCTGTAAGCTAATGACTCTCCTAGACCACTTTTCTTTATGTACGACTCAGTAGCTTCACTGAACAGGCACCTGACATCATACGATACTGAAGGTAAAACTCATTTTTGTTCCTTTTCTCTCCTCCTTTCTTCATCCCCTTTCTCTAGACAATAACAAACCAGTTCGTGGCCCAGGGCTCTCACATTTTTGAATGATTGCATGGACCTGTCTTCCCGTGTTACCTGTCTTGGGCATCTCTGTTTGCCATTCACCTAAGTTGAGGTCTAGAAGTCATCCTGGACCCTCCCATGTCCCTCATTCCTATAGCCAATACTTCTATTTGATTTTTACCTCCTAGATCTTTCTTGAATCTGAATCTTTTCCTCATCATCTCCACTGAGACTAACAATAGTGGTCTTATAATTAATCTCTTTATCTCCACTGTTACCCTCCAGACATCTGTCCTCCAGCTGGAATGAGTTTTCTTATGTCCTTTTCTGAGCTTGCCACACTCCTACTTATAGCCTCTTATTAGTGTTCCACAGCTTGAGTGTTAGAGTCTAAACTCCTTGGCCTGGAGATTGTGAAGGCCCTTTGTGTTTTTTACCACAGGCCTCTCCCATCGCCCAGTTTAAAGCCTCGCCTGTTGGCACCTGTAATGTGTACCTGGTGTTCTGCCACCTCAGATTTACTGCAGGGCTTCATGTTCCCATGCCTTTGACATGCTGTCCTTTCTTCCTGTTAACGCCACTTCCCACCTTGTCTACTTCTGAAGTTCCTATTCATCATTCCGTGAATTTTTCTCTACCATCCCGCTGCCCAAAGAGAGGTAGAGTCCTCATTCTCTGTGTTCCGATGGCTTTTGAGTACTTTTTGTCTTGTGGTATTTTCTTGTCTCCTCCAGTAGTCTGAACCTCTTGAGGTTTGGGACTTCTCTTATTTACCTTTTGTGTAGCTAGTGTAGCATAAGCATCTGGCAGAGGAGGTAACCAGTAAATGTTTGTTGAATGAATGTTGAATTGCCTTTGTTTCTACCCCTTAGGGCCATATAGCACAACTGGTTTCTTTATATGATGGCCTTTCATGTGTCTAATCACAACATTTGTGTGTAAGAATGTCACTTTCCCCTCATTCTCCTTTTTTTTTTTTTTGAAATTTTTTCAATGTTTATTTTTGAGACAGAGAGAGAGACAGAGTGCGACTGGGGGAGGGGCAGAGAGAGAGGGAGACATGGAATCCGAAGCAGGCTCTAGGCTCCAGGCTGTCAGAGCCGGATGCGGGGCTCGAACTCATGAACTGTGAAATCATGACCTGAGCTGAAGTTGGACACTTAACCATCTGAGCCACCCAGAAGCCCCTCCCCCGCTTCTCCTTTCTAAATTAATTGTCCTTTATTCCTCCAGCCACTCTTCACATTACCTAGTTTTCTGCCCCTTTGTGAGTTTGGTCATCCTCTTGATATGCTATGGTTTTAGCATTTATTACCTTTGTCATCTTTGGGAAGATCAGTGATTTTACTGAGTCTTCTGTAAATAGAGACTGATGCTTGCCTAACAGGATGAGGTATAAAAGAGTGTAGATTTCCAGGAGGAATGTTCAGAGGAGATAAGAAATGTGGCTATTCTTAGCAGACCGTATGAAAATTCGTATGTGATATGGGATAGAGAAAAAAGACTTAGGGTATGAGCAGAGGATTTGGGATATGACTCCTGGTTCCATGCTTTTTTGTATCTGATGGGGGCTATAGGCAGGCAAGAATAATACCTTGCTTATGTAACTGGATTCTCAGAAAAATGAAATGTAAAACTGCTTACAAACTGTAAAGTACTGTATCTTTGTGGGATGGTTTTAATATTTCTTTATGAACTTTTTAAAACGGTAATTCTGTTAAATTTTTGAAAGTGTAGATTTTTTTTCTGTTGGCTTAATTGATCATTGTTGGTTTCTTTAGAAGTTTTCTCTACATTAATAACAAATATTGGGATAATGTTAATCTCATTACATGTGGAGGCTTTGGGCTCTATTTAATAGTCTTTACCCAAACATTGTATTTTATTAGTGATTTCTGTGTGGTTGGGAGGTATTTACCGTGTCATTGGTAGGTATTTTGGCTTCTAGGTAAAATCACATCAGTAACAGGAGAACAGAAGAAATGACCATAGATAAGATCAGATTGACCAGATTAGCTACTTGAGTTTAGGAAAAATCTAGTATTTATGATTTTAAAACATTGACTTTGCCATGGAACACAAGCCAGTGAAAAATATTACAATATAACCCAAATTTTGGATTCATTTAGAATGAAAAGAGTTTTTTGATTAAAATTTTTTGGATATAGAGACAAAGGTCATTTAGAACCACTGGTGTAATCTTGGTATATTTCTTTCTTGTTTCTGTTAATATGGCACATCATTGTTACATTATAATCATAGTATATGTACAACTTTATATGTAGATGTTCTCCCTTAATGGTTATGCCAGCCAGGTTTTGGTTGCTACATTATCTTTAATTAATTAATATTTATTTTTAATTTTTGTTTATTTCTGAGAGAGCGTGAGTGTGGGAGGTGCAGAGAGAGAGTGGGGTGACAGAGGATCTGAAGAGGGCTTTGTGCTGATAGTAGAGAGCCCGCCGTGGGACTTAAACTCACCAACCGTGAGATCATGACCTGAGCTGAAGTCAGACCCTCAACTGACCGAGCCACTTAGGCTCCCCTTAAATAATTTTATTTTTAAAAATTTATTTTAAGAATAATTAAATATATGTTTGAAGTAAAACAACATAGAATTAAAGTATCACTTCTACCAACAAATCCCGTTTTTACCCATAAATAACCACTTTGAGTATTTTTTCTCCTTACATTTTTCTCCTTACATTTTTCTCCTTACATTTTTACATATTTTCTCCTTACATATGTATGTGTAGTTTTATTTTTTACACATAAGCAGTATCATACTATCTATTGCTTTCCAACTTCATTTTGTTAAATAAGTGTATTCATGTTTTAAGTTTATTTATTTTGAGAGAGAGAGGGAGAGAGCATGTGTGTGCACACGCATGATTGGGGGAGGGGCAGAGAGAGAGAATCCCAAGCAGGCTCCACGCTGTCAGCACAGAGCCTGATGTGGGGCTTGATCTCATGAAAGATGAAGTTATGACCTGAGCCAAAATCAAGAGTCAGATGCTTAACCGACTGAGCCATCCAGGTACCCTGATTTTTTTTTTTTTTTTTAACTTAACAACGTGTTGGAAATCTTTCCAGTATGTATAGATTTTCCTGTAACCCTTATTGAAAATGTCTGTATAATATTCCAGTGAATGAATATGACATTAATAGTGACCAATAAAAGTGATATTTATTGAACACTCACTGAACCATAGGCATTTTGCCAAACTCTTTTACATGCATTTGATTCTTTATGCCACTTTGTAAGGCAGATGGTAATATCCAGCCATTCTACAAATGTGAAGAAGTTGGCATTTGAATCCAGGTCTTTTCAGCTCCAAAGCTATGCTCTTTATGATACTGCATACCTCTGCTGGTATTCTCCTGTTATGGATGTCGAAGTTGTTTTTAGAATTGTGCTATAATAAAGAATGCTGTCATGGACATCTTCCTGCCTGTGGTCTTTCGTTTTATATTTTGGATCCCCACAAATGGGGTTATTGGTGAAAAGATAATTTTTGTGTGTATATGAGAGTCAAGGTTGCATTTTTTTTTTTTTTTTAGTTTTTTATTTATTTTTGGGATAGAGAGAGACAGAGCATGAACGGGGGAGGGGCAGAGAGAGAGGGAGACACAGAATCGGAAACAGGCTCCAGGCTCCGAGCCATCAGCCCAGAGCCTGACGCGGGGCTCGAACTCACAGACCGCGAGATCGTGACCTGGCTGAAGTCGGACGCTTAACCGACTGCGCCACCCAGGCGCCCCAAGGTTGCATTTTTTATAGAAGAGCAATGATATCATTAAGAATAATATCATTTACTAGGACTTGTACAACTTTTGCAAGACAGTTTCACCTCTGATTTGAACTTTGAGTACTTAAGTCCATTATTTTAAAATGCAGGTCCTATAGCTTTTCTGTTTCATCTGTTAACTGCAGGGGTTAATTACCAAATTAATAGGTAATCTCAAAGGTCCTTTCTACCTTCAAGTTTCTATAACTCTGAAGTCTATAAAATTGAGTGGTGGATATCTAAATGACCTCTATTTAGTTCTTGTGCTTGCACACTGATCATTTCTGTTCGTGGATGCAAGAATTAACCTTTTGTCATTCTTTAGAGGTCGTGTTATTGTACATTTTTTTTTTCCTGGTATGAAGTCGGATATGATTGGAGAAATCTTTTAAGTTGCTTGTAAAGGATTGTGTGTGATTTTGTGTAAAAATGGATTTATTGGTGATTTCAAGAAATGAAGATTTAAGTGTTAAGAAATTGTGAGATATTTTAAGTTGCAGTGTTACTTGCAACATTAGATGCTTATTCTTAGGCTTATAAGTGATACAAAGTAAATTGCCGAGGTTATAGATCTGACTGAAACCAGCTGATTTTGATTCCTCCTTTGGATTCCCTTATGTAAAGAAAGGGGAGAGAGAGGAAGGGATGTTTTATATTGTAGACATTAGTACTTAAATTCTTCTTGAAATGAGTTAGTAGTTGGCAATCTGAAAATCAGATGTGTGGTTTTTTTGCTTCTTAAAAAGAACCATGAAGGGGTGCATGGGTGTCTCAGTCGGTTAAGCCGACTTTGGGCTCAGGTCATGATCTTGCAGTTCACGGGTTCCAGCCCTGCATTGGGCTCTGTGCTGACAGCTCAGAGTATGGAGCCTGCTTCAGATTCTGTGTCTCTCTCTTTGCTCCTACCCTGCTTGCACTCTGTATCTCTCTCTCTTTCAAAAATAAATAAACATAAAAAAACTTTAAAAAATGAACCATGAAAATAAGCCCTTTAAAATTATTTTATAGCAAGAATTTTTATTTTTTAAAGTTTGTTTATTTTGAGAGACAGCATGAGTTGGGGAAGGGCAGAGAGGGAGGGGGGAACAGAGAGAGAGAGAGAGAGAGAGAGAGAGAGAGAGAGAAAGAGAGAATCCCAAGTAGCACAGAGCCCGACGTGGGGCTCGAACCCACGAAACCATGAGATCATGACCTGAGCCGAAACCAAGAGTCAGATACATAACTGACTGAGCACCCAGGCACCCCTAGAACAAGAATTTTTAAATTTAATTTTCTAGTCAGACAGTTTTTCTGTAGCCAAAACTAAAAATTTAGGTAAATTTGGCTAGTTGCAAATATATTGATGGCTAATTATGCTCTGTAGAGATACTAAGGTGAATTGTACTAATGGTTTCTTTCCTTAGGAAGCCTTAGTCTAATAGCAGAGATAAGACATACTCAGAGATAATAGATAACTTAATTTGGAGGGAGAAAGTGTCATTACTGCTGTAGGTGGAAGTACAAATTCTGGAATCACTGTATTACTGTTAATCAAGTAATAGTGCTACTTTTCTCGTAATTTTGGTTCTATAGCGTTAGAGTAGTCCTAACTTAGTTTTACCAAGTCGGTAGACTAGAATTCTCAGAGGGGGTTATTTTTCATTTCCTCTGAGTGTTATGGTTACTGGAATGTTTGAATATATGAGAATGCTAATAGTGAGCTGTCTGGGGGTGCAGCTACTTCCATGACCTCAGGAATCCCGAGATTGATTATACTGGTTTTCAGGATTTATTATTGGTCAGTAATAGCCAGTAAAACTTGGTGATAAGTCCTGGGCAAAGGGAATTTTTAACATGATACTACATGGAAATTGGATACAGAATATTTGTTTTTCAGCTGTAGAGTAAGTGAATTAAAGAAATCACTTAGATATATTTATATTTATATACATATATACATTATATGTTTATATACATACAGACCTTATATACATAAGGTATAGTTGGTAGCATTATAATGTACAAATTTAGGGACAGAATAACAAATTATGTTTTATTGATAACCTTTTATTCATAGCATAACTTTTAATGTAACATTAAAATTTTTGTAAAATTTAAGGAATTTTTTTGCTGGTTCTTGAATGTGTTACAAGTTTGAGGTGGGGTTATTGTGTTATTTTTTTAGTATTTTAATTTATTTTTTGAGAGAGCAGAGTATAAGCAGGGGAGGGGCGGAGAGAGAGGGACAGAGGCTCTGAAGCAGGCTCTGTGCTGACAGGCTGCTAGCAGTGAGCCTGATGTGGGGCTTGAACTCACGAACTGTGAGATCATGACCTGAGCCAAAGTCAGACACTCAACCAACTGAGCCACCCAGGCGCCCCAGGGTTATTGTGTTAAATTGATGTAGTGTTACCTTAAGTATCCAAGGGATTTTGGGTACGCTTCTTACGGCAATAACCCCTTTATTAATAATCTACCTCACCTACATAGAATTCAACCAATATGTACCCTTACCTCTAGAATATAACTGAAGATTAGGGAGTAGAAGAAATAATTTTCAAAGTCTGTGCAACGAAGTAGGTAAGTTTCTCAGAATCCCAAAGGTCCTTGTTTAGAGCCTATTTACCTTTAATTCACGTGCAGCTCTAACAGATTGTACTGTCTGATTTCTAATTCCATTGCTGATCAAAAGTGGGTAGAAGCTATCTTGGGAATGCCCCTTAACAACAGCAAGTTGTGTCCTTTGTAAGGAGGAAGATTCAAAATAAGATTATAAATAAGACCTCCCCTAAACAGAAATAATTGTCTCAGCTATGTTAGGGAAAGTTTCTTACCCTGTCACTGCTAATGGATTTTGCCTGCCCCTTGCTCTTTCTTTTCCCCTCATACTATAGGTAGTTGCTGACTGGGAGATATATCTTCCCTTAGAAATCTCTGGAGTCTGAAACAAACAAACAAACAAAAAGAAAAAAGAAATTTCTGGAGTCTCATCTCATCTCAAACTAATATGGGCTGGGTTGACCCCTGAGGTGGGAGAACGAACAGGAAATGTGCATAGGAAGAGGTGAGGCGGCAGGGCAGGGTTCCTGCTCTGCTGGTCCCTGCCCCTCTGGCTGTGGAATTTATCCTAACTAGCAGCATCTCTAACCCTTGTTGCTAAAATATGTATTGAATATGTATATGAATTTTTAATTTTTATGTAAAATAAAAATGGAAATCATACACTTCAGCCTTTTCCCCAGGGATCATCACTCTTAATAGCTATGAACTTTCTGTTTTATATGTACAATTATCTTAACTATATAATATTTATATAATTAATATATAGATAAACTAACAAGTTGGGTTGTGCTGTGCATACTGTCTTCCAGGTTGCTTTAAGGACATCTTTCCGTGTGAGTACATATAAATTTATCACACCTGTTTTGATAGCCGTATGGTATTTTTATAGATTTTTAAAAATTTATTTAGCCAGTTTCATTTTGATGCTCCCCATTTTTTTATTGTGAACATATTCAGTGAACTCATTTGTACAGATGTCTTTGTGCATATGTTCAAATGTATTATAGAATAAGTCTGTAGTTGTGACATTGTAGGGTAAAAGAGCACGTGTTAAAATGTTTGATAGTTATTTTCCAAATTTTTCTCCGAAAGACTGACTTATCCTCCTGTCAGCAGCAAGTGAGACAGTGCTTGTTTCCCCACACATTTGCCAGCATACTAGTTATTTTCAGACTTATTAGTCTTGCCAGTTCGATCGGTGAAGAAAGTATTATCTCTTTAAATTTTATATTTTAAAATCGTTAATGGGGACGCCTGGGTGTCTCAGTTGGTTAAGCATCCAGTTCTTGATTTTGGCTCAGGTCGTGATCTCACGGTTCCTGGGATTGAATCCTGTGTTGGGCTGTCAGTACAGCGCCTCCTTGGGATTCTCTCTCTCCCTTTCTCTCTGCCCCTCCCACTTTCTCTCTCAAAATAAATACATAAACTTAAAAAAATTGCTAATGGAGTTGAGCATCTTTTCAGATTTTTATTCATGGTTTGTTTCTGAGAATTGTCTATTCAGGTTTTTTGTTCATATTCCTATATTATTTCTTGAATCATAGGTTCACTTATAAACATAAATTAAACAATACATAATTAAGAATGGGAACAATTTAAGATTTTATAATTGTTAAAACTCTCATGGTTGCTCGCAGTTTTCAACTTAATGAAGAAGTGAACTGAGAAATCAAGTCAGTCTGCTTATCTGACTTCTGCTGACCACTGCTCATGTTCACTTAATATGGTTTCGTAAGCTCTCAAACTATTCTGTTTTGAAGGGAAATAAGTTAAATATTTTATTCATTGATTTGAGTGAAAAATAGGAATTGAAACAGATCCAATACCTCTTTTAAGACAGGACGAGCAATTTTGGTTCACAGTAAGTTCAGTTAATCAAATACTTGAATGTCAGTTTGGCTCAAGGTACTAAGTGGTTTCAAGTGGAAAATGGATTAAGAATGTAGCGGGAGAGACAAGTTCGAGGGACAGGGTATGATTTCCATTTTGGACACCTTGAGCCTGAGGTGCCAACAGAACATCTCTGTAAAGACATTACAGAATTAGGCTCAAGTGAGAAACATGACTAGACCCCTGGCTAGAAATGTAGGTTCAGGGGGCAACTGGGGATGGCTCAAGTTGGTTGAGCGTCCAACTTCAACTCAGGTCATGAGCTCCTGGTTTGTGAGTTTGAGCCCCACATTGGGCTCTGTGCTGACAGTGAGGAGCCTGCTTGGGATTCTCTCTCTCTCTCTCTCTCTCTCTCTCGCTCCTCCCTTCCCCCCTTCAAAATAGATAGATAAACTTAAAGAAATGTAGGTTCAGGAATTATATGGATAGAGCTTCAAGTCATGAGGCTAGATCATATCACTGAGGAAGGAAAAAGAAAACAGAGGGCAAAAAGACTTGAGCATAGTTGGGTGTCCAAAGGAAGGGAAATATTACCCTGTCTACAGAAGAAAAGGTCCTAGAGTCAGAGATATGTAACATAATAAAGTTCATTTCACCTGTGGATATCTTATTCACAAACATCTGTATGACTAAATGGGACAGTGCAAAAGTAATATTGGTTCTTTTCCCTACTTGCATGGCATAGCCTGGGTTAGAGTGCTAGGCAAGGAGAGGGGAGGCTTCCAAACACCATTCTGAACAACTTTAAATTAAAAAATATATATATATATATGTGTGTGTGTGTGTGTGTGTGTGTGTGTGTGTGTGTGTGTATGTTTATATGTATATATATTCACTTACCATCCTGCTGGACTGAGGTAAAAGGTGAATGAGTAAATATATGTATGTGCTTAGAACAGAACCTAGTTTATCTTGATCATTCATTAAATGTAAACCACTGTTATTGTTGTTTTTATTTTATAAACTGGATGGAGAGCCTAGCTAAAAATACCTGAAAATTAGATAGTGCTTATGTAATTTGTTCTATATTTTTACTTGATGGCCGTATATATAATTAGATTGTTAAATGAGGGTGCATATGTTGAGGACAAGGATTTGTTTAGTTTGGAGTATTTGGTTAAAATCTTAGAGGAGGTAGGACTTGACTTGGTTTTGAAGGCTTTTTAGATGGGTAAGTTTTTTTGGCAAGGGGGATGAAGTAAAGAGCAATAGGGGTCAAGGCAGAGTCAAGGCAAAATCAGTTGAAATGTTCTTGATCAGTAAACTATTTCTTGAAAGGTTCATTTTTTTTTTTTTATTCTGAAGTTTATCATTTGTTATGAAGTGGAGAGGTGATTTCTCACCTGCTAAGAAGGTCATAGGCCAGATAATCTTGTAAAGATTGTGATGCTAAAAAAGAAGCTGGAGACAGTGTTTATTGCAATTTAACACCTGAAAATTAACCTTATCATTACATACCTGCTTTTTAAGACTTTGCTTATCTCCTGGTAGATGTTATAGGCATCTTTTATGAAACATTGATTTGTCTGAAGTTTATTCAAAGCTACAAAAATAAGATTCAGGATAATGTGTAGTGTGAAGTTCTGAGAAGTTAATTTTTTCCACTTTTGAAGAAATGTTTGTTTTTAAAACATTTTTGTGGAAGATTTGTAGGGGAGTGAACTTCTTTCTTCAGAGTAGCTGTAGTTAAGTAGAGATTTTGCAGCTTCAGAATTAGTTTTATTTGTCAGTCATTAAAATTTGTGGGTAAGAAGTATCCGATAACATTGTGGTAATAACTTGGTAGTCAGTTCCATTTTGTGCACATTTAAGTTTTAAAATGTGCCTCTGCATATGCACGACAACTTGATCTTGATATCAGATTCCTGTGTCATAGTCTTTTTCTTTCAAAACTCCCTGGACAGTTCTTTCCCTCCTCTCTACATTTAATGTTGTACATAGTATTAATATCTATTAGATCTCTTTAATTTTTTAATCTGTATATTTGTAGAATTTTTTTTAGTGTGTGGACTTTGAGATCTAGAAATTTCACCAGGCTCTGACTAGGTGGGAGTTTATTAATTGATTTTTTTTTTTCAACCTGGTACGGTGGAGCTTCATTTTAGTTAGGCATTAGATTTAAAGTCTGTAAGTGAAGGGAAGACTGCCTATTATCACATTTCCCTTTAACATTCCTTAGACAGGTCCACCTTGGAGGCTGATACTTCATCTCTCAGTATGTAGGGTATAGATGGTTTTTCTTTCTAGCATTGGAACAGATTATTGCCTTTGTTAAGTATGAACAAAGAGGAACACTTACATTTATATTGTTCAAAAACATTTTTTTTTTAAACTCTAGAACTGGGGTGTGATGAGATGCTCATACTAGGGCCCACTGGAGCTGAGCTCATCTGGGAGAATAAGTTCATGTCTCAGATTGCATGTTCATATTGAATGGCAGGTAGAATGAGTTGTTCTGTGTGTATTATTTCACATTTTCTCTCACCATATATGGTTGAATTCTTTTAACTTAAAATGTCCATATGATGTGATTTCTCTGTTTAGTGAGTCTTTTTGTTCTGAATGCACACATCTCTGTTGGGGTAGGACAATTTTATTTATTACCTATACTCTTTTTTTTTTTCCGGAATTCCAGAGACATTTGCTCTCTTATGTCTTCCCTCTGTGACACTCTATTTCTCCTTTTTTGTGTGTGTCACTTAATAAATGTATTATTAGATGAATACAGATTTGGAACATTATCTTTTTCTGGTGAAAATCATGCTATTTACCTTAAAGTCTACTTTTTCTGATATTAATATGGCCCTATCAGCTGACTTTTTAGTGGTTTAAGTGTTTCTGTCCTTTTATTTTCAGTCTTTTTGTAGTCTTTATATTGCTGGTGTAGCATATTGTTAGGTTCTCTTTTTTATTTAGTCCAATGGTTTTTGTCCTTTTACTAGAGTGATCAGTCTATTTACATTTAACGATACATTAGTGGTATATTTGGCTGGTATATTTGGCTTTTAAAGCTTCCATTTTATTATTTACTATTTGCCTGTTCTGTGTTTTCCTTTCTCTCTTTTTCTTGCCTTCTTTTGATTACTTTCAGTTGTGCAGTTTCTCTTTTGGCTTACCAGTTATATATATTCTTTTTTAAAATTTTTACTTATTTTTGAGAGAGAGAGAGAGTGTGTGAGCATGAGTTGGGGAGGGGCAGAGAGAGAGGCAGGGAGAGAGAATCCCTAGCAGGCTCCATGCTGCCAGTGCAGAGCCTGACTCGGGGCTTGAATCCATGAACCATGAGATCATGACCTGAATTGAAATCAAGAGTCAGACATTTAACTGACTGAGCCACTCAGGCACCTCTACTGGATGTATATTATATTCTTTTGCTCTTCATTTAATGGTTCCCAAATGTATGTTTAACTACTTTTCCCATTTATTGGACAATGTGAGGTTTTTAGAATACATTAATTCTGTTTGTTCTTCACCTCTGATTTTTGTTATTCTTGTTACGTATTTTCTCTTTATATTTAAGGCTTATAAGACATTATTTCATAAGTCATTATTCATTTAGATTTATCCATATATTAACTTCCTTAGTTACTTTTCATTTCCTTCCCCATCACTGAGCTTCTATCTGGGATCATTTCCTTAGGCTTAGAGAATATCCTTTAGTATTTAGTTAGGAGTTATGTCTGCTGGAGGTGAATTCACTCGGTTTTTTTATGTTTGAAAACATCTTTATTTTACCTTCAATTTTTTGGGCAGGGGGTGGGAAGCACTGGGTGTAGAATTTTAGTAGATAGTTTTTTCTTTCAGCCCTTTAAATTTGCCATTCCATTGTCTGCTGGGCTCTATCATTTCTGATTAGAAGTTAGCTGTAAGTCTTAATTTCTTCTTTTTGTAGATAATGTTCTTCCCTCTTTGATCACTTTTAAGAGTTGTTCTTTGTCCATGGTTTTCAGAAATGTGACTGTGATGTGCTTACTTGTGATTTTCTTTGTATTTATCCTGCTTGTTGAGCTTCTTGTATCTATAGGATCACTTAATCAGTTTTGGAAAATTCTTGGCCATTATCTCTTTAAGTATTCTTCCCTGTTGGAGTTTAGTTCACTTAGGTCTTTGAATCCTCATCACACTGATGTGTTCAGAATGACTGGTTTTGTAGCTTATCTGCCCTGTTTTGGTTATTAGGGTAAGGGCAATGGTCTCTTGTGACTTTCTACATTCTAACCAGAGGCAGCACTCCTTTTATTGATTTCTAAATTATATTTATTGTATTCTTCAGTTACAGAATTTCCATTCTGTTTTCTTCTGTAGTATCTAAGTTCCTGCTGAAATTCTCCCATCTTGTATTTTTATTCCTTTAACCCATTCTGTCATATGTATTCCCATGCATGTTTGCTTTTATGTCTGCTATTTCTCCTTATTTGGGGGTTGTTTTGTCTTCTTATGTGCCTGTTTGTGATTGAGGGCCAGGAACTATGAAAAATTATAGAAATAGTTTGAATGATGCTGTCTTCTTCCAGAAAGGATTTGCCATTGCTTCTCTTCAGGTATGTGGTTATACTAGAGACACTGACAGTGTCAGATCACTTCAGGGCTGGATTTGAAATTACTTAAAATGGAGCTTCAGACCCTATGAGTTGAAATATTTTAGGGGCACCTAGGTGGCTCAGTCGGTTGAGTGTCTGACTTTGGCTCAGGTCATGATCTTGTGGTCCTTGAGTTTGAGCCTGTGTCGGGCTCTGTGCTGACAGCTTGGAGCCTGGAGCCTGGAGCCTGCTTCAGATTCTGTGTCTCCCTCTTTCTCTCTGCCCCTCCCTGACTCATGCTCTGTCTGTCTGTCTCTCTCTCTCTCTGTCAAAAATAAATAAACATTAAAAAAATTAAAAAAATATTTTAGGTTTACCTTTACTTCTTGGATGTAGCCCATTGAGGTCCTAATCCACAGCTTAAGGGGTTCACCCTCTTCCTTGACAGCCCTCACTCATTTTTGTCCCTTCAGGGATTGAATTTGTCAGAAGCTAAGCTCATCTTTTCAGGCTCTTCAGCAGTAGTGGCCTTTAGAATCTGCAGATACTTCTAGATAAAAAACAGCTTCAAATACCAGATTTGTCTCTTTGGATTTTCTCATTTTCCTGATATTGGTCCCTTAATTCTTTATCATTTTGATTGACTTCACACAGATATTTTCTATTTTGTCTAGTTTTGTTTTTTTTTCCCCCCCAGTCATTCCAGTGGAAGATTTGGTCTGAACCACCTAATCTGTCATTTCTGGGAGCTGAACTCTCACAATGCCCCTTTCATCTTTTCTCTTAATTGTGTTCTGTGAGGAATATTCAAGCTTGTCTAGTTTTTTGTCATGTGCAATCTGCAATTTATTGCCCCTATTGTATTTTTTTGAAAAATCATTCAGTTTTGTGGCTGAAAGCAGTCTTCCCTTATGTCAGATTGCTCTCTCTTCAAATACACAGCATTTTCTTAAATTTGGGGGACTTTCTATACTTGAGATTTCTGCATTTGAGAATTCTAATGATATTTGAAAGTTTGTTCTCTCTCACTAAATTTTCCAGGGAAAAATGTTGCTCCAGTTAATAGAAAGATCACTCCTTTAGCTTCTGGGTCTTTTCTGGTATCCAGGAAGGGAGGGGGATGGGGGGCTGGTAATTGTGATGATGGCATGGTGTCTGTGTATGCTCAGTGTTGCTGGTAGAGGTGGTTTCTTTTGAACTTGTGTGGAGTCTTGTTCTGATGTTTCAGGTCCAGATGAAAAAATGAAAAATTTTAGATTTACAGTAATTTTACATTGCTAGATCATTGGTTTGCTGATTTGCAGAGATTAAGGACAAAGTATCGTCAGATAGCTGGGAAACAGGGAGGTTTACTGCTAAAGCATTTGTTTTCAGTGCTGAAGTAAAAAAAAAAAAATTACAACTCAATGTTGGCGATTGGTTGTGGCATTAGCAGTGCCTCTTCTCTTTTTGCTCCATCATTGAACTTTACTTAGCACATTATCTGCAACATGAATGCTTTGTCAGCCTTTTTACTCAGCGACTTCCTAGTCCATACATGGTTGGTACTCTTCTGTGATTTTCAGTGGGCTACAGCCTTTTCCCCAGGTTTTTTTTTTTTTTTTTAATTTATTCCTTTGGTTATTTCAGTGGCTATTGGGGTGGAGTGTTGGGTGGACATCGGTTAAATTCATGAGCTCAGTCTTGCTGTCTTGAATTGATAATCTACACTGTGTATTGTTTAGTCTTTTTCATTTGGCTTGGTTTGGTGTCTGACTCAAGAAGAGTTTTATTATTTTCTTTTTACTTTTATGTACATATAGATTATAATAATGCAATTACTGAAGGACTTTAAGAGACTTTTTAAAAACATTTTTTTAAGTTTATTTATTTATTTTGAGAGAGAGAGAAAGCATGAGTGGGGTAGGGGCAGAGAGAGGGAGAGAGAATTCCAAGCAGTCTCCATGCTGTAAGCGCAGAGCCTGATGTGGGGCTAGAACCCATGGACTGTGAGATTGTGACCTGAGCTGAGATCAAGAGTTGCACGCTTAACTGACTGAGCCACCCAGGCACCCTGGAACTAATTAACTCTTATATGAAAGGAACTCTTTGGTAGAATGGGGCATTTTTTATTCTACCTTTTTGTGAATGCTGTGTTCCCAGGGCTGTGCCAGGTTTTGTTTGGGATTACAGACATGGGCAGAGATTATGTATCTGTTGTGGCAGAGATACCTTTCTCTGAGGCTGAGAGACTTTTCTTTGGGAGAATGAAAGCACCAGTGTTCATTTCAAATTTTGATTTTTTAACCCGTTAGATACATTGTTGAATATAAATGAATATTTATAAAGATGTTGGTAATAATTAAAAAATTTTTAAAAATATTTATTTATTTTTGAGAGAGAGAGACAGCGTGTGAGCAGGGGAGGGTCAGAGAGAGAGGGAGACACAGAATCTGAAGCAGGCTCCAGGCTCCACGCTGTCAGCACAGAGCCTGACCTGGGGCTTGAACTCAAGGACTGTGAGATTATGACCTGAGCTGAAGTTGGACTGAACCGACTGAGCCACCCAGGCGCCCCAAGATGTTGATAATAATTTTTATGTATGTAGAAAATGTTCCAGTTAAAATCTTATTTATAATTTTGATTTTGTTACTTACTACATATACATATACATACACACACACACACACACACACATATATATATATATGATACATTTCAGTTTATTCTCTGACCAGGTGATCATATATTATCAAACGTAAGGTTTTATGTTCTTTATATGATTGAATTTACTCCTGTGTTACACATATGAAAGGAGGATGGCATGGCTTTTTTTTTTTTTCCTCTAATAGGGAATCCAGTTCAGAATTTAGTAAGGTAGGACATGAAACAGAAAAGTAGAAGCATTATATATTCATTTTGCAACTTTTTACTTAGGGAAAGAAGAATTAGGAATTTGCTTTAGCCTTATATGTGGAGTTTGCCAGTCTGGAAATCATGCTTTGGAAGTGGTTTGATAGATCAGATAAAGAAGGAATTAGGAAAAGCAGGCAGCTGCGGCCAAAAGGTGGATTGGAAAAGAAAACGGCTAGCTTCATTATGCTGTTTCAAGAAGAATCAGGTTATTTCTGTAAGGAGAGTTGGCTGTCTTCATTTTACATCCAACAAGAATAGTATAATTTAGGGAAAGCTATTAAATTGAATCTTCCTGACTAATGCTTTGTCATGATAGGAGTTAATTTTCTTACATGTTCATCTTAGGTTAAATACATTATTGATGTAATGTTATAAACTTGGTATGACAAAGTACAGTTGCTGCCAAGTTTTCAGTTTTTAATGCAATAGCTTTCACACTTTTTCATGTGTTAGAACATCTGGAAGTAGTGGAGTGCTTTGTGAGATATTGTAGGCTATTAATACCTTTAATTACATTAAACAAATGTATAATTTATAAGTTGTCAATATGACTTATATGAAGGTAATTCAGCTCAGTAGTTCAGTTCAGGAAATATTTGGTGAACATTTATTGTGTACCATAACACAGGATAATTTCATGATGAAAATGAATCATAGAAGAGGTAGAAGAAAATAGAAGTGAGTTTTTCCCCTCCCAAACATCAATGGTATTTATAGTATCTTGTAAGACTAGTTTGAGATCTTCACAGGCACTGTTTTCCTTCAGCCAATGGCAACATGACTGAGTGATTCTTCAGGTGTAGTCACTACTTTCAAGGCATCATTATACATCTACTGAGACAAAATTTTTGGCTCAGGATCCTGGGAATCTGCATTTTAAGAGCATCTGAGTGGTTTCTTCTACACAAAGCTGGGGACATATTTTCTAAATTTGACTGAGGAAAAACTCAGAATATTGCTTCTGATTTTAAAAGGAATAGTATTTTAAGATGAACTTCCTCTCCAAGGAAGAATATAATCCATATGATGGGGTAGTTGCTATTTATTCATTTGTATTTGAGAAATATCTTTTTATAACTATAAACATTTGGAATATTGAAAGAGAATTCCATTTCTCAGGAAGTCTTTTACTTTAGTTGTTTTTACATGGAAATAATCACATCTAATGACCGTTAATAGTTTTTCAACTATAAAACGTCATTAGAATTTGAACTATATTCCATTAATAGAATATCTGGAAGATTCAAAATTATAATATATTTCTAAAAGTTTTTTGCTTTTTTGACTGCTTCAGCATTTGGTAGCGGGAACATAAATGAAAAGTTGAACTGAAAGTCTTACGTATATAAACTTAAAAATCATCTTTTTCCCAGTGAATTTCAGACTGGTTCACTCGGTAAAGTTCTAGGAGTACATACTGCATGCCAAGCTCTATATTGGGGCCATGAGAACGATTAAAACCTAAACCCTGTCTTGGTAAGGTTCAGACGCCAGTGGGAATAAGATGGGGAAGGACTATATGTGAACCGGTGATTTGCGCTTTGCCTAGCTTTAAGGAGTTTGAAACTTCAGTAAAAGGTAACTAACCTAACCATTATGATACATGCAAGGAAAAACCTGAGTGTGTTTGTGTGTGTGGAGGTGGGTGGTGGTCATGGTGTTGTCTCAGTTAGGCCATTACGTTAGTCTGGGGAGTCTACAAAGATAACTTGGATTAGGATGACGGAGGTGGGGAAAAGTTTATGGAGTGGAAAGATATTTAGGGGATAAAATAGAATTTAGTGATGGATTGGATATTGTGGTAAGAGACATGTCCGAGATGGTTCCTAAGTTTCTTTAGGATTTATATTGCAGTATGGATGGTAGTGTTTTGGCAAGGAAATAAGTTTTTAGGGACAAAAAGAGCATGAGTTTAATTGTGGACTTAATGAATTTGATAGGCCTTTGGGTTATCCAGGGGGCCGTTGGTTCCAATCTGGAAAATAGAACACACGGGCTGTAGATTTATGTTATCTGCTTAGAGAGTGGTTGAGTTGAGAAGGATGGCTGTTACACAGCAAGAGAGGCGAGTGGAGAAATAGGAAAACCAGGGGGAGGGTTGTATCATAGAAGTCAAGAAAGGAGTCTCAGGTTTTGCTGGAAGAGGAGAATGTCTTTTGCATTTATCTATCCACAAGTTATTGGTGGCCTTGCTAACAGCTTTAAATGGAATTTGGAAGCAGGTTGAGGGATAAGTGGGAATGGAGGAAGTGAAGACTGAAAAGTTTCAGAAATTTAGCTGTGAAGACGGATGACTTGAATGTGGGTGAGGTCTACTATGAGTGAGGTATATGTTTAATTGGGAGAGATTTGTGAGTGTGTCTAGAGGGCAGTGGGAGGGTAGTTTGAATATACAAAGAAAATGAAATAGTCAACAGTGTAAGTTTCCTGGGGAATATGGGGCTTGTTCTGAGCATAAATAGAAAGACTTGGATTGGATCGGAGAAGAGTGGTAAGGTCACTCTTTAACTAGAGGGAAGGAGCATGAGAATAGGTGAATATTCTTAGTAAGGAAGCAAGGCCTTCTGTGCATGACGAGGATTGAAGTGTTAAGAAATAGTTTCCAGGTGAGTTGCGGAGTTAGTTGATCAGAGAGGAATCCTCCTCATATACTTTTTAAAGTATATGAGAATTTACCATACTGCAAGAGTTAACAAGATTTTAAGTTCTATGGGGATAGCATTGTTTTCTATGCTCCCCCACCCCCCATCTGCTGGGGGAGGTGGTCCACAAGCATCTTGGCAATAGTAGGTTCTCAGTAAATATTTACCCAAAATTAGAATCTCAAATGAAAAATTCATAAACAGTAACTAACTCTTGACTGACAAATGGTAGAATTAATAAGTGAAAGAAGCCTCTTCCTATAACAACGTTTAATATACCATTTCAACAAATTTCTCCCTGCAGCCTACTAAGCTTTTTTTCTTTAATTAAGTACCTGATTTACACAGCAGATTTTGCTCATTTGAGGCCTCAATCCTCGTCTAAACAGATAAAGGTAACAGCTCAGGCATAGTTAAGATACATTGTAAGTGCAGTCAGGATTTCACCTCAGGGCAATTCACTTCAGACATCCATCTCTAAAGACCTGTTGTGTCTAAAAGTGGGGACTTTTATAACCAATTCCCAGTTATTCAGGGGCTAATTAACTATTTTATTTGTCTCAAGATTAGGTAATCGCTTTGCTTCTCACTGTCTTCTAACCTGGCCCTCTGTTTGGCTATTTTGTTAGTGTAAACTCATGAGTAAGACAGGGAGAAGAAAAACAGAATATAGATAAATTAATGGCTAAAATGAAGTTTTCTTTGGCTTGTTAGTTTTTCTTGTGCGTTTGTTTCTGTGGTTAGTTGGAAGCTGTCAGAAATGAGTATAATATTCAGTGTAATAAAATGAGTTTTCAATATGCGAGGAATCCCTCATGTTATTTAGATTATAAAGATAAGGCAGTTCCAGGCAGATAGTATTATTTTCTTATGTTTGAAGTAGTATGGGCATATGGCCCACTATGGGCGAGGAGTAGCCCTTTTCTCTGTGTCCATTTTCACACCCCTGTCCGTGTGACTGTCCCCTTTCTGTCAGTCTTCTTCGTTGCCCCAGGCACCCCCAGCCTCCTTCCTTGCTTTGCAAGCATATGAAGTGCTGGCATCTGGTGACCTGGGCAGACTATACGACCAAGGTCAGGCAGGGTGCAGAGGTCAGGTCAAATTATGATCACTAGACCATGACCCTCTAGGTAGTGGCCATGAGTTTTATCTCCAAATCCTCAGGCACTAATACAATACTTGGAATATGATTTGTCTAGAAATATTTATTTGTGGAAGGATTTTCAAAATTACAAAGTCATAGTAGGAATGATTTAATTTATCTTTCTGCTTTTATAGATGAGGAAAGTGAGGCTTAGATTGAGTAGCAGTTATTTACATATCTGTGACATGGCTAATTATACTTTAGACTGTACATAGAGGTGAGTCCCAGCCTTCTAGGAATCCCAAGCTAAATAGAAAGTCAGGCAACCATTTATCTTAGCAGAGTTTCTTTTTTCTTTTCTTTTCTTATTTATTTATCTTATTTATTTTTAATTTTTTAATTATTTACTTTTTATTTATTTTTGCGCAGGGTTGAGGTGATTGGTGGTGGTGGTGGTGGTGGGGTTTTGTTTTTGGTGGTTGTATTTGCTGAACACTGTTGTGGCAGGTACAGAGTTGCTTAAGACATAGCTTTGCCCGTAAGGAATTTGTCTAATGTAACATAAGAATCAGTATGTCTCAGAACAGGATATGATTAAATATCAAATGAGTGGTACACTTTTATATATGCCAACTTCATAAAGTGAGAAAAAAAAAAGCTAATGATCCATCATCAGGAAGACATGCATTTTTAGTTACTTTTCTAGAAGTGGGAACAGATTTGAGTTGGGAGAACTCTATATCTGGAAGTACATACTGGTGATTATTGGCCACTAGGTAAGAGATGATGGGAGGCTCTTTCTTAGTGGAAGCTGTCCATGAGGAGATGAAGCCAGTTGATGGCTTTTTTGTGCATGTGATGCCTTGTCAGCAGCTAAGGAATTCATTCAGCCCATTCAGTTAAGTTGAATAGTGCTGACCTGTCGTAAAATTATTTTATCCATCTGTGTGTTTGCATTGTGAGACTCATAAATTCCAGAATTTTTTTTTTTTAACTGGAAGGGTACCTTTAAGATCATCTGCTTTACCTCTTCCCTTCTCTCTGGTCCAGAGAGGTTGCATCACTTGATTAGGTCACACATTAGTTGAACTGTAACTGGCACGAAGGCGTGTCCTCTTGCAAGTTGTACCTTATTTTTCTCTCTGTTGAATTTCTTTTCTTGCTAAATTTAGCAAGACATTCCCCATGTAAAAAATAAATGTCACATGTTTACACAAATTTGGGACATAGATGAGTGTGGAAGGAGAGGGTAGAAATCCGGGGAGGGAAATGGTGAAATGTTGCTTCCAGTAAATTTAGTAGAAGTACAGAGAACCAAGAATGTAGGTACAGTTCTTGTCTCCCTTTTGTCCACTTTTGGTTTGTGATGGTGTAACTTTGCCTGCAAATAGCCATGGTGAATATTTTCCTTTTTATCAGCAACATGGAGGTATGAATAGATCCTGTGACATATCTAGCTGAAAGAAGCTGTGAAGATAATGACACTTAGTATATATTACTTACCCTGCTCTCAAAGTACTTGTAATCTCTTTGAGAGATACTGCCTTCAGAAGGTTTATAGTCAGATGGGGGTTAAAGCGCCTGAAGAAGTTAAATAACAATACTGAATGTCTTTGTTCCAAATGAATGCTGATTACAGTTTTCCCAGTGTCTAGAATGGCGCTCAGACACATAACTTATTAGCAGTAAGTGTTGGTTCGGTGGCTACATAGAGGCACTGACAGTAAACATGGTGGGGGGCTCTGAGGGCTATGGCAGTTGGAGAAGGCCTAGGATCTCCTACAGCGTGAAGGGTAAGTACTTCATTCCGTCTGATCCTGTGTTTCTAACTTCTGACCTCAGCATTTCCCCACTACCTTCTCAGAACCTGAAGCAGTCTTCCTTTGGGTAACTGATTTTTTTCTTTGCCTGACTTCTCACTTTTATTTTGCTACTGCTTTGGCCACCTCCTTAACTCTTCCTTTCTTCTCTCCTCAGGGTTTAGAAGGATCATGTTTTGGTTTCTAAGTTGATTGTGTTTTCTTAGGTCTTAGTTCCCTCTTCCCCTGAAGGGGTTAGGTACTATCTGGGAAAGACCTGAGTTATCGGAAAAAGTTCAGAAACATCTTGTATGATTCTTAAGAGGAAAATTCTGTGGGATAGGTGATATCTTACAATAACATAGCATTTTTTTAAGCCACATTTTCAGGCTGTCATAAATACATTTTAATTGGCTGCATTTTAAAAAACAAACTAGTTATGTTCTCCACCCTCTTCAATTTTGGCAGTATAAAGGCCTGTTTCACAGAACACATAAACAAGTAAGTACAAGGCAGCTTGTGTGAATGAAGTTCTGCTGTATAGCACAGTGACTTTCCCTAATTTAAGATGTAGCTCTTGGCAACTTCAAATAATTTGTGTTCTCTGAGGGAGAAGTCCAGTCTATTTAGCTGTGTTTAATGAAAGCTAATTACGATTCTCCAATGGGAAATAGACTCTCAGATTCATGTATTCACTCAGCACGCATTTATTGAGTAGCTACCATGTGCCAGGCACTGTGCTAGGAGGTTATGGGAGAATATAAGAGTATTCAGTCTAATAAAGGGTGTATCATGTATAAAAATGATAATGCTGTGTTGAACGTGATGTATGCCATGAAAAGGCTGTAGAGTGCTCTGGGAGTTCTTATTTATTTACTTATTTTTGAGAGCATGAGCGAGTGCACATAGGCTGGGGAGAAGGGGCAAGAGGGAGAGAGAGAATCCCAGGCACTTCCTGGGCATGGGGCCTGATGCGGGGCTCGATCCCACAACCCTGGGATCATGACCTGAGCTGAAACCAAGAGTCGATTCTTAACTGACTGAGCCACCCAGGTGCCCCAGTAGGAGTTCTAAAGATGGAGAATTTACTTCCAGACACATTAACTTAGGGTAAACTTTGCCAGGGTGGTAGAATTGGAGATGGACCATGAAGGCTGAGTACATGGTCCTGCATTGGCAGTACAGGCTGTTGTAGGATGTTGGCCCTGGCTAAGTAGAGGATGTGGACTTGTGGAGATGGGAAGGGAGAGAGGAAATAAAATGGGCAAATGTTGGTGAGCAGGACAGCATTGGTGATACGGTCAACAGAAAGTAGTTTACTTTGAGATTCAGTGTATTAACATAAAGTGGCACAAGATAGGGATGGAAAGTTTCAGTGCTTGGTCTGACAATTGGGTATATTATGAATTGGAAGGGTGGATTAAGTCTAGGCTATTTATCAAAAATTACTGTTTTGTGGGCCATTGTTCCACTAGTCTAGGAGTTAAGTTTTATCATGAAGAAAAAGTGTTCTCTCTTCAAGTAAGAGAATCCTGCAGGAGAGGGAGAAAGATTGATATTTTAGAGTGATTTGTGTGATAATACTGTATTCATTTGTGTTGCTGCATTAAAAATCCATTGTCCTATAGATTTTATCAGTTGAAATCTGTTGTAGTTTTTCATGTTGGTATCTTGATTGAAGAGCCGCAGTGTAAGTGATCAGGCTGGGCTCATCCCCCTCTTCTTACTCCACAGAGGACTCTGTTAGACTGTGACAGTGCTTCCCACCTTTTGCTAAATAAGAAGTCCAGTACATAATAAAAGGGTCCTAAATGATTTTAGGGACACTGTGATGTAGGCATGGTATGGGTAGCTGTTGGTTACACAGATATAGTAAATGCCCTGTTTTTCTGCTGTGTAAAGATATAGTTGGCTATATTTTCCTTATGTCTTTCTGCAAATCTCTTCCTCATGCCTACTCACTAGCACTGTTGGGCGTTTGCAAGGTTTGGGAGACTTGAGTCAAGCTGGTTAACTTTTCTATGCCTCCGTTTTCTCATGTGGAAAGCACTACATTTAAACTGGAGTTATATACCTAGTAAGTGACAAGCAGGAGTTTCAACCCAACCCAGGCTATTAACCAGCTGGCTGTACTACAGTATCCTAAACAGTGTGGTTTTCCCTTCTGGATTGCTGGCTCTTTTCCTCTCTAATGTGCATTCATTCCCATCTCCCCTCTGTTTAGTCATAAGTGCTTCCTCTGTTCCAGTGAGAAAGGAAAGCAGCTCTTTGTATTTTATTTTTTTATTGTAGTGGACACACAGTGTTACTTTAGTTTTAGCGTACAACATAGTGCTTGGACAACTGTATACATTATGCTGTCCTTACCACAAGTGTAGCTACCATCTGTTGCCATATAACTCTATTACAATACCATTGACTATATTCCCACTGCTGTATCTTTTTTCCCCATGACTTACTCATTCGGCAGCTGGAAGTCTGTATCTCCCACTCCCCTTCACCCATTTTGCCCATTCTTCTACTCTTATCCCCTCTGGCAACCACCAATTTGTTCTCTGTGTTTATGGATCTGTTTCTGCTTTTTGTTTGTTTGTTTTTCTTAAATTTCACATATGAGTGAAATCATATGGTATTTGTTTTTCTGTGACCTATTTCACTTAGCTTTATTTGTATTCTCTAGATCCTCCCATGTTGTTGCATATGGCAAGACCTCATTCTTTTTTATGGCTGAGTAATATTTCAGTGTGTGTGTGTGTGTGTGTGTGTGTATCACATCTTTTATCCATTCATCTATTGATGGACACTTGGGTTGCTTCCATATCTTGGCTATTTTTTTAAATATTTAATTCTTTATTTTGGGGGAGAGTGCAGGCAGGGGAGCCGTAGAGAGAGGGGGACATTGGATCTGAAGTAGGCTCTTCACTGACAGGCTGATAGCAGTGAGCCTGATGCAGGGCTTGAACTCACAAACCATGAGATCATGATCTGAGCTGAAGTCATGTACTCAACTGACTGAGCCACCCTGGTGCCCCCCCATATCTTCACTATTGTAAATAATGCTGCAATAAACATAGTGTCTATCTTTTTGAATTAGTGTTTTCATTTTCTTTGGGTAAATACCTAGTAGTGGAATTACTGGATTGTATGGTATTTCCCTATTTAAGGAACCTCTATACTGTCTTCATACCGTGGCAGCATCAATTTATACTCCCACTGACAGTGCACAAGAGTTCCTTTTTCTCCACATCTTCGCCAGTACTTGTTTCTGACAAGAAACTAGCCTAGCCATTCTGATAGGTGAAAGGTGATGTCTCTTTGTGGTTTTGATTGGCGTAAGAAGTGCTCCTTAAATTGTTTTGAAGTGTATATGGCAAAGAGAATGCCAAAATAGATTTTGCTTTAGAGTCTTGTTACTAGTTATTTAGTGCCCCAATTCCTTTGCTCCAAAGAGCAGAAGTTTTACTGTGAAAAGTTTGGCCTATATTACATGTTGTTATGCCGTACAGTCAGCCCATAATTGTGACTCTAGGAATACAAATGATGTATTAAAAATATCCTGGAGTTAAAACATACAAGGTAATTTCTGTTCAGTATTTTTCCCTGAAACCAGAGTTAGAAAAGAGACCAATAATTTTTCTTGTTAGTGGGGAAAATTACCCAATTTTACTCTTGGACTTTCTTTTTAATTTAATTTTTTTTAATTCAGGTGTAATGAAATATAAATATAGTTGAAATGAAGATGTAGATCTCAAGTGTGCTACTATTCAGTTTTGATGATTATACCATTTTATTAATTTTTTGCTTATTTTTAATTGGCATGTGAAAGCATATTCTTAGTTTAAATAATTGGGTCCCTTTGCTTTGTTTTCTGTATATTAATAAGATCCATATGTATTTTCAACTCATATCTTTGTTACTCAGATATGTTGTCAGACCATAACCTAGTAGCGGAGGTCGCCTTTTATATGAGCTTCTGGTGTACTTGAATAATTTCCCTTCAAAAATGAGCTGTTAGTGTTGGAGCCACATGGAGTGAATAAATTTCCTGGGAGGAAACGATAATAAAATATTCAGGAAGTTATTAGGAAATGAGAACTTGTGTTCTTGTTCATTCAGATAAGCTGCTGAGACCTGTGTGTATATCAAAACAGTTGGTATTAGAGGAAGGACTGAGAGGGTTGGCAATTTTTTTCTAATAGTGTTAGGGACTTTGGACTATAGAATGATGGAACGTATAATGCGTAATTCAAAGAAACACTTCCCAAAGCTAAGTTGTTTGGGAATTGTTTTTTCTCTATTTGAGTGTTTCTGCCAGGGAAGAAAAGTGAGAGCTTTCTGAAGCTGGGTTGTATGAGTAAGAACCCAGTGGGAACAGTGCTTCTGGGGGAGCCTGATGGCATGTGCTTTTTAAGAGTATACAGGAAGCGGATGAGTATACATTATCCCTGCTTGGATAGAACAGTTTTCTTCCTATGCTTTTCTCTCATGTCATTAGACAGTTTCGCTCTGTCCTCAATTTTAGCCACTTTGTTCTAGAGGAACTGTGACCACTGTAACTCTCCAGGCAGTATTTTTCCTTTTACTAACTGGAATTGGCGAACCGTTTGTTTTGTTTTATTTGACAAACCAGGTTTAGAGTCTTATTTTTTCCTCAGCATGTGTCCGTGGCAGGGAGGATTTACCCTTAAATTGATGAGTCTGGATCCCCTCACTTCTGGAGGCCCCTCTGGAGCCGGGGAGAGGCTCTAGCACCACGTTCAGTATTCATATATTTCTGTAAAGTCTGCAAAATTGAATTTTCCCCCCTCTTCTTATTCCTTAAAAAGGGCCCCCAAATTATATATTCTTCAAACACTACAAAACTCAGTTCAGCCCTGGTTCATGTGGCAGGTTGGGTGCTGATTTCTACTTGTGGCTAAGGTAGATTTGAAGGATAAAAAGAGGAAGGAAATAGTGAGGATGCTGAGCTATTGCCTGGTGCTTGTAGTGGTTAGGGGTCTCTTTCTGAGTGTCAGGGTCCTTGGCTCCTTCTCCTGCAAACAGTCCAGGAGGAGGCAAGAGAAGTAGGGATAGGAGTGGTAGAGGGGAGGGTGTGCCCCAGGCAGGGGAGTGAGAAGATAAGGATGTCTACTTAGATTGAAAGGATGCATTTGCAAATAAGGTTTCAGAGAGCATTTAAAATAACTTGAGTCATCCCAAGATCATCTGTTTCGTCCTAAAATTTAATAACACCTTTTTAGAATTTTAGGATAATTTTATTGAAATTTTTGAAAAATCAATTTCTTAATTAACTGGTTGACTTGAGATTAAAGTCTTTATTGATGAGAAGAATATTTTGCTGGAAACACAAAAATGTCACTGGTTCTTTTGGGTTGCTGTTAATTTGGGTTTTGACAGCTTATAGGTTTGAGAGGTGTTTCTTGTTGTCTGGTCTTCTTTTCTCATCATGTCTTTTTCTACACTTCCTTTATCTCTTGCTTTTTAAACTTTTGCATTCAGAACTCACTCTTAGCACTTCTGAGGATTTTGAATAACTGAACTGGATAACCACATTTAAAAATCGTATTTAAAAAAAATAAAATTGGGGCATCTGGGTGGCTCAGTCGGTTAAGCGTCCGACTTCGGCTCAGGACATGATCTCGCAGTTCATGAGTTCAAGCCCCGCGTTGGGCTCTGTGCTGACAGCTCAGAGCCTGGAGCCTGTTTCAGATTCTGTGTCTCCCTGTCTCTCTCTGACCCTCCCCTGTTCATGCTCTGTCTCTCTCTGTCTCAAAAATAAATAAACGTTAAAAAAATAAATAAAATTGTATTTCAGTGTTCTTTATTTAAAGATAATTGTTGCTCTGCATGGGTTGGAGACAGATTTACAGCTAAATAGGTATGTAATGTTCTGAGAAGTCATCAGGTTCAAATATGTTTAAAATTATTTCACTTTTTCTAAGTTTTTTTCTAATTGGACTAACTTCTTGGGACTGATAAGAGCATTTCTAGAAAGTTGTATGGATCTGCCACCTGGTGGTGAAATTATAGTAAGTACTGAATATTTAATGAGTTTAATAATGGATTCTTGACTTTGTGGACATCAGGTTTAGATTTAGAGTCTCCTTAGGCTCTTTAGATATATGATATTTTCCTCTAAGTTTTTTTTTTTTTGATTAAGAAAATGTTACTTAAATGTGACAGAATTGGGAAATTTTGACTGTGTTGTGTCAATTGTATAGGACTCTTCCTGGCTCATAAAATGTATTTATTACTGAGTTGAAATAAACTCTGAGCATTCTGAGAATGTACTCTCTTAAATTCAAAAGAGATATGAGCTTTTGAGAAGAGAAGATTGTTAGTTATTCTAAATCTTTTAATATGGATAGTCATTGACTTATAAGAAAAACAAAGATCACAGGAACAAAGCAATTTTTTAGAGAAATAAAGCATTTTGTTTATTTCCTTCAAAGAACAGCACCAGGCATTTTAAAGCTTTTTTTTTTCTCTTTAGCAAATGTAAAGATTAACAGTACTTTATGGCCCTCAACTGGATTATTAATAAAAATAAGTATTCTATACTGAGCACTTTGTTAGGTGTAGAGGAGAAGGTAGTGAATGTATTTTGTCCTTGTGGCATTTATAATCTAGCTAGAAGCAGATATTAAGGAAGTATGTATAGAAATAATTAATTACAATATTTAAGTGCTATAAAGGCCAGGTACATCACAGAGAGACTTAAGTCAAGCTAGTGTGTCAGGGAGAGCTTCTGTAAGAAGGTGACATTTCAGCTGAGATCTGACAGATGCAGATCTGGTCAAATGTGGGTATATGTCCCCCTGAAGCAGGAAGGAGGTTGGCAAGTATGAGAAGTTGAAAGAAGATCAGGATGGCTGGAGTGTAGCGAGAGAGGGATTGTGGTGTGAAAGAAAACAGGAAAGGGTAGTAAAGGAGTAAATCAGGGCTTTGCTGGGTGTGTCTGGAACTTTGGACTTCATCATAAGAGTAATGAGAAGCTGTTGAAGTGTGTCGGCAAGGAGTATTAGAATGAGATTAATGATGAATCAATTGGACAGGGCAAGACTGAGGAGAGGGCAATTGGTTAGGAAGCCATTATGGTAGTTCTGGCTTGGACCAGAGGGTATTGTTGATGTGGTAAGAGGCTGACATATTTGGACTGTAATTGAAGTAGGATAGACAAGACTTGGTGAATGATTGGATGTGGTGGTCAATTTTTGTGTCTTAGTTTCCTCATCTGTAAAATGAGGATGGGGCGCCTACGTGACTCAATTGGTTAAGCATCTGACTCTTGATTTCAGCTCAGGTCATGATCTCACGGATCATGAAATCGAGCCCTGCGTTGTCAGTGCAGAGCCTGCTTGGGATTCTCTCTCCCTCACTCTCTGCCCCTTCCCTGCTTGCGTGCACACTCTCTAACATTATAAATAATAATAAAAGTGAGAATAATAATATTACTTAGATCATAGGGTTGTTGGGAGTATTAAAAGAGTGAAGTTCTATAAAAAACTACATTTTTTACTTTTTCCCCTTCTGTTCAACATGGTGCTTTCAGGATGTATTTGTCCATGTTGTTATATGTGTGCCTACTTAGTTGCCTCTGATATCTGCCATAGTTTTCAAAGTATGCATTTTACGTATCCATTTTGTAAGTTGTGCATTCCTAGCTTTGCCCCACCTTCCACTGCCACAAATACAACCATGACCTAAGTTTTTTTTTTTAATGTGAATCCTTACTGAGCTTTGCATAAATTTCTCGGAGATATAAGTCCAGGAGTGGGATTGGGATTGTTATAACGTATGGCATATATATAATTTAATTTTGCTAAATGTAGCCTATTTTCTAGAGTGTTTGCACTAGTTTATTCTGTCACCATCTCCTCTATCCTTGCCAGTATTTGTTAGGACTTACCTTCTAAGCTGCCATTTTGACATGGGTATAAGAGTTATTTCAGTATTGGTTGAATTTGCAAGACTTGCAATGATTGCAGCCATTCAGTTGTCTGCTTCTGTGTTTTTCCTATTTATATCCTGTATTCATTTTTGTGTCAGCTTTCTAGTCTTTCTTGTTGATTTGCTGTTCTTTGTATATCCTGGCTACCATTCCTGTTGGTTCTGGTCATTGGAAATCATTTTTTCACTGTCATCTGTTTTTACTTTGCCTATTGTGTTCTTTGAACAGAGATCCTTAGTTTTAATGTGGTTAAATCCTTGATTTTTTTAAAATTTCACCTTACTCTTTGGGCTTTTTCGTGTTAGGGACCCTAGGCCTCCTACATTTTCTTCTTTCTTAATATAGTTTTAGATTTCACATTTAGATAACAAATATTTATTGAGTACCTCCCATATTCTAGGCATTAGGGGGTAGAACTGTGAACCAGATATAAAGAGTGCTTAGATCATCCATGGAGCTTAGGAAAGAGCAACTTTACTGATTTAGGTAACATGAGTGATGAGGAAATTTGGGAGAGGTGTGGGGGTTGTATGGCATACAGACCTTTAGTTCAGTTAAAATTTTAAGTTAACTTATTATAAAATTAACTGTGCGTGTTGTGTGTGTGTGCGTGCACACTTCTGAGTTTTATCATGTGTATGATGGATTCCTTTAACCATAATCAGGATACAGAACAGTTTCCAAAAACTTCCCTCATGCTGGCCCTTTGTAGTCAAACTCTCCCTCCACTCCTGATTCCCACTGATCTCTTCTCCATCCCTATAGTTTTGCCTTTCCCAGAATGTCATGCAAGTAGAATTGTATAGCCTTTTGAGGCTGGCTTCTTTCACTAAGCATAGTCTCTTTGAGATTCATCCATGTTATTATGTGTATCCATAGTTTATTCCTTTTTATTGCTGAGTAATATTCTGTTGTATGGAGACACTGCAGTTTATCCATTCACCTGGTGAAGCACAACTGGGTTGTCGTCAGTTTGTGGATATTATGAATAAACCTGTTACAAATGTTTATGTACAGGTTTTTGTGTCAACATGTTTTCATTTCTTTAGGGTAAATATCCCAGAGCGAGATTGTTGGGCCATGTGGTAAGTGTTTAACTTTATAAGAAACTGCCAAACTGTTCTCCAGAGTGACTGTACCTTTTTGTATCCCCTTTAGCAATATGTGAGAGTTGTAGTTGGTTGGCGTCCTCACCAGTATTTAGTATTGTCAGTTTGTTGTTTTTTTCTTTCTTGCCACTGTAATGGTAATAGTATCGTGGTGTATTGTAGTTTCAGTTTGTATTTCTGTAATGACTAATGTTGTTGAACATCTTTTTCTGTGTTTATTTGCCAGGGTTGGTGAGATGTCTAGTTAAATCTTTTGCTCAATTAAAAAAAATTAGGTTGTTTTCTGATGGTTGAGTTTTTAGTTTTTTGTATACTGTATAAATACAGTTTTCTTTGTTAATGGCTCGCAATTATATTCTCCAGTATGTTGGTCTATTCATACTTTCAGTGTCTTTTGCAGAGCAAAATCTTTAAGTTTTGGTGAGGTTCAATTTATCAGTTTTGTCTCTCTATGAATTGTGCTTTTAGTGTCATGTCTAAGAACTCTGTCTGATCTAGGTTTACAAAAATTTTTCTCCCTGATTTTTGTAAGGAATTTTATAGTTTACTTTTGAATGCAGATTTTGATCCATTTTGAGTTAATTTTTATATAAAGTCAAGGTCTGTTCTTTCTTCTTTTTTTTCCCCTAGCATATGGCTGTCCGGTTGTTTCAACCCTATTTGTTGAAAAGACTCTCCTTTCTTCATTGAGTTGTATTTGCACCTGTGTCAGAAATCAGCTACCATAATTGTATGGGTTTATCTCTGAATTCTGTTTGCTTCCAGTGATCTATGTGTCTGTCCTTTTGCCAATCCCACATCATCTTAATTCCTGTAGCTTTGTAAGTTTTAAAATGGGGTAGTTTGAATGCTCCAACTTTGTTTTCTCTTTTTTGAAATTATTTTACTTCATTTGCTTTTTCATACAACTTTTAGTTCTCTTGTCTTTACCTACAAAGCTTCTGGGTAGGATTATGATTGGAATTGTATTAAATCCATAGAACAGTTTGGGAGGAATTGTCATTTTAACTATGTGAGTCTTTCATTTCAGGCATACAATGTGTTTGCATTTATTTACATAGCCTGTGGTTTTTTTCATCAGCATTTTGTAGTTCTCAGATACCTAAGTATTTCATGTTTTTGGAGCAATTGTAAATGTTTTTTTTCTCATTGTTGATTGTTAGTATAGGAAAATATGATTGATCTTTTGTATGTTAACCTTGTGCCCTATGACCTTGCTTTCTTAACTCATTTAATAGTTCTGAAAGCTTTTTTGTAGACTTTTTGTTATTTTCAAAGTAGGCAGTTCATGTTCTCTGCAATAATGATGGTTTGATTTTTTTTGGATCTGTATGCCTTTTATTAATTTTCCTTGCCTTATTACTTTGGCTAGGATTTCTAGTACAGTGTTGAATGGTGGTAGTGAGTATAGATGTTCTTACCTTGTTCCTCATCTTATGGGGAAAGCAATTCAGTCTTTCACTATGATGTATGATTTTAACTTAAGGTGCTTTTGTTTGTTTGGTTGTTGTTGTTTTAGATACCCTTTATCAAATTAAGAAGTTTCTTTCTGTTCTTAGTTTGCTGAGTTTTTGGTATGAATGGGAGTTGAATTTGACAAGAGCTTTTCTACCTCTGTTGAAAGATCATGCAGTTTCCTCTTTAAGTCTCTCATTCTGATGGATTACATTGATTTCTGAATATCAGACCAATCTAACATTCCCGGGATAAACCTCCACTTGGTGGTGACTTAGCAAATCAAATCCAGCAATATAAAAAGATTACTAACATTTTGTTGAAGATTATTCCAACTGTGTTCATAAGGAATTTTGGTCTATAGTTTCCTTGTACGATATTTATTTGTCTGATTTTAGTATTAGGGTAATGCTAGCCTCATAAAATTAGTTGTGGCATGTTCCTTCCTTTTCTGTTTTCTGGAAGAGATTGCACAGAATGTTATTCTTTAATGTTTGGTAGAATTCAATATTGAAACCAAATGGGTCTTTTAAAATGTAAAAACTTTTGGGGCTCTTGGGTGGCTCAGTTGGTTAAGCATCCGACTCTTGATTTTGGCTCAGGTCATGATCCCTGTGTCATGGGATCAAGCCCTACATTGGGCTTCGTGCTGGGCATAGAGCCTGCTTGAGATTCTCTTTCCCTCTGCCCTTCTCCTGCTTGCACATGCTTGTTGGTGCTCTCTTTTTGTCTCTCTCTCTCTCAAATAAATAGATGCAAAAACTTTCATAATCAGAATAATACCATTTCTATTGTAGAAAACTTAGAAAATACTGTCAAAAACTTCATAAGTATAGAAATTAATGAAAATAAAAATCACGTATTTCACAATTTAGATGATTTGGTTAACATTTTGGTATTTTTTTTCCTAGTTTTCCTCCTCTGCATATACATTTGTGTATTTCTAAACTGCATATATGTGTGTTTAAAACAAAATTGGGGATCATATTACAAATACCATTTTATACTGGGATCCAGTATTGCTACCTAAGTTTACTGTATGCCATGATTTTACATAAACGTTATTCTAATGTTGAACATTTAAGTGTGATAAATGCCTCTTATATAAGTTTTTTTTTCCTGAAAATTTACTTAAGATATGTTTCTGCAACTAGAAAGGGTTTGACATATTTAAGGCTCTTCATACACATTACCAAATTGCTTTTTAGAAAGGATGTATAAATGTTTACTCACTAATAGATACTTTAAAAAGTATGTATACATTTATATTGTATGTATTTGTGTGTAAATATGTGTAAAATATATTAATATATATTTCTGTTTCTGTGTGTATACATGGTTTATTTTAACTAATTTTAAGGAGTGGAGTATATTATTCTTAAAAATTTAGTTTCCCAAGTGAGTGTGATTGTATTTTATAACTACACACACTTATAGTTTTGATACAGAAATGAAAGTTTTTAAATTATGAATGTGCAAAAATGCTGGTAAGAGGTTATTCTTACCATAATAACGGTGTGACATGATTCAGTCTTGAATTTTATTCTCTGCTGATTTTTATCATTGAATGTAGTTTGCACAATATAATTTTAATGAAATCATCCTTGAAAATATGTGTGTTGACTTTTTTATAGGAAATACTTAACTTGTGTCAGATAGACACTTTGATTTACAAGGTTAGGGAAACAGATTTCTATGGTATAAAAAAGTATGGAAAGCTCCCCAAATAGAAGTAGTCAGCAATCAGTTTTTAGGTATATTTCAGCAAGGCCATATAGATGTAGAGTTACCATAGGTCCTGGTTTGCTTGTTGTTTCTGGTATAATTATATTTAGCACCCCCTGTCACCCTCAGAAATGTCCTGGTTTGGATAATAAATTATATATTAGGCCTGTATTTATGATAAATTGGGCCTTTCCAGAATATAAACTTGTCAAAGGCCTTGAAACCAAGTTTAATGAGCCAAGGAACTTTCAAATTAGTGTTTAGTGTTTAGGAAATTATGTGTGCTCAAGAAAATAGCATTTTTGGACTTCTGGTAACACTTTGTCAACCATGGTTTTTAGCAGTGGTTTTGAAAAAATCTGGTTTTATATTTGTATACCAACATTTAAAAATTTGCCATCTCAAAGTATGTTTAGTTCATTTATTTCCCATTAACAAAATAATAGGACAGCAATTACTGCTTCTCACTCTCACTGTAGACGGTGTTTTCAGGTCCTTGAGGCAGTGCAAAGACAGAGATTTTATTTCCATATCAGTCTTGGTATGTATAGATAGAATTTTAGACTCAAAAAATGAACTTAAACCCTGCTTAATTTGTGACAAGCATTTGGCCAGTATTTGCAAAATGACAGAAGAATCCAAATACAGAGAATACTCTATTTCAGGACAGTAAGAAAAGAAACACTACAGTCTATATAACATAAAATCATAGGACATTTAATAAATTTATTCTATGCAGAGTATGTTCTAGGTACTATTCTGGGCTCTGGGGTGATCATTGAATAAGACAAACACAATTGTTGCCCTTATGGAGCATGAAATCTAGTGGGGAAGACTGAACATTTAAACATGTAAATAGTGAAATGTAGTAGGTGTTTATGGATAATGGTAAAGTGATACTTAAAATGCCCAAGTAATACTCATATACTTTACTAAAATTAGGAATTAAGTACCCAGAACTTAAAATAAGTCCTGAAACCCTAATATCCTGGTGTGATATGTTAGGCATTCACTCATTCCTGTATAATTTACATGAACCTACACAGAAAATAGATGTGCCCAAGTCTCGCTTGGAATTTAATCAAGCTAGGTACATTTTTACAGTTGTTCTTGCTTATACATTTTATGTGAGTTGTTATGTAGGCTTAAATTAAATTGGGGCACCTGGGTGGCGCAATTGGGTTAAGTGTCTGACTCTTGATTTCAGCTCAAGTCATGATCTCATGATTCATAGACTAGAGCCCTGTGTCGGACTCTGAGCTGGCCGTGTGGAGCCTGCTTGGGATTTTCTCTCTTTGCCCCCTCCCCCACTTCTGTGTGCTTTCTCTCTCAAAATAAATAAATAAACATTAAAAAAGTTGATCAAAATCCTAGTATTATAGTAACAACTTTTTTTTTTTACTATGACACATTTGAATTTGATATAGTTTATTGCAGTATACGTTTTATATTTAAAGACTACTGAATATTTTAAGAATTCCTGAAGCTGTACTGTTTAGTATAGTAGTCACTGTCTGCCTGTAGCTTTTGAACACTTGAAGTGTATCTAATTCAACTTGTGATTTACTGGGAGTATAAAATATACACTGGATTTCAAAGACTTACTATAAAAAATGTAAGATATCCCCATAATACTCTTTCTGTTGATCACTTGTTTAAATGATTTTTAGATATATTTGGCTAAGTATAGTCATGATTAATTTCATCTGTTTATTTTTTAATGTGACTACTAGAACTGCATTTCATCCCATAAGCTAATTCTCAGGGTAGGCAGTGCATTTGGGTTTCCCATTGAATTGGAACAGAAATGTGATACTGTGAGGGTACGTCTTTAACTTTACATTTTTTGTCTTAAGTCGGTTTGTATGGAATTCTGTTTGTAATCAGAAATGACTTTTGCTCCATCATTTAAGTTTAAGATCTGTTTTCTAATTAGGGTTGTAAACTTGAGGACAGAGATGGTCTTGTATTTTTTAAAAAAAATTTTTTTAATGTTTATTTTTGAGAGAGAGTGTGAGCGGGGGAGGAGCAGAGAGAGAGAGGGAGACACAGAGTCCAAAGCAGGCTCCAGGCTCTGAGCAGTCAGCACAGAGCCCAGTGCAGGGCTCAAACCCACAAATGAGATCATGACCTGAGCCGCAGTCGGATGCCTAACCCCAGGTGCCCCTGGTCTTGTATTTTTTGCAAATGACCTGCATTATAAAAGTGATAAGTACTTGTTGAGCTGAAGAAGTGCCAACACATAACCACCATCTGTAGCACTGATTTTTAGAGTTACTCAGAGGAGAGAGAGAACATTTATGGCTATGGTGATCTGCAAAAGTGCCATGGAAAAGGTAGAATTTGAGCTTTGACTGGTAACAGTAACAAAGTTACCTAGCATTGCAACAATTGACACTTTCAGAAAGCTTGAATGGGGCCATCATACTTTTGCTATCATAGTGAAGATGGATGAAACTGTCCAGAAGTCTTTCAAATAAAAACAATGCAAAGAGGACTGACTGCCCCTGAGCTAAAGACAAAAACTGAAAAACCAGCACGTAAACATCACAAGACTTGTAATTTACCAGCATTTATGGAAATAATTTCATCTTAGAACATAGTTTTATGTTCATGTGAGGTCAGAATTATCTCAATATTATTTAAAGGCTTTGATTGTGAAGTTAAAGAAAATAACAATTCAGGAAAAGAGGGAAGGGAAATAAGTAATGAGAAGGCAGTAAGAGCATTATAGCTAAAGGGCATAAGCCCCGTATCAGTTAGGACCCAATGCATAAAGCAGTGCAGAAACCCTACCAGTAATTTGAGCAGGGAAATTTTAAAAAGAATTGTTATTCAGGTCAATGGCAATTAAATACCAACGGGAGTAAAAGAGAACACTAAGATGTATGGAGACAGATTCATCCCTTTGGCACCCTTGTGTTGGCTGAGCCTCTTAACAAGTCAGCTGACAGAGGAAGCACATAGTCTAAAGAATCCAGTTCCAGGCCAGTAGGGGTGGATTTAAAACTTAGAGGTAATAAATTAATAACTGGCACAAGCCTCAAAGGAGAAGGAATTTTGTACAAATTTGGAGTACTATTTTGGAAGTTATCAGTAGAAAGGAGAGTGCTGATGTCACTTTCTGTTCTTTGGTTATCAGGATGTAGAGACATGACCAGGATTGTCCTCAGGGAGCCAGGTTTTGGGACAGGAGAGCTAGGAACATTTCAAAATGGATAGGAGATTTGTTTGCAGTGAGATGAATTTGGTAGGATTCTATAGCATCTTCTCAGAAATGATATTGGTGGCTGAGACTGGAAAATGTGCGCAAATTACCAGGGGAAAAGAATATAGAAAAAGAAAAGAGAAAACTAAGGATTGATCTTTGTGAAATACTTTCATTTAGAGAATGGTAGAAGATGCCAGGGAGGTAGAGATAAAAGAGAGTTTTGAAAGTGCACTGTGACAGAGAAGGTGCAGTGAGGGTAGGGGCAGGTAGGTGGTCGACATGAAACACCTGAAGATTTTAGAAGTAAAGGCTTTTGATTTTTGGTAAAATGGTGATTGTTGGTAGCTCCAGAAAAAAGTTTCAGTAGAGTAGATGAGTGGATAAGCCATGTTATTGTTAAGGAATGTGAAGTGAGGAAGGTGGAGGCAGGACTACTAACTATTTCAGGAAGTTTGGTAGTGAAGGGAAGGAGTGAGAGAGGAGAGCATCTCAAAGTGTTAGCAAGGATAAGGGAAACATTAAAGAAAACATCTTTTTTCATTTGATAAATGGGAGGTTTTTGTAGATCAAGGCAAAGACACAGTAGAAAGGAAGAGTTTGAAGAGGAGAAAGCGATCAGGAGTTGTTTCAAATGATAAAATAGGGTCTAGGTGAAAATGTTGGAAGAAAAAATGATACCAAGGAGAGAAATGTAGGGATCAAAGGAGTTGCACCTCTTTTAGGGTACAGCCATATGAAATTGCTGATATTGACCAGTTTTTACTGAAGTTTTTTCTATTTCAAATAGTTTAACCTGATATTTGTGACACAAAGAGGAAGGATGAAAATAAAGAAAATTTGAAGTACGAAGAAGACAAGTGCAATTTATGTAAAAAAGGATTGTGTTTTCTCAGAGGCAGGGTCATCTTAATAATATGGGATCAAGGCAAAAAGTGAAGCATTTTGGGGAAATATACTTTGGAAAATGTGAGACTAGAGGGAGACAAAGATGAATTAGGAGGCAGTGGTCTCAGCATAAGACAAAGACTAGAATTAATGGAGAGGCACTAGGAGTGAAAAGGATGGGCACGTTCATGAGAGATCACTCCAGTTAATTTGGTAAATTAACTGGGTCTGAGAGTGGTGAGGTAGAAGATAAGTTTTGAGACTCGAGGAGTGGAAAAACAGTGATGCTTCTTGAGGAGATTTGGACAGAATAAGGAGAGAGAGATGTTAGGTTTTAACTTGTTGATCTTGAGCTGATGTGAAGGAAGAGATTCAGATTTGTGCACCATTGTTACAGTTAATGGAGTGTGGACAATGAGTTAATGGCTTGAGGAAGTAAATACAGATAAAAGATAATTTTATTTTTATTGGTTAATAAATCAACAGTGTCTGATATTTTCAGACCATTTATCTTGCTATGCTTTTCATTTTTATTGAGATTTAATGACATATAACATGTTTTAGATGTACAGCGTAATGGTTTGAGATATATATATGTGTGTGTGTGTATGTATTTTGCACAGTGATTATCAGAATAAGTTAACATCCATCAACACAAAGTTATAGTTCTTTTTCTTGTGATGAGAACTTTTAAGATCTTCTCTCTTGTACAAGTATATAATACAGTATTTAGTATAGTCAACATGATGTACATTACATCCCCAGGACTTACTTATCTTGTAACTGGAAGTTTGTATCTTTTGACCACATCTGTCCATTTTACCTACCCATGGCCAACCCCCCTCCATCAGTCTATTTTCTGTATCTGTGAGTTCAGTGTGTGTGTGTGTGTGTGTGTGTGTGTGTGTATTTAGATTCCACATATTAATGAGATCATGCAGTACTTGTCTTTCTCTGTCTGACTTATTTCACTTAGCATAATGCCCTCAAGATTCATCTATATTGTCCAAATGGCAGGTTTTCCTTCTTTTTTTATGGCTGGATACTATTCCATTGTATATGTATACCACATTCTCTTTATTCATTCATCTATTGATGGACCCCTGGGTTGTTTCCATGGTTGACTCTTGCAAACAAATGGTGTCTTTTTGAAATTAGCAGCTTTTATTTCCTCTGGATAAATACCCAGAAATGGAATTGCTGGATTAATGGTAGTCTATTTTTACATTTTTGAGGAACCTCCATACCATTTTCCATAGTGGCTGTACCAATTTGCTTTCCCACCAACAATGCACATCCTCTCTCCAACACTTGCTTTTTCTTATCTTTTTGATAATAGCCATTCTGACAGGTGTGAGATGGTAATCTTATTGTGGTTTGATTTGTATTTGTCTGATAATTAGTGATGCTGAGCACCTTTTCACGTACCTGTTGGCAGTCTTTATGTTTTCTTTGGAAAAATGTCTATTCAGGTCCTCTGCCTATTTTTAATTGATTATTTATTTATTTTTGCTGTTGTATGAATTCTTTGTGTATTTTGGGTATTTAACCCCTTAATATATATGATTTGCAAGTATTTTCTATTTGGTAGATTGCCTTTTCATTTTGTTTCCTTTGTTGTGCAGAAACTTTTTAGATGGATACAGTCCCAGTTGTTTTGCTTTTGTTGTCTTTGCTTCTTGATTATGAGTGGACACTAGATTTTCAATGTGATTAAAAATAATTTCTTTTGTCCCCTCACTCCCTTTTCAGAAGTAGGAAATTTTGCTTTCTTAAGACTGAGCATAATTATATGTGTAGGAGTAGGAGTACAGATTAAAATTAATTTGCTCAATGATTTGTAAATAACCTGATAAAGTATTATCATAACTGTTTTTGATATCTCAGAGAAAAAAAATGTCTGATAGGCAAGACAGGTTGTTTTGGATATAAATGAAAGTGTTTTGAAATATAATAGAAGATGAACTAATGGACTAATCACTTTTTTAGACATCTGCCTCACAATCATGAGGGTGTAGTTAAGGTTCTTTCCTGTCCTAAATTAAAACAATTTTTTTTAATGTTTATTTTTATTTTTGAGATAGAGAGACAGAGCATGAATGGGGGAGGGTCAGAGAGAGGGAGACACAGAATCCGAAACAGGCTCCAGGCTCTGAGCTGTCAGCACAGAGCCCGACGCGGGGCTTGAACTCACGGACCCTGAGATCATGACCTGAGCCGAAGTTGGCCGCCCAACCGACTGAGCCACCCAGGCGCCCCAAATTAAAACAATTTTTAATTCTAAAATTTTTGACTTTTGAAGTACTTTCAGAAAATTCAATAAAGACTTTGGTAAGCAGTAAAATAAAAATATGCAGTGCATGGAAAATAACAATTGTGGTAAAAAGATATTTGATTTTACCCCTATTGAGGGAAGTACAAGGTAAACAATTTAATAGCATTTTTTTGCCCATTAACTTGGTAAACATTTAAAAGCTATCCAATTTTAGGGCGCCTGGGTGCCTCAGTCGGTTAAGCGGCTGACTTCGGCTCAGGTCATGATCTTGCGGTCCGTGAGTTTGAGCCCCATGTCGGGCTCTGTGCTGACCGCTCAGAGCCTGGAGCCTGTTTCAGATTTTGTGTCTCCCTCTCTCTCTGACCCTCCCCCATTCATGCTCTGTCTCTCTCTGTCTCAAAAATAAATAAACGTTAAAAAAAGGTTTTTTTAAAAAATAAAAAAATAAAAGCCATCCAATTTTGACAAAGGAAAGAGGGAAAATCTATCTTATATACTATTAAAGGGAATATAAATTGACACAGCCTTTTTTGTAGGTGGTGGTATTTATCAGAATTTAAGGTATGCATTGTTTTTGACTCAGTAATTTTGCTTCTGGAAATCTCTCTCTTACCATTTGCAAGGGGTTATAGGTACAAGGATGCTCAATGAAGCATTATTTATAGTTGTAAAAAAATTGGAGATGACTTAAACATAACCGGTAGATGTAGCTCTCTTTTGTAGTGTGACCATATGTGCCAGTTAGCTTGGGATGGGTCTGATTTACACCTGTGCCACTGGCATAATTGTTAAGAGCACTTTCTTTCACTCTCAGTAGTGTCCTGTTTTGGATAACTTCTGTGTTTATCGTATGTATACACTAATAGCATGGATCACTGTGCATCTGTGAAAAGAATGAACTATATGCACTGACATGGAACTATAGTCAAGATACATTAAGTGAGAGAAATGAGTTGCAGTACAGTATATATCACCGCTTTTGTTTTGTTTTTTTAAAGTAAAACTCCTAAACTGTGTGTGTGTGTGTGTGTGTGTGTGTGTGTGTGTGTGTGTGTGTGTATGAAACACAGAGAATCTGTTGAAAAGGTGTGGAAGAATTCACACTAATTTGTTAATATGATAACCACTGGAGAGAGGTGTCAGCCCCATGAATAAGCATTATGTTTATTTTTTTTAAAGAACCTTGATAAAGTATCTCTAAGGTATCAGAAACAGTTATGATAATACTTTATCATAACAACAAAATGGAACTGTTGATTGCCTGCAGATACTATAATTTTTAACTAGAAAACATTAATAATTTACCAATATAAAATTTTTAACTTAATGTATCTTGTCCTTATAGATAATAACTTACATTTTTTAAAATGTACTCATGGAAATTTAAAAAGTTATTACTATCATTCTACCACTACACATCAACAAAATTTTTAGATTACATCCTGTTCCTTTTATTTGTATATACATAATTCTTACATAGTTATAATCCAAGTGCAGTTATAATTTCATATATATATATATATATTAAGATTACACACTATAGTATATTTTTGCTACAATCTAGTAGTTTTCTTGAATGCTTACTGTGTGCCAGGTGCTGTGTTAAATGGTTTACATGGGGGTGCCTGGGTGGCGCAGTCGGTTAAGCGTCCGACTTCAGCCAGGTCACGATCTCGCGGTCCGTGAGTTTGAGCCCCGCGTCAGGCTCTGGGCTGATGGCTCGGAGCCTGGAGCCTGTTTCCAATTCTGTGTCTCCCTCTCTCTCTGCCCCTCCCCCGTTCATGCTCTGTCTCTCTCTGTCCCAAAAAATAAATAAAAAACGTTGAAAAAAAAAATTTAAATGGTTTACATGTATGATTTATGCATCCCAGTTGCATTATGCATAAACTGAGTCTAGATAATTTGCCAAGACCGTCGTTAACCATAGTTAGAAAATGACAGAAATGGGGTTTGAACTCAGGCAGCCTGATTCTTCAACTCATGCTCTTATCTACTACTCTTATTGCCTCCCTTCACAATTTTTTAGTGATTATATAATATCAACATGCCATACTTTACTTAGCCATTTTTCTAGTTACATATCTATATATCTAATTTATCACTATGGATGTTGACCTTGATTACTTGGCTGAGATAGTTAATGTTTGCTAAGTTTCTCCACTGTAAAGTTAGCATGCCCTCTCCCCTTTTGGAAGGAAGTCACTGTGCACAGCCTACCTTTAAGTGTGGAGGTTATGCTCCTCCTCCTTAAGGGTGGAGTCTTTATGTAAATTATTTGGAATTCTTCCACATCGGAGGTTTCTCTGTTTTTAAATGTATTCAACCATTATTTTATACTCTGGGTTATAATATACTACTACTGTTTTGTTGCTCAAATTGTTCCCTGCTTTGGCCTTTGGAAGCTTTTATTTGGCTCATTTGTCCCTTTGGTATAGCTCCATTTTATTTTTTGTTTTGTTTAAGCACTTCCTTACTTTCTGACACCACAAGGTACCCCAGACTCATCTATTATATTTCTTGTCCCAGTCCTAGAATTAGCCATTTTTCCATGGAGCCCTGGTTCTTTTCATAACTATTATTATTGTTATTACTACTATTTTTAGAGAGAGAGAGAGCATGAGTAGGGGAGACAGGCAGAGGGAGTGAGAGAGAGTCTTAAGCAGGCTCCACGCTCCGTGCAGAGCCCAGTGTGGGGCTCAATCCCACGATCCATGACCTGAGCCAAAATTGAGTTGGATGTTCAACCGACTCAGCCACCCATAACAATTATTTTTTTAATAACAGCTTTTTTGACATATATCATGTGTGTGTGTATATATATGTGTGTGTGTATACATACATATACACACACACACATTTCACCTATTTAAGATGTACAATTCAGTTTTTAATATATTCACAGAATTGAGTAGGTATAGCACAATGTTAGAACATTTTCATCACCTGAAAAAGAAACCCTATACCCCATTACCAACCACTTCCCATTTCCTGTGTTTCTCCCTCTACCACTGCCCCTCTGCTCTACATAACACTTTCTGTCTCTGGATTTACCTAGTCCAGACATTTCATATAAATTAAATTATACAGTATGCAGTCTTTGGCACTTGGTTTCTTTTACTTTACACTTTCAAGGTTCATTAATGTTGTAGCTTGTATCTGTACTTTATTCCTTTTCAAGGCTGAATTATATTCCACTGTATTGCTCTATCACATTTTATTTATCCATTTATTATTTAATAGATGGGGTGTTTCCATGTTTTCATCTTCTGGCTGTTACAAATAATGCTTCTGTGTACATTTGTATACAGTGATTGTTTTTTTTTAAGGTTTGTGTTTGTTTGAATCTGAATTGAGAGCTACATAATAGGTTGGTATGTGTTTTACATTTCTTTTAAGGTATAATTATCCCCCCCCCCACCTTACTTTATATGTTAAAATTCATTTGTTGAAGAACCTGGGTCATTTGTCCTAAAGAATTTCTTCTCAGTTGATATGTTGTTGATTGTATCCCCATGGTGTCTCTTACTGTATTCCTCTGTCCTTTTTATTTTCTCTTAATTGTTAGTTGGATCTAGAGGCTTGATCCATTTCAGGATTTGTTTTTATTTTTGTTTTATTTTGTGGGACTACCACATAGGTGGTGGTGGTACATACTTCCATGAAAAAGCATGTAATATGTGATTGGGTCTGTTTCCCTGTTGCTCTCAGTCACCAGTATTTAGCAAACTGTGGCCTATGGGTCATATCTGGTCTGTGGCCTGTTTTTGTATATCCCGTGAGCTCCTGTTAGTTTTTATATTTTTAAAGTATTGTAAAAAAATGGACAGTTAAAAACAAAGGAGAATATGGGACAGAAACTGTATGTAGCCTGCAAAGCCTAACATATTTACTATCTGGTCCTTTTAAGAGAAAGTTTGCTGACTCCTGGGCCAATGATGTTTATTGCCTAGAGCTGTCAGTTCATTAGGGGTTGCAAAATGGTGATATTGTATCATTCCCTTCTTGTTAGGTGGAATACTTGTATAAAGAGAAACTTACTTTCAGCAACAGTTTTATTGCCATAAGAAACAGTTTGATTAGGAAAAATGCTTAGTTCTTTCACTTTTACAATGCCAGTTTTCAAAATAATGGTTTGGTTCTGAAACATTCTCTAAAGGTGATGAGTTGTGGGTTTTTTTGTTTTTTGTTTTTTGTTTTTTTTTGGTTTTGGTTTTTTGAGGACATTATAAAGTAATGGAATTCAGCATATTTGAATGTTTCAATTTGTTGCATTATTATCATTATCGATGCTTAAATGTGCCATATTTGGCCAGTAAAAACTTCTTAAGTCTGTTGTGATGACCCTAGTCATCATTTGATAGCTTTTTGTTTTCTGATCTGACAAGATGTTGCAGATTCATCTCATGTTCCAATTGCACACCCGGAATTAGCCAGTTTTTTAAAGATTCTTTTGTGTGGAAAATGGAGTTTAGAGCCAAAATATCTATGTGGAGAGTATTCATTGCTACTGGCTGGGTCATTGTTACTAGGTCTTTTCAGTCAAGTGAGCTAGGAAATACATATTTTTTAGAAAAGTAAAATATAAATTCATATTGGTTCTTAAGATTAAAACTGAGGGATAGATGGTTTTTTACTTTATTTCATTGATTTTTTTTATAGTGATTCAACACTTCTGTACATCACCAGGTGTTCATCATGCCAAGTGCACTCCTTAATCCCCATCACCTATTTAATCCAGCCCCACCCATCTCCCCTCTAGAAACCATCACTTCTTTATAGTTAAGAGTCTGTTTCTTGGTGTGTGTCTCTCTCTCTTTCTTTTTTTCCCCTTTGCCCTCTTTTTTTTTTTTCCTTGACTAACTTATTTCACTTAGCGTTTTCTGTAGCTCCATCCATGTTTTTGCAAATGGCATTATTGCATACTTTAAAAAGAACAATATTGATACATCTCCCAACATTATGCCAAATGAAAGAGGTCAGACACACGGGACTGCGCATTCCCATTGACATAAAGTTCTAAACAGGAAAAAATAACTGACAGTGGTGGCCTGGGGGAGTCGGTGAGTTGCCTGGGGAGGCAAGGCAATTTGGGTTGAGGGGAGGTTGTCTGTCTTGGTTGGGGCTACATACATGGCATATGCAGTTTTCTAAACTAATCTGACTATACCTTAAAAATGAGTACATTAATTTTATAGCATGTAGATTGTGCCTTAAGATCGTTAATTTTTTTACACTTATATTGGCTTTAAAAAATGTTTTTATTTAAATTCCAGTTAGTTATCATACGTGTATAATTATTTTCAGGTGTACAATCTAGTGATTGAACACGTCCTCATCACAATATGTACACTGCTTAATCCCCATCACCTACTTAACCCATTCCCCCACCCACCCCCCTCTGGTAACCATCAGTGTGTTCTCTATAGTTAAGAGTCTGTTTCTTGGTTTGTGCCCCACCCCCCCCCCGTTATTTTTCCCTTTGCTCATTTGTTTTTCTTCTTAAATTCCACATATGAGTGAACTCATATAGTTTTTTTTTCTCTGACTTATTTCACTTAGCATTATACTTTCTAGCTCCATCCATGTTGTTGTAAATGGCAAGATTTCATTTTTTTAATAGCTGAATATTACACACACACACACACACACACACACACACCACTTTTTTATCCATTCTTCTATCGATAGACACTTGGGTTGCTTCCATATCTTGGCCATTGTAAATAATGCTGCTATACACATAGGGGTACATGTATCCCTTTGAATTAGTCTTTTTGTATTCCTTGGGTAAATACCCAGTAGTGCAATTGCTGGAACTAGGGTATTTCTATTTTTAACTTTCGGGAGGAACCTCCTTACTGTTTTCCAGAGTGGCTGCACCAGTTTGCATTCCCACCAACAGTGCATAAGTATTCCTTTTTCTCTACATTCTCAGCAACACCTGTTGTTTCTTGTCTTGTTGATTTTAGTCATTCTGACAGATCACCTCATTGATTTTTCATCTATATTGTGTTTATTCCATACTGGGAATCCTGTTCTCTGTGATGTTAATGAAATGACTCATTTGCTCTATTCTACAACACACATGTTCACATACCAGTCTCAGAATAACAGTACCAATAGTAATTGCAACAAAGTGTTTATTAAAACAGTTAAAAAATTTTTGCCATTCTTTTGGTCCTTAGGGCATATTCCACTGAGTATAGCTTGGTTGTTGTGTTCTTAAATTCTCTTATGCTAGTTCCTGTCTGGGTGGTTATAATGACAACTAGAGATTTAAGTTTGTTTCACTTCTGCTTTCAGTGTTTAGGGATTTTTAAGATTAGTTTTGTATTTTATTTTATTTATTTTATTTTATTTTATTTTACTTTATTTTATTTTATTTTGTTTTGTTTTATTTTATTATTTTATTTTATTCTATTTTATTATTTTTTATTAATGTTTATTTATTTTTGAGAGAGACAGAGACAGAATGTGAGTGGGTTGGGGCCAGAGAGAGAGGGAGACACAGAATCCGAAGCAGGCTCCAGGCTCTGAGCTGTCAGCACAGAGCCCGACGTGGGGCTCAAATTCACGAGCTGTGAGATCGTGACCTGAGCTGAAGTCGGATGCTCAACCGACTGAGCCACCCAGGCGCCCCAGTTTTGTATTTTAAATATGTAAAATATTTGCACAATCCCAAAGTCAAATCTATGGACAAGTTCTATTCAGAGACATCCAGCTTCAATTTCTTATCTCCGCTAACCATATTTCCTCTCTTGTATGGGTTAAAAATTATGTGTGTGTGTATGTCTAGTAATATCCTACCTTTCTTAGATAAATATACCCACTTTTCTCCAACCTTGCTTTTTCACTTGATTTATTATAGAGATAGAGTTATTCTGTCATCCTGTTTACAGCTGCATAGTACCTCATTGTGTCCGTGTACCACAGTGTGTTCAGTGTGTGCCTTGTTGTTGGACATCAAGATTGTTTCTAGACTGTTACTACATGTAGTAGTGCAGTGAATAGTCTTGCTTGTACCTGTTTTCATATTTGACCAGTGTATCTTTGGGATAAATTCACAGACATAGGATTACGAAGTCAAGGGGCAAATACAGTTATAATTGTGTTAGATGTTGCAAACTTTTTTCTATAGTGGATATGACATTTTGCATTTCCATTAGCCTGTTTCCCTATACTTTGCCTACACAGTATGTTGTTAAACATTTGGATTTTTGCCAGTAGGTAAGAAATTTGTATCTCAGTGTAGTTTTAATTTGCATTTCTCTTATTATGAGTGAGGTTGAGTATCTTTTAAAGTGATTAAGGACCATTTGCATTTCATTTTAGTAACTAATCCTACATCTGTGTGAAAATGGTAGGCAGTTACAAAAGCACGGAAAAGTCTTATTTTACTCCCACAAATGTATTTACAACTGCTTGCTTGATATATATGTGGCTTCATTGTGAGTATTTTGGGGTTTGTGTCTTATCTTTCTGATGCTGTTAACATCTTTCTTGGATTTTTAAGTCTTCTTTTCTCCTCTCCCCCCCCCCCCCGCAGGATTACTTCATATCAGAAATGTTATCAAGAGATTAAGAACTCAATTAATGAAATATGAATTCATGACTTAATATGACAGCTTACTAACGTAGGCTTGAATTAGCTTTAGGCTAATTAACAAGCTCTTGAATTCAGTTTATTTCTGTCATTAAAGACACAGCTGAAAGAATTCTAGAACCTGGTCTACAGACCTTGGGAAATGATGACACGATCTTTCTGAAACCTGTTTATTTTGCAGTGAGAGCTTGTGCATGCACAGCTTTCTTTGCAGAAAATAGCTTTGATATTATAAGATTCATTATTAAGGATTTTTGGTCTTATGTTCTTCCCTTTTGCATATATTTGTTAGATTGTCCTGTGGGATTTCATAAATTTTTACTTCTGTTTAGTAAAGCTGCTGACAGCAAAAGCTTTCAATAAATTATTCATGTGCAATTTGTTTTCTACGTTCAAGAATTAATGCATCTTTACTCAAAAATTTTTTTTTTAGCTGAACTTGGTAACAGTTTGTAAACATATGGTGGTATAGTCGCATAAAATCTGTAATGCTTGTTTTCCATGTGAAAAAAGTACTCTATTTGCAATATTTAGAGCAGTATCAGCTCTCTAAAACATAGCTGATTACTGAAGAATAATGGAAAAAATAGCTTTCAAAAATGTGAAATAATTACTCAAAAAAAAAAAATTGCTGCTCTTTCGAGATGTGGGCCACTAAATCTTAACGGTTTTGCTTGTTCTCCATTATCCGTGTACTTAACATACTCACTTTCGTTCATTGAAAACTTTAGGTTTTGTTTTATAGTCTTCATTGCAAGTCTGTCACTGTTGTGGAAAATGTGTCTGTTTGGCTTACTTTCTGCTGTCATTTTCAGTTCTTCAACTTCTTCGTCTCCGGTGGCTTCTCTTTCCTGCCACTTCAAGCACCAGCTTCCAGAATTGCACCCTAGGCCCGTCATCCCTCGGCAGCGCCGAGATATTATTAAAATGGTATCACAGCCTCACCAGTCTCCTGGTTTCCCAGGTTTCTCCCGTTGTGCTGGCATCAGTTTTACCGACTTCAGTTCACTCCTGTGTATTTCCTTCCCTGTCTGTCTTAGATTCCATTGACAACCACTTGCTGATATCTTCAAACCTCTTACTTCATTGTCACTTGCTACTCCTCTTCTTAGAGAACTTCAGTTTTAAATGTCTGCGTTCTCTTCCCTTTATAGTCTGCAAAACCCTGTTCTCATAGTGGCACTTCTTTAAATACAGTTACCAACCTAACTGTTCCCACAGTGCAGCCCAGTAATCCCATTCTCCCTTTCTGATGCTCCCTTCCATTCTCACTGCAGCCCTTTCAGATGTTTACCATCACCTGCAGGCCTCTGACCCTTCCCGACAGCACAGCCTACCCACAGCAGCAACGGTCATACTCACCTCCTCCGTCAGCAACTGTACGAGCAATGAAGTGTGGCGCCTGGGACCCCACACCAGGCTTACTCATATCCTCATCTTTCCTTCCTGTTACAACAAAAGAAGTGTCCTTTCCCTGATCCAGAATAATTGTCTGACGTTGTTTTCAGTATAGACATTTAACGCTTGAAATTTCCCTCAAAGCATTACTTTAGTTACGTTGCACAAATTTGACATGCTGTATTTTCATTTTCACTAAGTTGAAAACATTTTGTAATTTCTCGTGTGATTTCTTCTTTGATCTGTGAGTTATTTAGAAGTATGTTGCTTAGGGGCACCTGGGTGGCTCATTTGGTAGAGCTTCTGAGTCTTGATGTCAGCTCAGGTCATGATCTCATTCATGGTGAGTTTTCCAGCTATCTGTTACTAACTTCTAGTTTAATTCCATTGTGGTTAGGAGATATACTTTGTACAATTACAGTCCCCTCATCTGTACATTAGTAGTCATCCACAGATTTGAGGGGACTCTTCCGCCAAACTCCAAAGTTCATGTGCATCATTCTCTCTTTGCAGGTCCCTCCTCTTTTGTACTCTGCAAATTGTAGTAACCTTGGCCTCCCCACTCTGATCTGTTTCTTTAACTGTGAAATTTCAGAGGTCTCTTTGTTTTTCCCTTCTCATGTTAAGGACTGGAAAGATAGGATATTTACAGGCTGTAAGATGGGGTGATTTTAGGGCTCATCTTGTTTGCTTCCTCTCTCTCAGGGGTCACAGTCCTGTATTTCATGTTGTCCAGTGTCTGAAAAGCATTGTTTCACTGATTTTTGTCCAGTTTCCTAGTTGTCTATGGCAGGATGGTAAGCCTAGTTCCTGTTACTTCATTATGGCCAGAAGCCTGAATCCTGATCTTTTGGCCTGAATATTCGATTTCACCCTCTCTTCTGGTTCTGCCCATCTTTCAGCATACTCCAGTCTCTCTTCCATTACAGAGAATATAAAAGATGACCAAGCTCAGATTTTCTTTATTTGCCAGTCTGTTTCTCCTCTGCCTTTTACAGCCAGACTTCTTGAAAATGGTCTCTATATCTTTCTCAAAAATGTTGCTTGCGGACTGGCAGAATCCACATCACTTGCACAGTTGTTAGAAATGTAGAATTTCAGGTTCCTCCCTAGAATTACTGAACTGGAGTCTGAATTTTAAGGATTTGACAAGGTGATTGGTATACAAACTAAAATTTGAGAAGTGCTGTTGCACATTTTATAAGCTCTGTTTCTTTGTTTTCCATCTTGTTCCTGAGTGCATCGTAATGTGGCATCTGTCTTCATGACACCACTAAATTTGTCCTTGCCCAGGTCGTCAGTGAACTTCTTACTGCATATCCAGTGAGTGAGTGTCCATTTGTATTGTACTCTCAGCAGTTCATCCTCCTTCTTGAAATATTTCTTTGGCTTCTGGGATGCCTGTTTCTTGTCCTCTAATTTATGTGACTTTTGCAGGCTTTTTTTCTGCCTTTCTCTTAAATGTTGGTGTTTTGCAGAATGTGGATCTTGGCTTCATATTTTACATTTCTTATTATATCTCATTTTCTCTTGCAACTTCAGTTTCAACATATGTCTCCTGAGTGGAATTTGTGAATTCAGCATGAATCTCTGCTGAGTTTCCAAGCTTGTATGTCTTCCACATCCATGTACCATAAATACCTTAAACTCCCACATCTACAGCAGACACCATGATCTTCCTGACTGTGTCCTCTTCCTCAGTGACTGGCACCTCCATTCAGCCATTGTTGAGGCCAGAAACTTGTCAGTCATCTTTGACTCCTCCACTGCCCTTACTCTACATTTACTCACGCTCACTTCCACATTTAATCATTCTCCAAGGCTTACTGATTTGACCTTAAGAATTCCTCAGATCTTTCACCTCTTAGTCACTATTGCTACTTTCCAAAATAGGGCTTTATCAGGCTTCCACGGAGATAACTACAGTGGCTTCCTAACTGGTTTCCTTCTCTCCAGCCTTGTCTCCATTTGGCAGCAAGCAAAGTAAATAAGCATTTACTTATTAAAAGTAAATGTGATCTTCACTTTTCATCTTAAAGCCCTTGCCTGCTTACTAACTTCTTAGCATATAAAAATCCTTATAGTTTGGTCCTTGCCTACCCACTTCTGAGTTTCTTTGAGTACTTTGCCTCTTCCACCTTGTTTCTAGGCTTTTGCACCTGCTGCTCCATTGATGATGCATTCTGCTCTTTACTAGCTGGCTCTTACTAATCCCTTAGGTTTCATGTTGGGGACACCTGGGTGGCTCTGTCAGTTGGGTGTCCGACTCTTGATTTCAGCTCAGGTCACAATCCCAGGGTTGTGGGATCGAGCCCCATATCAGGCTCCATGTGGAGTGTGGAGCCTGCTTGAGATTTTTTCTGCCCTTCTCCCCCACTTGCACTGTTTTTCTCTAAAAGTTAAAAAAAAAAATTAAAAATCACATTTTGCATAGGTGTCCTCCCTGACTGTCTAGGCCTGATTTGTTTCTTTCTCTGCATCTTGTACACACCCTGTAACGGTTCCCACCACATTGTTATGATTGTGTTTGAGCCATGATTATATCATTGTGTGTTTCCACTGTCAGCACTCTAAGAGAGGGTACTAGTGTCTTCCTGTTGTAATTAAGGTGCTTAGCATCCTTCATTCAGTCAACAAATGTTTATTGAGTACCCACTATAGATACCAGACAAGGTTCCTGCTCTTATCATGCTTGTATTATGGGGATGGGAGTGGATTAGGGTGAAGTAAGAAATAATAAACAAATTTTTGTTCTTATACATAGTAGATCTTTAATAATTTTTTTGGAAAACTAGTGTATAAATTATTATTTTAATAAGCGCTTGAAGTCCATAAACCTTTGATGTTATTGTTACTGACTTCAGCTCTTGAAATTTTGCTCTCTAAGAATTATTGCACCTTTTTGGATATAGTGAGCTATGGTAATTAGGTTATTGTTCAGAGCCTTTTACTCTACCTGATCTTAGTTTTATTTTATCTAGTTTCCTTGAACAGAGCTGAGGTAATGAAAGGCTATTAGAGGTACACTTTAGAAAGAGTGAGAAGTGATGTTTAACTTCAAAAATAGAAAAATAAAATAAGTTATTTTAAATAATAATACATATAAATTGTTAAATAATAATAAAGGTCAAGGCCTTGATCCTAAAATCAGAAAAATTTCTCCTCAAATAATTAAAATATACATTTAATAGTAGATTATCTGAAATTGGCAGAATATTTGGAACACTTTTCTTAAAGTGCTGTCACTTTATCAGTTTGTAACCAATTATATGAAAATGTGGTATTATATTTATTTAAATCTTATGTACCCAGAGTTTCAATTAAGTACTTTTTGTAAGCATCACAAATTTTAACTAACTTAAGCAAAAAAGGAATTTATTGGAATGATGTCAAGTAGTTTAAAGGATCAATGGAAATACTAAAGAAACAAACAAATGCCCACTGTATCTTTTAGGCCAAAGAGATTAGTATTTAAGCTAAATCTAAGCTTGAGGAAATAATTCCACAAATCTAGAATTGAAGACATTCTATAATACAGCTGTCCTGGTCTCTTCAAAAAGAAGTCAGTGTCATGAAAAACAAAGGCAAAAGGACTGTGTTCTACATGAAAAGAGACAAAAGAGGGGCTCAGTTGGTCAAGCATCCAACTCTTGATTTCAGCTCAGGTCATGATCTTATGGTTCATGAGTTTAAGCCCTGCATCAGTGTGGAACCTGTTTGGGATTCTCTCTCCCTCCCTCCCTCTCTCTGTCTCTCTGTCTGTCTCTGTCTCTCTCTCTCTGTCTCTCTCTCTCTGTCTCTCTCTCTCTCTCTCTCTGCCCTTCCTCTGCTTGCACACACACACACACACATACACACACACACACTCTCTCTCTCTCTCAAAATAAATAAATAAACTTAGAAAAAAAAGAAAAGAGACTAAAGAAACAAAAACAATACTAAGTGAAGTTTTGTTCGGCCTTGGGCTTTAAGAACATTTAGGGAATATTGGGTAGATTTAAATTTTGAGTATATTAAACAATATTATTGAATGAATTTTAATTTTCTTAGATGTGATTAATGGTACTGATATATAGGAAAATACCCTTATTTATAGATACTTTCACAGTATTAAAACTTTGAGAGGAAAGCTCTGCATTAGGCTATTGATGATCTAAGGAATTATAAAAATACCAGAAACTATGCGACATGTAGCATGTACTCTTAGGCATTAGAACACAAGAAATTCAGAAAAGTGGAATTAACCAAGGAGAGTTATAATTTAAGGAAAAGTAATCTCTTTGGTCTAAAAGAGTTGGTTGAGTGTCCAACTCTTGATTTCAGCTCAGGTCATGATCCCAGGGTCACGGGATCAAGCCCTACACTGGGCTCCTCACTGAGTGTGGAGCCTGCTGGAGGTTCTCTATTTCTCTCCCTCTGCCCCACTCATGCACTCTCTCTCTTTCTAACATAATAATAATAAAACAATATAATAATTCTTCTTACTGCATCCCATCAGGACACATATCACGTCAGGTTGTGTCGTTACTGCTAATACTGAATTTGATCACTTAGTTAAGGTGGTGACCACAAGATTTCTGTCCCATGTGAAGGTACATTTTATCCTTTGTAATCAATAAGTAATTTGTGGATTACACTCTGAAATTGTGTGAATTGCAGAAACCTCTCACCCATTTCATCAATAAAGAATTGATTTTTTTCTGCAATTTTTGATTAAAAGTTTCTAAAAAATTTAGTTTCTAAATAGACATTTCCGAGTAGGTACTAAAGAGAGGGTGCTGATAGTTGCTTAAAATCTTCTGGTTTTTACTGTTTAGATAGTAGACCAGTTGTTTCTATTTGACAGCAAAAAGAGTTTTGCTTTGCTTTGATCCCTCACATCTACTGTCATCATTCATAATCTTTTACCCTTTGCAGAAACAATGCAACTTTTTTTTCTTTAAAAAGAATTTGTTTGTTTTAAAGCATATTAATGAAGGGTAGCATCTGACAAGGAGAAATATAGTGCAAACCACATACATAATTTAAAAGTTTCCAGGTACCACATTAGAAAAGTAAAAAGAAACTGGTGGAATTAATTTTAATAATATATTTTATTTAAATGACTATATCCAAAATATTTTAAGATACTATCAGTATAAAAATTATTAATGAGATGTTTTATTTTCTTTGTGTGTGTGTATGTGCATGCACTAAGGCTTCTGAATCTTATGTGTATTTTATACTTAAATCTTAATTTAGATTAGTCACATTTCAAATTCTCAGTAGCCACATGTCACCGAGTGGCTACTATATTGGATAGTGCAGGTTTAATGGTTATGATCTTGGGCACAGGAAAGTCAGAGACTAATTTGATTCAAATCTTACTTTCTTCATGGCTTTGGGCAAATTACTTTTTCTCTTTGTGGCTCAGTTTTCTCATTGTAAATGAGGATAATAATTCCTACAACAAGGGTTGGAGGGCTTAATATAGGTTAAGCACTAGAACAGTAGTGGCTTTTCGGTAAATGAAAACTATTATTTTTATATCTTTGGACTTGGTCCTGTCATTCTCATTCTTAGAAGTAAACTTGTATTTTGTTAGGGAAGCTGGGACTAGATCTTAGATCCCTTGCTGTTTTGGATCTTACTATTTCTTGCCCTCAGTCTCTTACTTTCTGTCTTCTGTGGTGAATTTATAAGCCAGTAAGACAAACTAGATTTTCCAGGCCAGTTTTGATTTCAAGTGTTCTGTCATCACCATAATTCATTGAAATGAATGGGAAAACCTGATAGCTCTGCAGATGGCAATGAGTTATTAAAAGATTTGTCACTATGATTAAAAAACCTCACAGAAGGTTGAGAGCTACAGTAGTCAGGATTGTTAACTTTCTCTCTGTAAAACCCATAAATACCTCTCTACTACAAAAGCCTATATAATTATAGCAGTAAGATGAGATATGAGCACGTGTAGTAGAGGCAGTCCTGTATATTCATGAGTGTAATTGTATTAGAGTTTTTTAGAATGTGTTTTAAAATAGGTAACTATCGGGGCACCTGAGTGGCTCAGTCAGTTAAGTGTCCAGCTCTTGATTTTGGCTCAGGTCATGATCTCACTCAATGGTTTGTGAGTTCAAACTCTGCATCAGGCTCTGCCATGATAGCATGGCGCCTGCTTGGGATTCTCTCTCTGCGCTCTCTCTCTTTTTTTCTCTCTCTCAAAATAAATAAATAAACTTAAAACAAATAACTATAATAACTATTCATTTTCATATTAGGTCAAAGTAACTATAGATGATTGAAAAAGTATTTAATGGAGGTGCTTGGGTGGCTCAGTTGGTTAAGTGTCAGACTTTGGCTCAGGTCATGATCTCACAGTTCATGAGTTCAAGCCGCACTTTGGGCTGTGTGCTGACAGCTCAGAGCCTGGAGCTGACTTCAGATTCTGTGTCTCCCTCTTGCTCTGCTCCTTCCCCGTTCATGTTTGTTCACTCTCTCTCTCTGTCTCTAAAAACTAAAAATTAAAAAAAAAAGAAAAAGCATTTAATGAAGGCCTGCAAAGGAGATATTCTGTTGAAAAAGAACTTAACAATTTACTGTAATAAAACATTTTGTACCAAAAATGCTAGTAAAATACTGTATTGCTCATGGTAGAAAAATATGATACCACTTAATAATCAAAGAAGTATTAAAATACAGTATAAAACAATGTCACAATTCATACCTTTGGAATGTACCTGCAAGTTACTTTTTACATTATATTATCATTGAGCCCATATTTTCATCAGTATAGTAGGCAAAAGTGGAACTGAAAAATACTTTGTTTCAGAAGTTGAAAATACGCTGCATCAAGTATTGGGTAAAATGTCTTACTCTTAGGAAAATCTTCTTACCACAAACAACAAAAAGTTGCTCATAAGATATTTTCATGGAAGTTCTATGTAATTAATATGAAAATTCTAACATTTTTCTCACCTAGCATAATGAAAAATGACCAGTTCAGATTTCCCTATTTTGAGCTGAAATATAAGTATTGCTAGTATTGTTGGCATGTTGACTAAGACTTATTAACATAATTCTCTAGGACAACTCTTAGGAAATTTCCATGTAACTATTCAGGACATTGGTGGTTGGTATTATTTTTAGGTTATCAGATTGTGCCTACTCATCTTGACAATCATATAGAAGTTACCATAAAATATTAATATTTATGATACTTTAAAAAGTGATATTGAAACATTTTTACAAAGGGCAGATTTGTTTCTTGGTGCTTTAAAAAATATTTATTTATTTTGAGAGAGAGAGAGGGAAAGAGTGTGTGGGAGAAGGGCACAGAGAGAGAGGGAGAGAGTGAATCCCAAGCTGGCTCTCTACTCTGTCAGCACAGAGACTGACATGGAGCTCAAACTCATGAACTTGAGGTCATGACCCTGAGCCAAAATCAGGAGTTGGACACTTAACTGATTGAGCCACCCAGGCACCCCACAAAGGACAGATTTGAAATCATCAGGATATAAATTTTTGAGGCTGATTTTAGAAAACCAGTAGAGACTTGATGCAAAGTTACTGAGAATCACTAATACGTAATTACATCTTGGCCCAGGAGCCTTTCTGACCTGTAGGATCCTGAAAAGAATGCAAACAAAAGGCAAAAACAAATGAAGGTACAAATAAGCAGGACTTTCATGAAGTCTAGCCTTCTATCAGGGAAGATAGGCCTTAAAAACAGAGAGAAAGTGAGTTGCTAGAAAAGAGCACATAAAGGGTAGGATTAGGAGACTGGGACCTTCACAGAGATAGTTGTCAGAGAAGGCCTTGTAGAAGTGACCATTGAAACATAGAAGATGAGACGGGAAGAGTGGGTGCAGAGCAAGTTCAGGCAGAGGGGACAGCAAATGCAAAGACTTTCAAAGGGGAAAGAACATGGCTTGTTCAAGGAATTGAATAATGTGACTGGAGCTTATTGAGTTAGTGGGAGCACGATGTGAGATTAGGTTGCAGAGAGGCAGGGACTAGATCTGAGGCCCTTTTTGCATGCCGTGGTGATGAATTTACGTTTTACATTCACTGTAATAGAGGAGTAGTGGTTTAAAAATTAGGCAGAGGAGAAAGATGATCAGACTTGAATTTTAAGATCACTTAATATTATTTTATATGTAATTATAATTGTCAAAATGTGGTTCAAAAATGAAAAAATAAGGTCCATGTTATGCATGGCACTTTGTAAAATGTGATTGGTGAAAACTAAGGTGCTAGATGTTAGCAGTTTGGGAGAAAATACTGTAGGTTTTTGGACTGTTGAACTTTTTTTTTTCCTGTTTTTCTTCCAAATTTTAATGTAAATTTTAGTTAACATTCAGTGTAATATTAGTTTCGGGTGTAGAATCTAGTGATTCATCCCCTAATACTCAGCATGAGTGCTCTCCTTAATTGAATAGTTAACTTTTTATTGAGGACTTGTTACCTGCCAGGCAATGAAGTCGGTGCTTTATACATGTGTCAGGCTCTGCACAGTCAGCACGGAGCCTACTTGGGATTCTCTCTCCCCCTCTCTCTCTAACCTCCCCTGCTTGCGCATACTCTCTCTCTCTAATAAATAAACCATTTTTTTAAATGTCCAAGAACAAGCAATACTTCAGAGTTCAATGTCTTCCACCCTGTTTTGCTACATAACAATTAGTGCTCCCAGCTCCAGAGCTCATCCCCTGTCTTCATGGAGACTTTCATGCAAGGAGGGCATGGCATTCTTTTTCCTGTTTTATAAGAGAATGTCAGACACAGAGAAATTAACTAGAACAGCAGAGCTAGAATTCAAAATCATGTCTGCTTGACTTCATTTTACAAAAGAGTTTTCCACCATGGCTGGTTTTTTTGGTGGGGAGAGGGGAGTGGCTGAATAATAAAGAAATGGAAAGCACTCTTACTATAACAGATGTTTCTTGAATAAACAAATTCAGATATATTTTGTTTTGGGGGAATAGTTTGGAAAGTAGATGCTATAAATGAGAATAATCAAGTTGAATTTCCCCGTTAGGATATTGGTAGTCTGAAAAAGAATTTCAGATTCAGCTTCGCTTAGAAGTTGACGTCCACTGTTTTTAATGTTTTAACCAGTACCATCAAAGTTCTTCAAAGCATATGTTTATCAGGCAAGTAGGACCGTCCATATGTAATACTAACAACTAACCACTTGCCTTACTTGAAATCCCAGGAGAAGAGTTCTGCATGTTCTGTAATTGAGTCTTTGGAAGAACTGGCTGTTCAGGGCAGACAGGGGATGAGCTCTGGAGCTGGGAGCACTAATTGTTATGTAGCAAAACAGGGTGGAAGACATTGAACTCTGAAGTATTGCTTGTTCTTGGACATTTTAAAAAATGGTTTATTTATTAGAGAGTATGCGCAAGCAGGGGAGGGCAGAGAGAGAGGGGGAGAGAGAATCCCAAGTAGGCTCCGTGCTGACTGTGCAGAGCCTGACACAGGACACAGACTCACCAACCATGGGATCATGACCTGAGCTGAAATCAAGAGCCAGACGCTTAACCGACTGAGCCACCCAAGTGCCCCAAGTATTGCTTGTTCTTAATCAACAACGTGAATGTATTATTTTGTTGAGTCCTTTGAATGGAGTATTGTTTTAACTTCCTAATTTTTATACTTTCTGATTATAAATTGAACTTGAAGCAGGAAAGCCTGAACTATATGGTGATTAGTGGACACTAAAGAGTCAGGAAGGATGAAATGTAGGATTTACAGACTGGATAAGAGAGGGTGGTCAGAAGTAATGTTATTAAGGAGTAAAGTATGAAGTCCCTTTGACATTAGTCTCCTTAGTTTATAATAATAAAGACATAATTTTCATACTATGAATAACAATTATACAGGATACTTACATTGGTAGGTGTGTAAAAAAGGCTTATCTTTCTATCCTGCATTTCTGCTGCTATCAAACTTAGAACTTCTGTGGGTGATAAGGCATTTTTTTCTGCTGGTATTCAAATATTGTATGTTATTTTTTTTACTCCGGGCATGATAAAATTTAGAATTATTGTCCATGCTGGTGTGCAGTGAGTGTATGATTTGTTGATATTTGGGGGTTGGGGAAGTACAACTGAAATAAGTTCCCTGTGGATATTTTCCTTTCATAAGATGGAATTCTATCAAGAAGTGTGAAATATTTTATCAAAAAGTGAGGAATAGTCTATCAAGAAGTGAGAGCTATTCCATTAAAATGTGAGAAATTTGCAGAGACCTGGGAGTGTAGAAGAGATCAGACAGGATCATTAAGCCTGTTTCAGAATAATGTATAGTGACTGTGGTCATAGTAAACTCAAATTAAGCAAACTTAAGTGGATAGGGAATTAGGACCCTGGTGGGAAGTATAGGCCAGTTTTTATACAGAATCAGCCAAGGAGTTAGTGTCTGATAACTCCTCTAACTGTGACAAAGGAAAAGCGGTTAGAGAAACCGTGATAGATCTTAAAAAAAAAAAAAAAAAAAAAAAATTTATGTTGCTAGCAAAGTATTGTTTACCACCACCACCACCAAGAAGTTATTTTGTTATTAAAAAATAAAAAGATGACAAGAAGAATGGATAAGCACTTGTTTATATTTTAAGAAGTAAGCAATACAGAAATCCGTGGAATAAAAAGCCTTCCCCCCGTATGCTCTTTGTCAGTAGTTGAATCAAGTACTTTCCGCAGGAGAAAACACTGTTACACTGTTCAGTGTTTATTCTTCTAGCCTTTCTCCTACGTTATTTGCGTTTAAATATATGCTTGCACGCATATGTGTATATATATTTTTATATCTTATGTATATTTTAATATTTATATTTTATGTATATATTTATATTTTAAGTCATATTATACACATTTTGAACTTGAGTATTTTTTATTTATATATTTTGACAGTTTTTGAATGTCAGTATGTAAATATGTCCCACACTTTTCATATTGTCCCCCTCCTGTGCAGACTACATATAAAAATGAAAATAGCTTTTTTTTCTGCTTCAGCAGTACTATGTTTTATGTAAAATATTCATGCAGTCGCAAAGGTGAAAGAAAAAATTAAAAGTTAACTGAAATCTCACCATCCTGAGATAATCTGCATTTTAATGACTAGTTTTTAAAAGATGTATCCCTTTATGTATTCACACAAGCGTGAACATACAGAACTGCCACATACACGTAATAATATTTATAAAGGGATTATACACACCAGCTGATTTTTGTCATGAAATTATTTTCTAGGTGCTTGAGTATTTTTATCTACCCACCCCTCCATGTCCTTCCATCCTTCTTCTCGCAGTAATAACCTGATACACTTTCCTACTTTCTCAGTGCTCATACAGTCATATGCACATGACATTTCGTTATTTGTACTTGTCCGTATTGTTCCCTTTTCACAGAATTCACTCCAGATCAGCTAAAACATAGCTAACTTATTTTTTTGCTGGCTAAATATTCTAAGGCAGGAGTCAGTAAACTATAGTTACTGGATCAAATCCATCCTGCTGCTTGTTTTTATAAAGTTTCATTGGAACACAGCCTCCACTTTTCTATTGAGTGGTGTGACTTTTTAAATTCTTTATGTTACATATGATATATTTCCTCCCAGCCTTGTTGTATTTTGCTTTGTTATGATATTTTACCATAATTTTTTTAAAATTTAAATGCGGGGTTCCTGGGTGGCTCAGTTGGTTGAGCATCCGACTCTTGATTTTGGCTCAGATCATGATCCCAGGGTTGTGGGATCAAGCCCCACGTTGGGCTTCATGCTGAGCGTGGAGCCTGCTTAAGATTCTTTCTTTCTCCCTCTCTCCCACATACATGAGCGCTCTCTCTCTCTCTCAACAAAATTTAAAAAATAGAAAAAAATAAATGCAATGAATTGAAGCATATCTATCTTTTCTAGCTTTGAAGTTCCCTGTTTTAAAAAGTTACCTGACTCAGGGCGCCTGGGTGACTCAGCCGGTTGAGTGTCTGACTTCGGCTCAGGTCATGATCTCACAGTTTGTGAGTTTGAGCCCCGCGTCGGGCTCTGTGTCAACAGCGAAGCCTGGAGCCTCCTTCGGATTCTGTGTCTCCCTCTCTCTGCCCCTCCCCTACTCATGCTCTGTCTCTCTCTCTCAAAAATAAATAAACAATGAAAAAAATTTTTTAAAGGTTATCTGACTCAAGGGTTATCCTTGTGTTTTCTTAAAATTCTTACTAATTTTTGGGGGCCTGGGTGGCTCAGTCGGTTAAGCGTCCGACTTCAGCCAGGTCACGATCTTGCGGTCCGTGAGTTCGAGCCCCGCGTTGGGCTCTGGGCTGATGGCTCAGAGCCTGGAGCCTGCTTCCGATTCTGTCTCCCTCTCTCTCTGCCCCTCCCCCGTTCATGCTCTGTCTCTCTCTGTCTCAAAAATAAATAAACGTTAAAAAAAAAAATTAAAATTCTTACTAATTTTTTCATAGGCCTGGAATGTATTTTTCTATATGTATATGAGTGACATTATAGTGTAGTGTGTTTAACATCACAGGCTCTGGTTTTGTTATTTATAACCTGTGTGACCTTGGACAAGGTGACATTTCTGTGCTTCAGTTTTCTCCTCTAAAATGAGAATAATAGTACCTATCTCATAGGATAGTCATGGGGGTTAAATGAGTAGTTAGTTTGTAGAGAATGTTTAGAGCAGTGTCTAATACATAGAACCATGTTAATGTTAGGTTTGTTTTTCTCCCATGTGGATAACCAGTTGTCCTAGTAACATTCATTGAGTAGTTCATCTTTTTCCCCATTTGATATAAAATGCTACCTCTAATGAATGTTAAGTTTCTAAATATATATATATATAGCTCTATTTTGTGACTCTCTAACCTGTTATGTGGCTCTGTTTATCCCTGCTCTGGAGCCATAGTGGCTTAATAAATACTGAAAATTGATGAGTGCAGTCCCTTTACCTTGTTATTCTAAATTATTTTCACTCTTCTTGGCTTTCTTTGCTCTTATATATAATTTTTTAGAGACTCATCAAAGTTTGCAAAAACCAGTTCATTAGTTAAGTTTTATCATAAAAGATAGTGATACTAATGGCTAGTATTGGAATGGAAATAAATACTTCAAGCAATGGAAATTTTTAGAAGCTGGTAAAGATAGATACCATCGATTGTGGTAAGTCGACATTATGAATATGGAGAATAAAGATATGTAGAAAGATTGTGAGCCTCTAGTTCCCAAACCATATCCCGACATACCCCAGGTACCTCACAGAACTCCCAGGCATATTTTAAGCTGTCTAGGGAAACACAGCGACATCTGTTGGACACTGTGCAGACTCGTAGGTGAGAGGAGTTCACAGTTTCAACATTTGATTGTGCTATCTTCATTTCAATGCTGTGATGTTTGTGAAATTGGGTTTTGGTGGTTGCTGGGATAAAAACCAAGTACCATGCAAAAATCACTGTGGAGCAGGAAATGAGGATGGCAGTATCCAATCTGATTTCAAGGTTTGAGAACACGTGCAGTACCCAATAGGTGTACACACCCCATAATAACTGATTGTGGTTAATTAAAAGTTGAAGTATTTTTCAATGTATGTGTATTATTTTTTCAGCAAGGTACTAACTTGTTAGGACATGAATATTTCTTCATTTGTTTGAACCTAACTAATTCCTAAACAGAACTGTTAGGTATTTCTTTTAGCCTAGGGAATTCATGAAAAAAATTACTAAGAAAATAAAGGCACCAGGAGCCAAGAAAATTTGGGAACTTCTGTGCCTGAACAAACAAGTTATTACAAATATTTAAAGATTAAGAACATTTGAAGTGCTGTGTAGGTAGAGTACTGTATGCCATGCCTGCTTGGGACAGGATGAAACTAATCTTGTCTGGGTACCTGGGACGGACAGCATTTCTGAGAAAGTAGTATTGAAGCTGAGCCTGAAGGAGGACTAGGAGTTAATTGGGGAGGGATGGTGGTGGGAATGGCTTGTGTGAAGAGGGCAGGAGCTGCAGGGGCCGACAGGAGTGCAGCATGCCTTACAGGGTGAGGGGACAGTGGTGCGGGGGGACGTCTGGAGAGTAGGCAGAGGCCAGGTCATAGGGTCACATGGAAGTCCAGCTAGGTAGTTTATTTAGATCTTTTTGTAAAAGACAGTGGCAAGCCTTTGAGGGATTTTAAGTGAAGGAACAATATGTTAGGTCACTGCCTATTTACTGAGGGAATAAAATACAAAGAGGATATATGTAAGTATTTAAGTAATGCTGTATTCTAAGTAATGTAGAGTACATATTTGTAAAATTTGAAGTGCCTTGATTTTCAAAGGCATTTGTAAACTTTCATATAATTTAAAAAACTCTTGGAAGACATATACTCTTGTTCACTGTGGCTGATACGGACTTTTAAAATGAAAGAAAATCAAAAGTATGGTAGAGTGTTTAGCTGTAAAACATTTACATTTATGTAATTATTACTTTTTAAATGGCAGAAACTTTGTCCAAATTTTAAAATTAAATTTGGTTTGTTAATAATTATCTAAAAATGTTAATTTGCATATTTTGATTGCCAGTCTAATACATTTATCTCTTAAGTTCCTGAATTGTTTAATTTGGGTGGTATAATAAGATGTAATGTTAAACAGGAATGGTGTAAGAGTAATTTCTCTTAGTTTAGCTGTCATTTTGTACTGCCCTGGAGTTGATATTTTAATTTATTTTGCTATAGTACCAATATAACATTTTTTACTGTAATAAGAAGCAAATCACCTCAGCTTACTTTTGAAAAATTCCCAAGGTTATTTTCAAGAGTTTTAAGTCTTGAAGAATCAATTTCATAACCATCAAATAGGGATGGGACCCATCTCTGGCTTTTGGGGAAGGATGATTAGTCTGTTTGGAATTTGATTAGCATTGTAAGTGTTAGAATTATTTTATTTTAGGGGCGTCTGGGTGGCTCGGTCGATTAAGCGTCCGACTTTGGCTCAGGTCATGATCTCACGGTCCGTGAGTTCGAGCCCCGCGTCGGGCTCTGTGCTGACAGCTCAGAGCCTGGAGCCTGTTTCAGATTCTGTGTCTCCCTCTCTCTCTGCCCCTCCCCTGTTCATGCTCTGTCTCTCTCTGTCTCAAAAATAAATAAACGTTAAAAAAAAAAAATTAAAAAAAAAAAAGAATTATTTTATTTATTTATTTATTTATTTATTTAATGTTTATTGTTGAGAGAGCGCAAGCATGAGTGGGGGAGGGGCAGAGAGAGAGATACAGAATCTGAAGCAGGCTCCTGTCTCTGAGCTGTCAGCACAGTGCCCGATGCGGGCCTCGAACCCACGGACTGCAAGATCATGACCTGAATCGAAGTCGGACATTTAACCAACTGAACCACCCAGTTGCCCCAGAAAATTTTAAAACAAGCTAATATTATTCCCTTCCCTCTGCCAGTGTGTTTAGTATTTAGTTAGAACTATTGTTTCATAATGTAATAAAGAGCTAGTTGCATCCTTAAATTTACAATGTAAATAAATTTAGATACAGGGGTGTGTAGATATATTTTAAAAACAGTCTTGGTTTCATTTATTTAACTAAACTTCCCTAATTGTTCACATGAAGAAATCTGATTACAACTGATTGTAATCTGACTGCAAGGGAGTTGGTTAGTACTTTTCTTGAAAAAAAGAGGTAACGCTTGGACTTGGAAAGCTTTCTTTGGCTGAGAATTTAAGGGTTATAGCAGAAATTTTTTAAATGAAATCACAAGAGTACTAGCACAAAACAAAGCTGAAATTTTTTATAATCTTGGGATAAAAACTTCTTAAGCATAACAGATTTATTTCTATGTAGTTAAAATTTATTTTCTTACGATCAAAATAAATTCAAAATGGAAAAAGGAGTATTTGCAAAACATGATAGATAATACCCAAAGATTGCCAAATCAATAGGATGAATGATCCACTAGAAAAATGGACAAAGTGTATGTATGGTGAATTTTGAAAGAAATACAGCCAGTAAACATACCTTATTACTAACAAAGAATCATTTCAATTTTATGCTTCCTTTATGTTTCATAGAAAAGTTCACTTTGAATACAATAATTTTAAATATTTATAAATCCCATTGTAGGGTTTGAAATAAAGCTTTTACTAAATATTCATGTAATTTAACAATGATTATCTCATCTGGCAGGGTCTTTTTTTTCTCATCTTCTAAATGGGTCAAATTTTGATTTCCTCATAAAAGAAATTTTATTAGACACTCATGGTGAAATGACTGTTACTATGTATCATATCCAAACAGCATAATTATTCGACAATAATTTTTGTCCAAATTATACTTTCTTACAGAAATAGAAGAAGAAAGTTTTGCTTGACTTTGTTCTTTTCATTATTTTTATAGGATCCAGCGTTCGAACATTCACTCCATTTTACTTTCTGGTAGAACCAGTGGACACACTCTCAGTTAGAGGCTCTTCTGTTATATTGAACTGTTCAGCATATTCTGAGCCTTCTCCAAAAATTGAATGGAAAAAAGATGGGACTTTTTTAAACTTAGTATCTGATGACCGACGCCAGCTTCTCCCAGATGGGTCTTTATTTATCAGCAATGTGGTGCATTCCAAACACAATAAACCTGATGAAGGTTATTATCAGTGTGTGGCCACTGTTGAGAGCCTTGGAACGATTGTCAGCAGAACAGCTAAGCTCACAGTAGCAGGTAAGTTTTTTTTTAAGTAATTTATGTATATTTTCAAATTTATGAAAGGTATATCTTGATAAAAAGCATTATCATCCTGGAGTTTTCACTTAACTGATTACCATAAATAAACTCATTTAACAAATACCAATTGAGCATCTAGTGTGTGCATGGGATTATGCTAAGACTTGCTTAGTGCTGTAGGAAGTAAAATGCAGCACTTTGCCCCTTTCTATTATTTAAATTGCTTACAGTTGCTATTTGAAGTATTGAGTCAGTTCTTTTTTTTCTAACTTGGAAATGACAGAGGAAGTTGTATAGGAAAATTGATTCATTGATTGCTAAATTATCTTCCCCAGCATAACAATTTAGTATGGCTTTGTAAGACTTGCAGGATAGTCAGAATCTTGGTTCCTTTATGCCCCAAGCAAGGAACTGACATTTAATTGGATGATTTAAAAACCTATAGGATATAGGTATTAAGGTGAAGAACAGAAAGTTTAAAGAGAAATATTCACTCCCTTTTAGAACATTCTTATTTGAAGAATAATGGAAAGTGTAAACTGAGTAAGTCATGCTTATTTTGTATTAGATACTTATATTCCTCAGGTCCATGTTTTTTCACTTGAGTACTAGATGAAGTAGTTTTTGTTAAGGGTCACATTGTACAAAAATTGTATTATGTTGGGACGCCTCGGGGGATCAGTCGGTTAAGCGTCAGACTTCAGCTCAGGTCATGATCTCACGGGTCATGAGTTTGAGCCCCGCATTGGGCTCTGTGCTGACAGCCTGGAGCCTGCTTCAGATTCTGTGTCTCCCTCTCTCTCTGCCCCACTCCTGCTTACACTCTGTCTCTCTCTCTGTCTCAAAATAAATATTAAAAAAATTTTTTTAAATTGTATTATGTTTAAGTCTTATATATATGGATTTTTTATAGGATCCAGTGTTCCTATAGCGTCTTGGTAAAATGCTAACATGTAAAAAAAAATATGACTTCATGAATAGTTCCCCATTTCATTGCCACTCTAGGATGATGGTTCCCCATCTCCTGCACGCTTCACAGTATACTTGTTCATTCATTCAGAGTATGATGACTCTTTTTCTCTTTGGAACCAGATACTCAAAGCTGAATTTGAGTGTGATATAGAACTACTGTAATTATTCCATAATCACAGATTGAGGATGGAAAAAGAAAAGGGTGAAAGAGTCACTTCTTTTGATAATTAGCCTTTCCTCTCTTTTTTTCCCCCCTTCTTTCCTTCCTTTTTCCCTTTCCCCCCTCTCCCTTCCTTTCTTCCTCTAATCTACTTGTCAGGCTTTCTCCAACCTGTTGATAGATAAGTTAGCATGATGACTGCCCCTACACAGTTGCTTAGGTGAGCTCCTGTTTATTGTTTACATTTTTAAGCTGGGCTTTAATCGTAACTCCTTCTTCTCAGCTGTCTCCCACAACCAGTCGCCAAATCCAGTGAATTCTGCTTCCTAGTTTCTTGTATGTGATCCTGAGGCCACTTCTCACCATCCCTCACCTTGTAACCATCTGATGCCTCATTCTTTCCCTCTTCCAGTCCAGTGGTCAGGGCTCTCTTCTCACCCTTCAGTAGCTCCTCAGTGACAACATCAAGTTGATGTCTAAACTCTTACAGGCCTTGTGTCTTTTCATGAGCTAGTCTCCACTTCTCTAGCTTCGTTTCTTAACATTCCACCTTGCCTGTCCCTGCCCTCTACCCTCGTCAGCAGGACCACCTGCAGCACATTTTAAGCTCTGCCAGTACTGAACATTTCAAATCCCTTTTATTCTTGGTCTCTGGCCTTTGCTCATGGCTTCCCCACTGCCTGTTAAGCCTGTCCTCTACATTTTCCTCTTTTCTACTCTGCTAGGTTTGTTCAGCCTTCTTTTTAGCTTTCAAAGCCTTCAGGAAATATTTTTGGCCTAATGTAATGTAAACAGCCAATTTTAATATAGTATAATCAATCCTTTGGCTGCAGACAAGATTCTGTAGGAGAGTTATTTAGCTCACTCATGGCCTTGAGTATCAGAAGGTAATAATATCTGAGCTAAGAGATGAATAGAAGTTCTTTTTGATAGTTGCATAGTATCCATTGTATAGATATACTGTGATTATCTAAAGATTCCCTTTTTATGAACAGTTACATGGATAAAAATTGTTTGATATTATAGGCAGTACTGTAGTGAACACTCTTTTCTGTAAATCTTTTCTGTAGAATAGATTACTGGAATAAGTAATTCTACTAATTGCTGGATCATAGGATATACTGTGTGTGTGTGTGTGTGTGTGTGTGTGTGTGTGTGTGTAGAATTTTAAAAAGAGCACTGAACTGTTTGGCTCTCCCTCAAAATTTTAACCATAAAGTTACCATATGACTGAGCCATTCTATTTCTAGGTGTCTACCCAAGAGAAATGAAAAGACAGTATGTACAACAATTGTACATGACTTGTTATAGCAGCATTACCTGTAACAGCCAAAAAGTGAAAACAACCTACATGTCTGTCAAGTGTTGAATGGATAACCAAAATGTGGTAAATACGTACATGGAATGTTATTCAGCAATAAAAAGGAATGAAATTGTGCTATATACTGCAACATGGATGAACCTGAAAAACATGATACTAAGTGAAAGAAGCCAATCACAGATCATGTGACTTCATTTTATATATATACATATATACATATATATATATATATATGTATATATGTATATATATATAAATGTCCAGAATAGGCAAACACAGGGGGCCAAAATGTAGATTGGTGGTTTTCTAGGGCTGAGGATGGGGGAGAGGAGACAAGGGCACAGGAGATAGGGTGAGTGAGTACAGGGAATGTGGAATGACTGCAAGTGAGTACAAAGTTTCTTTGGGGGATGATGAAAATGTTCTAAAATTAAATTATAGTGATGGTTGCACAACTTTGTGTGCATACTAGAAACTGTTGAATTGTGGACTTTAAATGGTAAACTTTATGGTATATAAATTGTATCTCAATAAAACTTTTTCTTTTTTTTTAAGAGACTACCAAGTTGCCATTCTAAAAGAACATTGGTTAGTGTTCTTTGGTTACAGGCAATACAGACCGATTCTGGCTAAGTCATGTAAGAAGGGGAATTTTTGAAAGAACACTAGGTAGCTCATAAAATGAAATTTGAGAAGTCTTCTCTGCACTCATTTTTCCACAGTAGAAATTTTTGTTTTACTGCCTGGGCAGTAGCCTGGCTGTGAGTGTTTTGTGCCTAAAGGTGGAGGAATTGGGTGGTCTGAATACAGACACTGTTAATCTTTTCTTGTCAAGCCTGTGTCTCCCTCCCACTCCAAGTCTCTGGAAGTAGCAGGACAAACTGGCCCCCTGCTTGTGAGCACAGGAAGCCCCAGCGATTTCTGCCTCATATGTCCGTACTAGTTCCTCCATCTGCTTTCCCTATTCAGAAAAAAAAAATTGATTCGGGTCTGTGCCTATTGGGGGATAATAAAGCAGACATGGTAAAGTGTTACCAGCTGAGTGATCTGAGCGAAGAGTAGATGTGTTCCTATTCAGAAGCTACACAACCTGCAAATGTGCCATTTCCATGTGGATTAATTCTCCATCATGAAACTACAAAACCTAGAACTGTTTCTCATAATTTACTATGGTCATTAGTCTTTAAAGAAACATTTTGTTGTGTTGTTAGCATCTCAGAATCTTTTCAGATGTTACTGTTAATAACAGTAGCTAGTATTTGAGTATGTGCCAGGCAGCGTGCTTTATATGAAGTGTGTTAAGTATTAACCTTTTTAACATCCAATGAGGCCTCTTACTGTTCTCATTTTATTGAAGAAGAAACTGAGGCTTCCAGGTTAAGTAGCTTGCTAATGTCACACAGCCATCAAGTGGTGGAGTTGGGATTCAGATTCAGATTGCGTGACTCCGTGTATCTACAGAGTATTTATGACTGCATTCTTGTTAATATTTTATTTTGAAATAATTTCAAGCTCATTCAATTATTGCAAGAATGAAACCAAGAAATTACATCTGCTCGTCACTCAGATCACCCAGCTGGTAACACTTTACCATGTCTGCCTTCTTATCCCCCAATAGGCACAGACCCAAATCAGTTTTTTTTTTTTCTGAACCATTAAGGGTAAGTTGCAGACACTGCCTCCACCGAAATACTTTCATGTATATTTCCTAAAAACAAAGATATTCTTCTAAACAACCATCTATCAATTTTAGGAAATTAACCTTAATACAATACTACTGTAGGTACTGTTCATATTTCACTGGTTGCCTCAATAATGTTCTTAATAGCAAAAACCAAAAACAGTATCTTTGTCCCTCCCCCACTCCTTTCTGGTCCAGGATTACATGTTTTATTTGGTAGTTGTGTCTCTTTAGGCTCTTTTGGTCTCCAGTCATTCTTCAGTTTATCCTTATCTCATTTTGTGTTTCCTGGTTTTCCCCTATGAATAGATTCAGGTTTTGCATTTTGGGGAAGAATATCACAGAAGTAAGTGATGCTGTGTTTTTCTTAGTGTATCTTATCAGGAAGCATACGATGTTTTGTTCCATTACTTGTAATGTTAACTTTCATCCCTTTGTTAACATGGACTGTATTAACAAATATATATAATATGGACTATATTAACAAAGTAATGAAAGTTAGTGCTCTGTTTCTCCACTGTAAAGTTAAATATTTTGTACTTTAATTAGTAATACGTATTTTGGGAAGAGCTAATTTGATACTCTAATAATATCCTATTCATCATCCATCTTTCACCAACAAGTTTAGCATCCATTCATTATTATTTTCTGTGTTAATTATCATCATCCCAGATTTAGCTAGAGGAAACTCCCTTCAGTCTGACTTCTGTGTACTTTTTGATATGTTCATGTTGTTCTTTGAATGCTTCCGTACTTCTGTCACAGGATGTTCCAGGTTTATCTTGTACTTTCCTTATTCTAGTCCTAGAATGAACTTCTTCTCCAAGGAGCATTGGTTCCTTGTAGTGGAGAATGTATTTAGAAATCAAGATTGTGTCACCATATCTACTCATTGCTACTTAGGTGGCATTGATTTTGAGCTCTCTCTGGATAGAGCTAGGAAATGTGTGTGTGTGTGTGTGTATATATATACACACACACACACACACACACACATTTACATATAGATTTGTTTATATTTATACAGACACACACATACTTATGTGTATATCTCATATATATTTGTACACACACATACACTCATGTACACACACACACACACGTATGTGTATATCTCCTAGCTCTGTCCAGAGAGAGTCCAGAATATATACATATACATATATATATACACACACACATATACATATGTCTGTTTGTAATGACTATGAAATGTATATATATTATACATATATACATTTACATTTATATATACATTTAACTATATTTGTATAATCACATAAAACTGTAAGCTTAAACTGATACTTCAGTTCTACCAATACGAATATGGGATTTATTCTGCCCTCTGCTTTTCCATATTTATACCTTGCTTCTCCAACTGTGAGGAATCTGATTCCGTTTATCCCTAGTACATTTGCCTCTTTGACCTGTATCCGCGTTGTAGCCAATTTCCTGACCCACAGACCTTCGTCTGGACCCTGGTTCCACTCATAGCCACAGGGGCCGACTTGCTCCTGGTTCCCATGACTGCATTTTAAAGTCACATTTAACTACATTTTATTTCTTCTTTTCTCTTTTTTATTGTCCAGGTCTTCCAAGATTTGCTAGCCAACCAGAACCTTCTTCAGTTTATGCTGGGAACAGTGCAGTTCTGAATTGCGAAGTCAGTGTGGATCTGGTCCCATTTGTGAGGTGGGAACAGAACAGACAGCCTCTTCCTCTGGATGATAGAGTCATCAAACTTCCAAGTGGGACACTGGTTGTGAGCAACGCCACTGAAGGAGACGGAGGGCTCTACCGCTGCACAGTTGAGAGCGGCGGGCCACCGAAGTATAGCGATGAAGCGGAGTTAAAAGTTCTTCCAGGTATCCCCCTGTCATCAGGACCCGTGGTTTTATGTTCGTTAATGGATAAAAATGGTTCTTTTAGAATTTTCTTTTTTCATCAAACACTGTCAGATGTGTGGTGTGACAAGCTAATGTCAGCATAGGAGTTTCAGTTTTTTACAGGGGGAGAAGAGAGGAAAACGTGCCAGGAAGATCCTCTCTTTAGTGAATACATTAGTCAGTAAAAATGTATCAAGTGATAAAATGTGTTTCATATCTATGGCTTTCTTCTTGGCCAAACACTAGCTCTGTGTCTTTCGTCAAGCCTCCATCTGCTACCTCCCTGTAATACTTCATACACTTAGGTGTCTTTACCCGTCAGCATCAGAGACTCGCTCAGGCTAGTTCATAGAAGGGATGTGCACAATGGTAACAAAAACAGCAGCTCTGGAGACGCTGGTAAGCAAGAGTCCTTGGATCTTTATAACACTCCCTTATTTTAATGCAAACCCAGCTCCTTCTTCCCTCTCTTGGTGGGTTCTCACTCTTCCTGCCCCTGCTGGCTCTCTTCATGATCTTGTTTTGTGTGTCTCTTCCTGGCTGTGTCTCTTCTGCTCATGACACCCTCTCACTTGTTGCTCACCACAGTCCTTCAGCCTCCTGATGTCTCACCTTTCGGCTTCCACTCCCACTGCTGGGTGCCTGATTCTCTCCACATTTCTCCCTTACACCTGAGCTTATAGATATAGTTGGGCCATCCTTACGTTGTTTTGGCAGGTTTGTCATATACAGCTACTTCATAGGCTAATTTTTGGTCTATGGATTGGCTTGCAAAGTGAGACCAGTGTTTGAACAGCGATGCTTGAGGGTGTTCCTGATGAGCTTTGAACTAATTTTTTTTTAAATTTTTTTTTTAATGTTTATTTATTTTTGAGACAGAGAGAGACAGAGCATGAACACGGGAGGGGCAGAGAGAGAGGGAGACACAGAATCTGAAACAGGCTCTAGGCTTTGAGCTGTCAGCACAGAGCCCGACGGGGGGCTCGAACTCACGGACCGTGAGATCATGACCTGAGCCGAAGTCGGACGCTTAACTGACCAAGCCACCCAGGCGCCCCATGAACTAATTTTTTTTTTAATGCAGTTTCTTTCTTTGTTGTCATCATCCATGTCCTTGGCATTCCTGTCCTGTGTGTTTACACCTCAGGAGCCACAGTTATTTTTTTTAATGTGTGTTAGATCATGTCACATCTTTGCCCAAAACCTAATGGTTTCTCATCTCAGAGTAAAGGTTAAAGTCCTTGGCCCGTAAGGATTTATATAATCTTTTTTTTTTTAATTTTTTTAACATGTATTTATTATTGAGAGAGACAGAGCATGAGCATGGGAGGGGCAGCGAGAGGGGGAGACACAGAATCTAAAGCAGGCTCCAGGCTCTGAACTGTCAGCATAGAGCCCGATGTGGGGCTCGAACCCACAAACCACGAGATCATGACCTGAGCAGAAGTCGGATGCTTTACCGACTAAGCCACCCAGGTGCCCCAGGATTTATATAATCTTAATGCCACCTCTTTTCCCATAACGCTCCTTCCATCTGGTACTCTTCTCTCCCTCACTTTGTGATTGTGGCCACCTTATGTTTCTAGAACATTCCCAACACTGTTTTGCTTTAGGTCTTGCTACTTGGCATTTGCTCTGCCTGGAGTCCTCTCTTCCCTCAGATGTCTGCCTGAATCATCTGTCTTATTTCTTTGCTCAAATGTCACTGTATCAATTAAGCCTTCCTTGACCACTGTTTAAAATAAGTCTTCCATTTCTACCCCATAGTTTCCTCTTCTCCTTCGTTTTACTTCAGAACATATCACTATCTGACATATGCTGTCTTGTTTCTTGTGTCTCTCCCCTAATAGTAGGTAAGCTCAATAAGGGTAGGGAATTTTGCTACCAAGAATGGTAACTGGCAGAACAGAAGACAATAGATATTCGTTCAAAGGTGTCTGTTTCTATCAAAATTTGATTAAATGTAGCTAAATCTGGGGGGGTGGGGAAGAGAACTATTACCATATTGCAGTGTCTTCCAGCCTACTTCCTGACTTGCTTTTACATGGCAGAGGTCCTGTTTCTTCTTTATACCTGGGGTACCATTCAAGCAAATCCTTGAAACTGGATCCAAGGAAACAAGATTTTTCAGTGTCAAAGGATGAGCCACCACTCAATATCTGAAACATAAACGAAGTACTGAATGTTTCTTTTTACTTAAGTAAGAGAAAACCGTACTTTCAAGCACAGTCTTTTTGAATTAATGCAAACTGCTAATCTCGTATAGAATTTTGGGGAAGACGTTGTTTTTGGTATGTTGGTTAAGAGGCAAGGGTGGGTTGATGTCAGCCAAAGAAGCATGTTTAATGGTTGGTTACAGAGGTGAGAGCAGGTTAATGTCAGCTGTAGAAGCAAGTAATTCCACTGCTGAATGGCTGACTTCTAAAGCCTGAGGCTATCACTCATTGGCTGACTTTCCAAGGCATGTTCACTGAAGCGAGTTGTCACTGATCTGTTAGCCCTTGTTTATTTGTTACCATGGCTACAGAACTGTCATCAATTAGTTACACAAGGTTAAAGCCAGCCCTGGTGGTGGTTACCGTGGCTGTAGAATATCTTTTCCTAAGAGTATGGAGACCAGAATCACGTCTCTTTACCTGAGAATGGTCTGTCTTCTCAAAACTTAATACTGGAAATAGATGTTCTACCCATAAAAGTGTAGCCTTTTCAGATGTCCATAAGAGGGCAGCTATATAAAGTGGACACACTCCGAGTAGTAGCCTCATAGCTGTACCATTGTAAAAATCAAAGGATTGACAGACTGCGTGAGTAAGGTAAAGAGACAAAACTCAGAAAGATTTTCATAAGTAACACAGATACAGGGATGTAAAGGAAACCTCTTATGATACCCCTATGAATGGAGAGGATGCTGTTAAGGATCCTGAACTTGCTCAGTCTTTTCTCTTTGTACCACTCATGAAACATTTACTTATCCAGTCTTTTATTTTTTATTTTTAAAGTTTATTTATTTGAGAGAGATAGAGATAGCATGAGTGGGGGGAGGGGCAGAGAGAGAGAATCCCAAGCAGCAGAGCCCAACACAGGGCTCGAACTCACATACCGCAAGATCATGATCTGAGCCGAAACTAAGTGTTGGACGCTTAACCGACTGAGACACCCAGACACCCCCTTATCCAGTCTTTTAAGGTGAAAGGGATTCGTGTCAAATAATCTCTCAGTTGGTCAGTAAGCACCTTATGTTAGGAGCTATAACTTGTACATCTTTAAGGCCCCCAGAGAGCATAGCACGATGTTTTGCACATTGAAATGACTTAAGAAATGCTTGCTAATTTAATTGGAATTTTCTTGTGTCACTTTTTCTTAAAATATTTAGTTATATAAAGCCAAACAGGGTGCCTGACTGGCTCAGTCAGTAAAGCATGCAGCTCTTGATCTCAGGGTCATGAGTTCAAGCCCCACATTGGGCATGGAGCCTACTTAAAAAATAAATAAAACCACACAGACTGAACAGGAAATTGCAATTCCTCATGATGAAAGTGGTAAAGTGCTTTCTTAATTATTGTCTTCTATTTTTTAGATCCTGAGTTCACATCAAACTTGGTATTTCTGAAACAACCTTCTTCCTTAGTCAGAGTCCTTGGTCAGAATGCAGTGTTGCCGTGTGTCGCTTCAGGACTTCCTCCTCCAGCCATTAGATGGATGAAAAATGAGAAGGCACTTGACCCAGAAAGGTAACGTTGTCTGCCTAAAAGCCTTTTTCAGCCTTAGCTTCAGACTTGGTCTAATCTTGTTTGGGACTACTGATTAATAATGGAAAAAAATGGCCATCTACTTTATTTTTTGTTTAAACACATTATAATGCTCATTTGTCATTCTTGAAATAGTTTCTATACTGTATATGATAAGGATGTTTAAAGAAAAAACTGCTTTGAAAGTACTAAGCGTTTATTCCATTTGTTCCTTCTGAGCTACAGTATACTTAGCTTAAGGCCTCAAGACCTCCTTCCCTAAACTGTTGCAAGAGTTTCTGGTTCTGACTAGCCTGAGGCTTATCATTCATTTTCATGAGTGCAATTTGCATTTTGTTGGTAGTAGTTTTCTTTAACAATAGAAGAAAATGTGTTCCTCATCCTTTTGTTTTTGCCTTTTAAACTCCTGCCACCCTTCTTCTGTGATCAAAATTCTTCCTCTTCCACAAAAACCTTTCTGTTAACATCAGCCATCATGTCACCCCTCATTACTTCTTATGTAATGGGTACTTGACCTACGTAATGGGTGCTTTTCTCTGTTGTACTTTGATAAAAGAACTGAGGTAGTGGCAGTGGTGGTATTCAGGTATATTTTGTTTCCAAAACAAAGTTATCTTGTGCGTTGTAGAATGTTTAGTATCACCCTTGGCCTCTGCCTGCTAGATGCCAATAGCACTTCCAAGTTGTGACAACCAAAAATGTTTCTGGAGCTTGCCAGATGTCCCCTGGGGGACAAAGTAGTCCCAGTTGAGAACCACTGTTGCAGAGTAGTGCTGTCCAATAGAGATATGATGCAAGCCACATATGTAATTTAAAAGTTTTGGTAGCTAAGTTAAAAAAAAACTAAGATGTACATGTGCACTACTAAATACAATAATAATAATTTATACAGTGCACCAGTTAAAGTGAAATGTAGCTCTCCCAAACAATAAAGTCATGGTTAGTGTTACTTCAGCTTTTTAATTTTTTTATTTTTTAAAGTTTATGTATATATTTTGAGAGCGAGAGAGACAGAGTGCAAGTCGGGGAGGAGCAGAGAGAGAAAGAGAATATTCAAGCAGGCTCTGCACTGCCAGCATGGAGCCTGACACGGGGTTTGAACCCACAAACCATGAGATCATGACCTGAGCCGAAATCAAGAGTCAGATGCTCAATCATCTGAGTCATCCACGCACCCCTGTGTTGCTTCTGCTTTTATATTTAAATAAAAATTAAATAAAATTCAGCATTCAGTTCTTGAGTCATTCTAGCCACATTTAAAGTGTCAGAAGCCACATCTGGCTAGTGGTTATTGATTTGGACCGAGCAGGTCTAAAGATTCCCAGCTGAGTGATCCAAAGTAAGCAGACAGTCTTAGTTTGTGCACTTGAGTAACCAAGACCTGGGAAGGGGTATCTGTCTAGTCAGCTTGGTGATTGACCTTCAGGTGGGGATGATAGACTGCAGTAAGGTGTTCCATTACCAGGACTAATGGTATCATCTCCAGTATCACCTCTTTCTTTCTCAGCACCCAGCCAGTCACCAACTACTTCTGCCTCTATTTTACTTCCTTTCTTGCCACTCCTTTCTCCAGCTGAATATTTTGCAAAGAATTTATAAGACCTCAAGGGAATATTTAAAATGTATGCCAACTGAGACATAGGGAACCTTTGAAAAGGGGATAAAAATTTGAAGCTCTTAGAGTAGCAATTTTAATTGGCTACATCTTAGAACATAATCTTTATCAGGAGTAGGAAAACTGAAATAGGTTATCTTAAAAGATTTTGTATTTTATCATCATAGAAGGACATTCGGAGGATAGATCATGATAAAGGAGGTTGAGTTCTTATGTAAGAGATAAAAGTGAGGATTGCTGTGATTCTCATTTGCTTATTCAATAATTATCAACATATTGAACACCAATTATGTTAAGCACTGTTCTAGGTACTGGGAACAGAGTAGTGAACCAAATAGACTTTTGCTGTTACGAATCTCATATTCTAGTGGGGAAGAGTCAGACAGTAATTATATAAGCATGTAAAATTTCAGTTTATGGTAAGTGCTATGAAGAACATTAAGACAGAGTATGCCAGGGATGCCAAGAGAGGTAGAGGTAGGATTGCTATTTTATATATAATGTGTTGGACAGTTGTTCTGTTAGTAGAGTGATTCTCAACTGGGCTCTAGATGTGGGTTGGGGTATACAAACCATGGTAGAAATGTTACATATCTTCCTTTTATGTTGCATAAAATTGTTATGTTCAATTTTATTCAAAGATATTTCTCAGGGAAATTTTTTTTTAATTTTTAAAAAATATTTATTTTTGAAAGAGAGCACCAGAGAGAGAGTTGGGGAGGGGCAGAGAGAGAGGGAGCAACAGAATCCAAAGCAGGCTCCAGGCTCTGAGCTGTCTGCACAGAGCCCAGCATGGGGCTTGAATCCATGAACCATGAGATCGTGACTTGAGCCGAAGGTGGACGCTTAACCAACTGAGCCATCTAGGTGCCCCAAAAATGTTTTGTAATTAAACCAAATGTGAATATATCATGGCTAGTAGTATCCCTCTGAATTTTAAGGATAAGTCAGAAGACTTAAGACTAAGTAGACTGTTTTCTACCTTGAGTTCTCCAGGTTTCTGAATACTTGGGTTAGGTGGTAGAAAAGTCTGAGAAGCATTGCTTTTGTATAGCACTGTCTCAGGAAGTTCACAAGCATATAAAAGGGCAAATGTTGATGTTGTTCATGTCAGTATTTCCAGACCCTCGCATAGTGTGTGGCACATAATGGGGGAGGGAGAAGTGGTGACCAATATTTTTCGGTCAGATGTCTGAATGTAGTGTAGGAAAATCAGAGTGCTTCAGGTTAGATATAGGTAATTACTCAAAATGTCTTTGTTTCTACCAGTGTATTATGAGATATGTCGATGGGCCTTAGCTAATAAATTATTTAGACCTCAAATTAGAAAGAAATTTTGTAATTGGAAGAAACAAGTGGGTAGAAATCTAGATAGTACTAGGCTGGCTCTAGTAAAAATCTTTAACTGTTAGACATCTTTCTCCATTGCTAATCTAAGACCGCTTTGAAAATGAATATTTTAAAACATTACTGGGTAGGATTTAAGATGGTGGAGTAGTAGGAGCGCCCTAGGCTTGGCTTGTTCCTTGAACACAGCTAGATGAATATCAAATCATTCTGAATACCCAAGAAATTGATCTAAAGACTGACAGAACAAACTGCACAACTAGAGGGAGAGAAGAGGCCACATCGTGGAAAGTAGGTGTGGAGATATGATTTGGGGGAGAAGTAGATCATGGGTGCTGCAAAGATGAGAGAGAGAGAGAAAGAAAGAGAGAGAGAGAGAGAGAGAGAGGGGATCACACAAGGAAAACCCTTCTCCAAAACCATTGGCTGGGAAAAGGAGAGGGGCTGATTTTTGTGTTTTTACAACCAACAAGGCTCAAAGACTTGAGTTTTGGAGGTCTGTGGCATGGGTGGTGTGGAGCCCAGAGGGCACTGTAGTGCTCCTGTAGAGAAGAAGGGCAGATAGCCCAGGGGCAGATGGTGTACTGGGAGAGGTGGTTCCCCCTTCTTAAAGAGCGTCTGGGAAAGGTGGCATTGTCTCTCCAGAGACAAAAGGGCTGGTGGGCACCATTAACCCTCCCTTGCCCCTCAGCATAGGCACAGAGCCATCTGCTGAAGGCAGCTAATGTGGACAGTGGCTCTTTGCTGTGCTTTACTCCAGATTCCACACCCCTGCTCTTTGCTGCGACTGCCCTTCTGGGACAAACCTACATCAGTCCCAATGTGGCAAGACCCTCCCTTAGAGGACCAGTGTGAGTCCATACCACACTAGTTCCCTAAAGTTTGGAGTTTTAAAACTCAGCCAGCCTGCCTGGGATAGAACACAGACACATTGTGCTGTTGGATGGGCAGATGCCCCACACATAGGCAGGGTGAAGGCAGTGAGCTGAAGGACACCTGTGACATTGAGGGAGATTGTTTGCTCTTCTAGGAGGGCTCCTCGAACAGCAGTGGGCATGAACTCTCACTCTGGGCATGAAGGAGGGGGCTGGTGCCATTTCTGTCCCCATCCCTCAGGGTAAACTGACTTCAGTAAGCAGCACAGCACCAACAGTGGTGGCCTGAACCGCTTACATAAAGGCCCACCCCTCTGTACTTTGCACCCCTCTGCTTTTTGTAGGGAAGTGTGCCTGAGAACCAAAGCAGCAAGCCCCTCCCCCAGGAGACCAGCACAAACCCCCGACCATAGAGTTCTGCAAAGCTTCAACTCTGGTGGAAATAGCATCAGGTCTATTTTAACAAGCAGACAGACTAGAGCACACCTAATTAAAACCTGCCAGCCACACTCTGGCCAAGGTCCAAACACTCCCCACTGCAGGCAAGGAGTAACTGCAGAGGACTGACCTGAGGGAAAGAGCAGCCAAAACACAGCAGTAGAGTGTACACAGAATACACCAGAGACACTTCCTGAAGCACCAGACCCTGGACAGTATATGGCCTCTTCTTCATAAAGCCGTTATTCTCAGGAGGCAGAAACTTAACAGGCTTTTCTAACACAGAGAAGACAGCAGAGACATAGACATAATGCCAAGATGGAGAAATAGATCCCAAAAGAAAGAACAAGAAAAGGTCATGGCCAGGGATCTAATTGAAACAGATATAAGTAATCTGCCTGATCCAAAATCTAAAGCAGGAATCATAGAGATACTAGCTGAGCTTGAGAAAAGCATAGAAGACACCAGGGAGTCCCTTAGCACAGAGATAAAAGCCCTAAAAACTAGTCAGGCTGAAGTAAAAAATACTATAACCAAGATACAAAACTGAAAGCAGAGGAACTAAGTGATACAGAAGATAAAATTAGGGAAAATAATGAAGCTGAAAAGAAGAGGGGAAGAAAAACACTGGATCACAGATGTAGACTTAGAAACTCAGTGACTCCATAAAGCATAATAACATTCAGGAGTATAGATAACATTCTTCTAGAAATCCCAGAAGAAGAAGAAGGAGAAGAAGAAGGAAGAGGGGGAAGAGGGTTTATTTGAAGAAATTATAGCTGAAAACTTCCCTAACCTGGGGAAGGAAAGAGACCTCTAAATCCAGGAGGCACAAAGAGCTCCCATCAAAATCAACAAAAGCAGGCCAATGCCAAGACATACCATAGTTAAATTTGCAAAATATAGAGATAAAAAAATCATAAGAGCAGCAAGACAAAAGAAGTCCCTAACTTACAAGGGAAGACAAATAAGGGTAGTATCAGATCTCTCAACAAAAACTTTGCAGGACAGAGGGAGTGGCATGATATATTCAGTGTGCTAAGTGGGAAAAATATGCAGTCCAAATTATTCTTATCCAGCAAGGCTATCATTCAGAATAGAAGGAGAGATAGTTCCCAGAAAAACAAAAACTAAAGGAGTTCATGACCATTAAACCAGCCTTGCAAGAAATATTAAAGGGGACTCTTTGGGAAAGAAAGACCAAAAGTGACAGAGACTAGAGAAAGGAAATCTCTAGAAACAACAAAACAAGTAATAAGATAGCACTAAATTCATATCTATCAATAATCACTGAATGTAAATGGACCAGATACTCCAATCAAAAGGCATAGGGTGTCAGAATGGATAAAAAAACAAGACCCATCTATATGCTGCCTATATAACTCATTTTATAGACCTAAAGACACCCGCAGATTGAAAGTGAGGGGATAGTGAGAACCATTTATCATGCTAATGGACGTCAAAAGAAAGCCAGAGTAGCAGTACTTAATATCAGACAAACAAGATTTTAAACTGAAGATTGTAACAAGAGATGAAGAAGGGTACTGTATCATAATAAAAGTGTGTATCTCACACGAAGACCTAACAATTTTAAATATTTATGCCCCCAACTTGAGAGAACCCAAATAGGTACAACAATTAAACATAAAGGCACTCATTCATAATAATACAATAAAAGTAGGGGGCTTTAATATCTCACATCAATGGACAGATTAAGTAGAAAATCAACAAGGAAACAATGGCTTTGAATGACACATTGGTCTAGATGGACTTAACACATATATTCAGAACATTTCATCCTAAAGCAGCAAAATATACATTCTTTTAAAGTGCACATGGGAAAATCTCCAGAATAGATCATATACTAGGTCTTAAATCAGGCCTCAACAAGTGCAAAAAGATTGAGATCATACTGTGCATGTTTTCTGACCACAATAGTATGAAACTTGAAGTCAACCACAAGAAAAAATTTGAAAAGACCAAAAATACATGGAGATTAAAGCCATCCTACTAAAGAATGAATGGGTCAACCAGGAAATACAAGAAGAAATAAAAAGTACGTGGAAACAATTGATAATGAAAATGTGACAGTCATAAACCTTTGGGATGCAGCAACAGAGGTCATAAAAGGAAAGAATATAGCAATACAGGCCTACCTCAAGAAGCAAGAAAAATCTCAAATGTACAACCTAACCTTACACCTAAATGAGCTAGAAAACAAACAACAAATCAAGCTGAAAGCAGAAGAAGGGAAATAAGATCAAGCAGAAATAAATGAAACAAATAGAAACAAAACCCAGTGGAACAGATCAATGAAACCAGGAGCTGGTTCTTTGAAAGAAGTAAAATTGACAAACTCCTAGCCAGACTTATGAAAAGAAGAGAGGACCCAAATAAATAAAATCACAAATAGGAGAGATCACAACCAACACCACAGAAATGCAAATAATTATAAGAGAATTTTATGAAAAATTACATGCCAACAAATTGGGCAATCTTTAAGCAATGGATAAATTTCTAGAAACACATAAACTACCAAAATTGAAACAGGAAGAAATAGAAAACTTGAGCAGATTGACAACCAGCAAAGAAATTGAAACAGTAATCCAAAATCTCTCAACAAACAAAAGTCTAGGGCCTGATCGCTTCCCAGGGGAGTTCTACCAAATGTTAAAAAAAAATTTTTTTTTTTTAACATTTATTCATTTTTAGAGACACAGAGCATGAGTTGGGCGGGAGGGGGGGGGGGGCGGGCAGCACAGAGAGAGAGAGAGAGAGAAAGAGAGAGAGAGAGAATCCGAAGCAGGCTCCAGGCTCTGAGCTGTCAGCACAGAGCCTGATGTGTGGCTCGAACTCACGAAGCATGAGATCATGACCTGAACCGAAGTTGGATGCTTAACCTACTGAGCCACCCAGGCGCCCCTCTACCAAACATTTAAAGAAGAGAATACCTGTTCTTCTCAAACTGTTTTCAAAAAACAGAAATGGAAAGAAAACTTCCAAACTCATTCTATGAGGCCAGGATTACATTGATCCCCAAACCAGACAAAGACCCTACTAAAAAAGAATTCTAGGCCAATATCCTTGATGAACATGCATGCAAAAATTCTCAACAAAATGCTAACAAATCAAATCCAACAGTATATTAAAAGAATCATTCACCATGATCAAATGGGATTCATTCCTGGTTTGCAAGGGTCATTTATTATTGGCAAATCAATCAACATGATACACCACATCAATGAAAGCAAAGGATAAGAACCATATGATCCTCTCATTAGATGCACAAAAAGCATTTGACGAAGTACAGCATCCATTCTTGATGAAAAAACAAAACAAAACCTACTTCCACATCATAAAGGCCATATATGAAAGATCCACAGCTAATGTTCATTCTCAATGGGGAAAAACTGAGAGCTTTTCCTCTCAGGTGAGTAACAAGACAGCGTTGTCCACCCTCACCATTACTATTTAACATAGTCCTAGCGTCAGCAGTTCAGACAACAAAAAGAAATGAGATGGCAAGGAAGAAATCGAATTTTCACTATTCGTGGATGACATGATACTGTATGTAGAAAATCCAAGAGTCCACCAAAAAAGCTGTTAGAACTGATCCATAAATTCAGTAAAGTCGCAGAATATAAAAGTCAACATACAGAAATCTGTTGGATTTCTATACACAAATGATGAAGCAGCAGAAAGAGAAATTAAGGAATAGATCCAATTTACAGTTGCATCAAAAACATAAGATACGTAGGAATAAACCTAACCAGAGGTAAAAGATTTGTATGCTGAAAACTATGGAACACTTCTGAAAGAAGTTGAAGATGACAGTGGAAAAACATCCCATACTCATGGACTGGAAAAACAATTATTGTTAAAATGTCTAAACTACCCAAAGCAATCTACACATTTAATGCAATCCCTATCAAAATACCATCAGCATTTTTCACAGCTAGAACATACAGTCCTCAAGTATGTATGGACTCACACAGGACCCCAAATAGCCAAAGCAATCCTGAAAAAGATAAGCAAAGTTGGAGGCATCATAATTCTGGATTTCAAGCTATATTACAAAACTGTAGTCAAGACAGCATGGTACTGGCACAAAAACAAACACATAGACCAATGGAACAGAATAGAAAACCCAGAAATGGACCTGCAACTATATGGTCAGCTCATCTTCAACAAAGCAGGAAAGAATATCCAATGGAAGAAGGTCTGTCAACAAATGGTCTTTGGAAAACTGAATAGCAGCTTGCAGAAGAATGAAACTGGATCACTTTCTTACACCATACACAACAGTACATTCAAAATGAATGAAAGACCTCAATGTAAAATAGGAAACCATTAAAATCCTAGAAGAGAACACAGGCAGCAACCTCTTTGACTTCAGCTATAGCAACTTCTTACTAGACACATCTCCAGAGGCAAGGGAAATGAAAGCAAACATGAACTATTGGGACTTTATCAAGATAAAAGTCTCCTGCATTGGGAAGGAAACAATCAATAAGGCTAAAAGGCAACTGATGGAATGGGAGAAGATATTTGCAAATAATCTATCTGATAAAGGGTTAGTATCCAAGATCTATAAAGAACTTATCAAACTCAACACCCAAAAACCAAATAATCCAGTGAAGAAATGGGCAAAAGACATGAATAGACATTTTTCCAGAGAAAACATACAGATGGCTAATAGGCACATGAAAAAATGCTCAATATCAGCTATCATCAGGGAAATACAAATCCAGACCACGTTGAGATACTACCTCACACCTGTCAAAATGGCTAAAATTAACATAAGACAACAGATTTTGGCAAGGATGTGGAGAAGGGGGAACCCTCTTATGCTGTTGGTAGGAATGCAAACTGGTGCAGCCATTCTGGAAAACAGTATGGAGCTTCCCTCAAAAAATTGAAAATAGAACTGCCCTGTGATCTATCTACTATGCACTAAATGCGCTACTAGGCATTTACCCAAATGATACAAAAATACTGATTCAGAGGGGCATATGTACCCTGATGTTTATAGCAGCATTATCAACAATAGCCAAATTATGGAAAGAGCCCAAATGTCCATTGATTGATGAATAAAGAAGATGTGGTATACATGCAGTGGAATATTACTCAGCCATCAAAAACAATGAAATCTTGACATTTGCAGTGATCTGGATGGAGCTCAAGAGTTTATGCTAAGTAATATCAGTCAGAGAAAAGACATATACCATATGATTTCACTCACATGTGAAACATGATCGTGGTATGGGGAGAGAGGGAGGCAAACCATAAAACAGATTCTTTTTTTGTTTGTAATTTTTTTAAATGTATATTTATTTTTGAGAGAGAGCTGGGAAGGGGCAGAGAGAGAGGGAGACACAGAATCCGAAGCAGGCTCCAGGCTCTGAGCTGTCAGCACAGGGCCTGGCATGGGGCTTAAACTCACGAACTATGAGATCATGTTCATGTGAGACTTGAGCCAAAGTCAAACACTTAACTGACTGAGTCACCCAGGCGCCCCCAAACAGAGTCTTAACCATAGAGAACAAACTGAAGGTTGCTGGAGGAAAGGTGGGTAAGAGATGGGTTAAATGGGTGATGGGTATTAGGAATGCACTTGTTGTGATGAGCAGTGGGTGTTATATGTAAGTGATGAATCACTAAATTCTGCTGAAACTAATGTTATGCCATATATTAACTAAATGGAATTTAAATAAAAACTTGAAACTAACTACATATTTTTGACCATTAAATTAAATAGAGGCCCCTGGGTGGCTCAGTCGGTTGAGCGTCCAACTTCAGCTCAGGTCATGATCTCACAGTCCGTGGGTTCAAGCCCCACGTTGGGCTCTGTGCTGACAGCTCAGAGCTTAGAGCCTACTTTGGGTTCTGTGTCTCCCTCTCTCTCTGCCCTTCCCCTGCTCATGCTCTGTCTCTCTCTGTCTCAAAAATAAATAAAAACATTTAAAAAATTTAAAAAAATTAAATAAATGAAACATTACCATGGTGTTTGTAACTAAGAATTGATGTGTTTTCTTAATCTTTTGATTGCATTTGTTTAGATCTAAACCAAACGTAGTATTGAAGGAAGGGTGGTGGAAATGTATCCCATTCATTGAGTTGTTTTAAAGGGAGAGAATTGAGAAAATATAAATGATAAAGTATAGAGGAACTGACAGCACAAAGTAATTTAGTAACCATGTAATTTCTGTTTCTGTGCAATGATAGATCAGAACTCAGCTGCAAATGAACAAGTTACAGTTATAAAAATGCTTAATGTTATTATAATTGACAATAGTAGAAAAATTGGATTACTTAAAAAAACAAATGAGGACTTCCATTTCTGGGAAGATAGAATAGATATGTTTTTTCCTGTTCTTCCTACTATAAAAACCCCAGACATTATATATGAAACAAACATAAGACTTTAAAAGGTGGAGAGAGGAAGACTGACTGGTTAGAGACCTTGGGACCCAAGTAACACCATGATGGTGACTTCCTTGGGTTTTGTTTTTGTTTTGTGCATCTCAACTTGAGCTGAAGAAGCTTCCAACCTGGAAGTGCCAAGAGGCACATTCAGAATTGCTCTGAACAAAAGTGTACTCTATCTGGGCAGAGGACCGGGGAAGGTGGTGTCAGTGGACACCATGTGAGAATGGTAATGAGACATTCCTTCTACACCCAGCCAGAAGGTAGTACCAGTGAAGGCCTAATGGGGAGCTCTGACTGTTAAGGAATAAGAGGAATCCCTTTCTCCCCTTGGATATTAAAATGGAGACTGAGGAACCTGAACTTTTGCCTCCCATCTGACAGTAATGAGGTGGTGCCTCCCCCTTCCTCTGCTAGAGCAGTGTCAGAAGAAGCCAGCTAAAGCAAAAGGTTTAGTGACATCCAGAGTCTCACAACAATACCCCAAATATCCAGATTTCAATTTAAAATCACTCATCAGGGGCGCCTGGGTGGCTCAGTCAGTTGGATATCTCATTTCAGCTTGGGTCATGATCTTGTGGCTCGTGGGTTCGAGCCCCACGTTGGGCTCTGTGCTGACAGCTTGGAGCCTGGGCCTGCTTTGGATTCTGTGTCCTCCTGTCTCTCCGCCCTTCCCCAGCTTGCACTCTGTCTCTCCTTCAAAAGTAGATAAGGATTAAAAACAATTTTTTTAAAAAAATCACTCATCATACCAAGAACCAGAAAAATCTCAAACGAGAAGAGACAATAGATGCTAACACTGAGATGGCAGGTTTTAGAATTATCTGTTGGATTTTAAACCAGTCACCATAAAAATGCTCCAATAAGCAATTACGAACACATTTGAAACAAGTGAAAAAATAGAGGATCTCCAGAAAGGCGCACCTGGGTGGCTCAGCTGGTGAAGTGTCTGACTCTTGATATCGGTTCAGGTCGTGATCTTGTGGTGGTGGGATCGAGCCCTGAGTTGGGCTCTGTGCTGAGCGTGGAGCCTGCTTGTGAGTCTCTCTCCCCCTCTCTCTGCCCCTCCCCCACTCGATGGCACAGGCATGCATGCCCTCTCTTTCTCTCCAAATAAACTTAAAAAAAAGAGTATCTTAGCAAATACATAGAAAAGTCTCCTCAAATAAATAGTTTTAAGGGACCTAGTGGAAATTTTTGACCCGAGACATTAAAAAAAAAAAAAAAATTAAAAATTCAGTGGATGACCTCAGCAGCAGACTGGATGGGACAGAGGAAAGAATCCTTGAACTACAAAAAAAGAAGATGCAATGATCAGCATTAGGGCTGAAACAGGGGATGCTACTACAGATCCTGCAGGCATCAAAGTGATAATAAGGGAACGCTATGAGCAACTATACACAAGTAAATTTGACAACTTATGCAAAATAAACTGTTTGCTCAAAAAACACAACCTACCACATCTAGCCCAATATGAAACAGATAATTTGAATAGGTCTCTGTTAAGGAGGTTGACTTTGTAATTTTAAAACTCCCGAAAAAGAGGGGCACCTGGGTGGCTCAGTCGATTAAATGTCTGACTCATGATTTTGGCTCAGGTCACGATCTCACAGTTCATGAGTTCAAGCCCCATTGTCAGGCTTTGTGCTTTATCGGCATGGAGCCTGCTTGGAATTGTGTCTCCCTCTGTCTCTGCCCCTTCGCCACCCATGGTCTCTCTCTTTTTCTCTCTCTCTCTCTCAAAATAAACAAGTTAGAAAAAAAGGCTCTCCAAAAAGAAGTCTCCAGGCCCACGTAGTTTCACTGGAGAATTCTAATGTTTAAAGAAGAATTAACACCAGTTTTACACAATCTCTCCAGAAACTAGAAGAGAAGGAATTGGGGGTGTCTAGGTGGCTTAATTGGTTAAGCGTCTGACTCTTGGTTTCAGCTTAGGTCATGATCTCATGGTTGGAATTGAGCCCTGCATCATGCAATGTGCTGACAGCATGAAGCGTACTTGGGATTCTCTCTCCCTGCTTATCCATGCTCTCTCTCTCTCTCTCTCAAAAAAAAACACTTTAAAAAAGAAGGAATTGAAGCTAGTATCACTCTGATACCAAAACCAGACAAAGATAGTACAAAAAAGAAAACTGCAGGCCAATATACCCCATGAATATAAACATAAAAATTCTTATTTTTTTTATCCTTTCTTTTTCTTCCAAATTTTTATTTACATTCTAGTTAGTTAACATACAGTGCAATATTGGTTTCAGGAGTAGAATGCAGTGATTCATCACTTACATACAACACCCAGTGCTCATCATAACAAGTACCCTCCTTATTACCCATCACCCATCTAACCCACCCCCACCCATCTTCCTCGGTTTGTTCTCTATCTTTGAGTCTCTTCTAGTTTATCTTTCTCTCCACCTAAGTGTTCATTGATGAATGAATGGATAAAGAAGATGTGTGTGTGTGTGTGTGTGTGTGTGTGTGTGTGTGTGTATGTATATATACACACACATTGTGTATAGATATAGATATATACACACACACATTGTATATATACAATGTATATATACAATGTGTGTGTGTATATATAGATATAGATAGATACACACACTGTATATATACATTGTATATATGTATATATATATAAAAGCTCAGATCTCATAACATCATTGTCAACCCCCTACCCATTTATTCATGTATGTATGTATGTATGTATGTATTTTTTTTTTATTCATTGTTTTTAGACTAAGGACTCAAATTATTAAAATGGCTTTCAAAACCTTGTGTGGTCTGGCTCCATTCTCCTCTTTCTTTTTTTTTCTCTCTTAAACCAGGCCACACTAGTTATTTTTAGATCCCCAAACACAGTGTAGTCCTTTCTGCCACTGTTCCTTTGCATATGCTAGTCCTTCCTTCTGAAATCTTTTTCTCCTTTTCATTATTGATTAGCTCCTCCTCATTTTTCCGATCTCAGTCCAAAGGTTACTTTGGTCAGAATATTTCTTTATTTCTGATTTCCTGGTAGGTCCTTTTGGTATGCCATTTTGTAGAATTATCATCTTTTATGTGTGTCTTTCCCACTGAGTTGCATGGGTGCACTGTTGTGTTTTTGCTCACTGCTACATCCCCAGCTACTACCTGACACATAGAGGCATGCCAACAAGTGTTTGCCAAATGAGCAGATATATCCCTCTCCTTAACCTTCTCTTGCATCGTTTCTAAGAGTGGTCAATACTTTTTGTTTTCTCTTTACCTCTGTTATTATTGCCCATATTTTATCTTCTTTCTCTTTAATTCTGGACCCTTACAGTGATTTTACAATCAAACTTTCTTCTTCTAGTTTTTTCCCCTTCCTCTTCTTCACTAAATTATGTGATTTATCTGCTTAAAAGCCTTTTCCTTGGCCAAAAAGAAAAAAAAAAAAAGTATTCTTAGCACACTAAGCTCTCTTAGATTGACCCCGACTACCCAGGGGATACACACACATACTCCCTTTGTCCAGCAACACTCAGTCTAACTTGAGTTCAGTGACCAGGCATAAACTTTTCACATATTGTTCCTTTTGCTTGTATCTTTGAATTTTGGAGTTCTAAAGACTTGATTGCCATCTTACTGTAAGCCAGTATATCATCGTGTGAACAAGTTAAGTGAATTCTACCAGGCTAATGGACATTCTTCCTCCCAGGCTTCTTTTAAGGGAGTAAAATCAATTCCATTAAGAAAGATTACAATCTGTAGTGATACTCAGTTATGGCAAATATGAGGCAAAACAAGTATCAGGAGTATTTTTTAGCATAACTGTTAGATATAAATTACTATCTGTCAGTTCAAAAGTCCCATACCAACTAGTATTTCAAGTTATGTTCAACTGGGTATCACATGTATATATTGCTGAATTTCCACTCGTGAATGTTGTTTTCCATTTCTTAAGATTAATAGCGATTTTATCTAAGGGTGAAATAGAGGATTTTAATTTTTGTGAATTTTTTCCTATTTTTTGAGGCACGGAATGCCTTTCTGTCTTATCCTAGTAGTCCGTGCTCTGTTTCATGATATGTTGTATTGCTTCCCTATCTCATCACATTAAATTGGGATTTGAGGGCATAATAGAGATGTTTCACATTGGAAGGCCGCTTGACAAAGTTTAGTTGTGACCTTGCAGGGTATTTCTTAGAGAAGTCGCCAGACCTCATTCTGGTTTTCCTCTTTCTTTGTTCAGAAACTTAATCTTGTTTATCAAATTCAGGAAGACTAATTACTCAGACTAAAAGTGTACTGACATTTAAGCCAGAATAGCACTTTACTTAGGTTGAGAATTATAATCGTAGCACAGAATAGTCATTTCCTCTATTTTTTGCACAGCAGGAATTTTATGTGAAAAGCCAAATTATAATCAGAACATTTTTCATTGAACATAGATACAGATAGGAAATGTGACAGTACTAAAATTTGAGAGAAAAAAAATCGGCCTATGAAAACCAGGTTAGACATAGAACCTCAAAATAAAAATAAAATTACAACTCTACAAACTCTCCAAATCAACTAAACTTGTTTACTTTGTAAAAATTTGATGAAAATATTGATTTGTGATTTCTTCCTCAATGTTGTAGGATTATTTTACTTTTTCTTCAAATATTCCTTTAAAAGATTTAAATCACTCTGTAGATTTGGATTATAGTGGGCAGCATCCTTGTTGATAAATGGCATGATAGCTGATTCTCGCCCGGCAACCACACCCAGGGAGCTGTTCCCTGGCAACCGTGTTCCCTCCCTTCCCTGCCCTTTTTCCTCCCCTTCCCAGCCAAGCCACCACAGGAAACTTTCAGTAGGCACTGTGGCCCCATGACTTTATGTCTCTGATCTGACATTTTACCCTCTCCATTAGTCCTCTCAGTGTGGCGTGCTATAGTGGAGTGACTCTGAGATTGATTCCAGACTTTAAAATTACATAATTTGTAGAAAAACTGGGTAGAGTCGGGAGGCAGGGATGGACTATGAGGAGTGGAATTGGTTACAAAAGTGGTCTGCTTTTGAGAATAATTAGAAGTGTTGGAGATAATTCATTGTAACATTTTGGTTTGTATTTGTGATATTTATGCATTTAAATATGAGCAAAGCAAATTGGACTAAGTTATATTCTGCTAATTTTATGTTAGTCTCACTCCTTATGTAGCCATATGAATAACCTGTTTAAGTGTTTTCTCTGTTTTATGTGGAAAGTTTCTCAGCTATTATTTTCCTAGCTCTGAAATGTATCAATATTTTTTATACAGCTCTGAAAAATTGGCGTTGCTGGCAGGTGGTAGTCTGGAGATCAGTGATGTCACTGAGGATGATGCGGGGACTTACTTTTGTATAGCTGATAATGGAAATGAGACCGTTGAAGCTCAAGCAGAGCTTACAGTACAAGGTATGTAACCATTTCCTGTCTAAATAAATTCTGTGTACTGTATGGGTTTGCTAATTATTTAACATCAAAGTGAAAGAGGCAATATAGGATAGAGTTAACACCCTGAGCTTTAAGCCAGATTGCTTAGGTTCATACTATAGGAAATTTGCTTAACTTCTCTGGCCCTCATTTACCTCATCTGTAAAATGGAGATAATAAGAGCACTCACCCCATTGAGGTTGTTTTAAGGATTAAAAGAGTTCGTGTTTGTAAACCTCCTGGCCTATGTGACTAGAATATGATAAGAGCTCAGTTACTGGTATTATCTGTAGTACTAGCAGTAGTGTGGGGAATGCTGTGTTCTGGGACATCTGGAAGGTTCAGTTCACTCTTCTTGTCACAGAGACTTCTTGTACTCTGATCTAGAACCCTTTATCTCCTAAGTATTGGTGTCCCCTCCTTTTAGGAGAATAGATCACCCAGGACGGAATGCTCTGTGACTCTCAATGTAACATGGTCGTCTCTCCGATGATTTGATGATGTATTTCTTTCTGTTCAACTAATGTTGGTCATCACAGCATCTCCTCTAACAGGTTCTCTGATTTAGAAGTCAGAGAAAATGAACATGACATGTGCACATAATCTCTTCTTTATCCTATCTCCCTTGCCCTTCCTCCATATTGAAATGTACCCTCAGAGAAATATTTGCTCTCTCCTATGATTTGTCTATACCCTCATTTATCTTGTTTCTTTCTTTTTTTTTTTTTAATTTATTTATTTCTGAGACAGAGACAGAGCATGAGCAGGGGAGGGACAGAGAGAGAGGGAGACACAGAATCAGAAGCAGGCTCCAGGCTCTGAGCTGTCAGCACAGAGCCCGACGCGGGGCTCGAACTCACAAACCGTGAGATCATGACCTGAGCCGAAGTCGGTCGCTCAACCGACTGAGCCACCCAAGCGCCCCTCATTTATCTTGTTTCAAATAAAAATTTTTAAGGACTTTTCTAGTACTTTCAGGAAAATTTACCATTGTTTGGATATGTAGAGGTATGTATTGGTTCATGATATTCGTTATTACCTTGTCTCAAATTGTATCATATTTGATAAAATACTTCCTGATCTGTGGTTTGGGGTTGTCTCACATTTTTATTAAAGTTTCTCTTGGTACACTGGTGGGTTTTAGAGTAGGAATCACAATAGTCACATTTATACTCCCAGCAGTCATGAGAGGACTCAAATTTGTTTTGTTCTCATCCAACATGGGGTCAAACTCATGACCCCAAAATCAAGAGCCGCATGCTCTTCTGACTGAGCCAGTCACGCACCCCTCAAGTTTGTTTTTGATAGGAATTGGAGAATAGATTGCTTGGGATCTTATGCTGACAAAGGCACAGAATGTTTATGTTCTCTGTTGCTATTTGTGGGTGGATTCGTAATCTCTGAAAATCAAAAGAGCAATCCTTAGACTATAACTATTACAGTTATTTACATAACTTTTGCCTCAGTTGAGCTCAGCCATTGTTCTTGGCTAGGTGGAAGGTTGGCTATGACCAGTTGTAGAATGACCAATTTATTTCTTTACCTCTATGTGGGTGGGATCATACAAGTAGAATATTAGTGAACTCCATCTTATTTGGCCCCTGTGCCTCCCTTAGTAGATGTTTTCTCTTTTTGTTTTTACCATTAATCAGATTCTTAGCCTAACACTCTCTTCCATTTCCTACCTGTGCCTCAGTTTCCTCTACTGTGAAGTACCTTGTCGTTAACCTCACATTGTGAGGCATGGTGTTCACCATACATGTCAGTTCCATTTGTCCGTGTGGTTATTTTCTCCTTTTTAACTTTTATTCATTGTATGGAATCAAGTTAGGACTCTTCCTGTTAACTTAATTAACTATATTTTTTTAGTTATAATACATACATCTTACAGTTTATACCAAGTTCCATCTTATTATCTGTGCCTATAGAAAGTACCTTTTAAATGAGTACATTCTAGAAAACTGAGAAAAGAATAAGAGTGAGGAAACCTAGGTGTTAAAAATTGTCACAGACCTTCTCTAATCAAAACAGCATGGTATTGGCCCAAGAGAAGTCAACAAAAAGGAATAAAATCTAGCTGTTACAAGTGAATACAGAACTTAAAAATATTATCAAAGTGGGAATTCAGTTCAGAGGGAAAATCTTTTATTTACTAAAGGGTATTGGTATAATAGATTTTCAAGTAGGAGGCTATAAAATTGGATCTGTACTTCAGACCAAAGGTCAGAATGTGAAAAAGTGAAGATTATATGGGTTAATGTTTATATTATCTCTGCTGGAAAAGACCATCTCAGGAAAAACAGAAAATAGGATGTCAAGCAAAAACTGACACATTTTGACAATGTACACATTTTTAAAGAAGTTATGTAGAAGAGCCCCTGTAAATAAAGGCTAAATGCGAATGGTAAACTAGGAGAAAATAGTGTAACACATAACTGAGAAAGGGTCAGAATTCTGAAAATGCAGTTTTCAGAAAATGATTTTATTTTTAATTTTTTTTAATGTTTAAATGTTTATTTATTTTTGAGAGAGTGTGCGAGCAAGAGCAAGGGAGGGGCAGAGAGAGAGGAGACAGAATTCCAAGCGGACTCCACACTGTCAGCACAGAGCTCAGTGTGGGGCTTGAACCCACGAACCATGAGATCATGACTTGAGCTGAAATCAAGAGTTGGTCGCTTAACCGACTGAGTCACCCAGGTGCCCCTGAAAAATGGTTAAAAAAAAGAAAGAAAGAAAGAACCTAAGGAAAATTGGTAAAGAATATGAACAGGCAGTTCACAAAGAGGAGTTTATCAGCCTATTGCATTTCTTCATCAGCAGATAGGAAAAATTAAAAGATACCATTTTCCCCAATGATTATATTGGCAGAAATTGAAAAGATTTTGACCTCCACAGCATGTGGTGTGGTGTTCAGAGTTGAAAATTATTAGTGAAAGCATCTCAACAGTTACAGAATACTGTTGTACAGTAATACAAGCATTACCTCCTTGGTACTAGATAATTGTATTCCTCAATAAAATTTAAGATTGAATTAGCTTTTTGATACCCTTACTATAGGGAACAACCAAATTCATTTATTAACCACGCCTTATCAATTGTCCACCAGCTCTTTCTCTTCCTCCCCAGCCTCACTTGGAGAGGATGTATAAGGTTCTATGTCAGGTCACTTCACTTCTTGCCTACTATTGATAAAACATCCTGTATGCTAACTTCTCTTTTTCTACCATAGTTTCAGATCGGCTTGAGGCTAATAGTTGTCCTAATTCCTGACTCACAGAATCTTTGAGCATAAGAAAATGGTGGTGGTTTTATGCCACTATGTTTTGGGCTATGCAGCATTAGTAACTTGAGAAAGTTCATTATTATTTTTTAAAAGGCTAGAATCAAAGGAAAAGTATATCAGAGATAACCCAGAACTAAAAATTTTGGCCAAACCAAGTGTGGTGGTAAAATAACATATACCATTTGATGGAGAATTATTGGAAAAGATTAACCGAGAATTGAAAATAAGCATGATAAATATATTTCAGAAGATTAGAAAGATATTAGCAATATATTTGACATTGATAGGATACTGCAACAAACAAATGAGTAATTTTTTTTGTTTTTTTCTTGTGTGTGTGTTTTGTTTTTGTTTTTTAAAGATTTTGTTTTTAAGCAATCTCTACACCCATCGTGGGGCTCGAACTCACAACCCTGAAGTCAAGAGTCATATACTCTACTGACTGAGCCAGCCAGGTGCCCCTAAACTGTTTTTTTTTTAATAAGTGCCTGTGAAACAGTTACTAAAAATGCGCCACATATTGAGCATAGAATAAATCTTAACAAATTTTAGAGAATTGAAAGTCTATAGATTTGACTACTGTAGAATTAAGTTTGGAACTAATTACAAACAAAGTAACTTTAAAAAATGGTAACTTGAAGATCTGCTAGTGTTTGGGCTAAGTGAATCACTTTGAAATAATCCATGAGTCAGGAAAGAAATGATGAAAATAGAAAACAGTTTGATGAAACAGTGGAGGTGTGACCTATCAAAACTTATGGGATACTTACAAGACATTTATAACCTAAGTACAGGTATTAGGAGAGAAGACAGACTGAAAAATCAGTGACTTAAATATCCACCTCAAAAAGCTAAAAAAAAAAAAAAAAAAAAAAAAATAGCAAACTTAACCCAAAGGAAATAGAAGAAGGGAAGTAATGGCAAGAGCAAAATTAATAATATAGGAAAAACCATTCAAAATGGAGAGTTTCAACAAAGTCAAAACTTGGTTCCTTGTAAAGCATAAAAACACTGATAGACACCTGACAAGTCTTAAATACAAGTCTTGACAAAGGTCTTTATTTAGACCAAGAGTGTGCAAAACTACAGCTTACAAACCAGATCTGCCCAACTGCTTGTTTTTGTATAATAATAGCTAAAAATAGTTTATACAGTTTTAAATGGTTGAAACAGGATATTTAGTGATACATGAAAATTTTATGAAATATGATTTTATTGTCCATAAATAAAGTTTTATTTGGTATACAGTCACATTCATTTGCATACTGACTATGGCTGTTTTTAATGGATTTGAGTAGTTGTGACACAGACCACATCACCCACAGATTCTAAAATACTATCTGGTCCTTTTCAGAAAAAGTTTAAACTCTCCATGTATACTCTGTAAACTCTTACAGATCAACAAGGTAAACAGGTAAACAAAGACAGATAAACCAGTAAAAAATCAGCAAAAGACTTGAATGGCTACCTCACAGATCTTCAGGTGGTTATTAAACATTTGCAAAAGTGGTTTATTATCATTAGTTTTCTGATATATGCAAATAAAAGCTACAGTGAGATACTACTGTACTCCAGAGTGGTTAAAATTAAAGAGATTAACAACAGGAGGTGTTGGTAAGGATGAACACGCTGATGTAGTGTTATTAGGACTATGCGTTGATGTAATCATTTTAGAATACTGTTTGGCAGAATCTACTGAAATTGCACACAAACATATTTTACGATACGATGGTGGTATTCCTAGGAGTATACTTAACAGAAATGTATAAATATATGCATCAAAAAACACATGATAATATTCTCATCAGCTTTATTCACAGTAAATAAAAACTGGGAATAATTACAACATCCATCAACAGTAGAAAAGATAAGTAGTATTTTTAATCCTACAGTGGCATATTATCATTGACAGAGCACTGCTACATTCAGCAACATGGATAAATCTCACAAATACCATTGAAAGAAGGAAACAAGGCACAAAAGAACACATACTGTATGATTCTATTTATTTTTTATTTATTTATTTTTTTACATTTATTCATTTTTGAGAGACAGAGACAGAGCACAAGCGGGGGAGGGGCAGAGAGAGAGGGAGACACAGAATCTGAAGCAGGCGCCAGGCTCTGAGCTATCAGCACAGAGCCCGATGCAGGGCTCAAACTCACAAACTGTGAGATCATGACCTGAGCCAAAGTTGGATGCTGAGCCACCCAGGCGCCCCATTTTTACAAAGTTCAAAAATAGGCAAAACTAATCAGAAATTAGGATAGTGATTACTTTTGGACAAGGTAGTGACTGAATATGGGACAACAGGACCTCTGGTGTGTTCTGTTTCTCAATCTGGATGGTAATTAAAATAATTGAACGTGTACTGTTAATGTGTGTCACATGAGGTTTTCTCTTTTTTATGGTTTACAGATAAAAAGTCATTATGTACAGAAAAAGTTTGGAAAATTTTATTTTGAACTTTGTCCCATAACTGAAAGTATTTTCTTTTTCAAATGGGGTAACCAGTTTATGAGAAAGAGTTGGAGATTATATACATAAATATTTATATAGTTATTTCTATATATGGTCATACCTATCTGACTTCTGTTATTTTTTAAGAAGTTATAGCCGCAGGAAATGCCATAGTGAGTGTTAATGCAGAAAAAGGTTATAAGTTCATTATTCATCTGGTAAAAATTTCAGATGTATTTTTTTATCATTAACTCTTGGGATTTCTACACATGCTGTGACGTGAATTAGCCCATCGTGTATTTCCTGTCATCTCAGATTGCGGATAACACCCATTGGTCATGAGTTGTTTTTTTTTTTTTTTAAGAGGAATTTTTCCTTTTCTCTTACAACATTCATAACAGTCTGTGATACACATCTCCACTCCCTCCCCCATGCACAAAAGAAGAAAATTTTCCATTTGTATCCTTGTGAGATAAATTGATAAATTCTAAATTGGCCACCTCCTTGACTTTGTCAATACTCATAATAAATGTGTCACTGAAGTTTAAATTCTACCATCTTTCTCTGAAGTCAGAGGCTAATGTCATTCTACATTTACCCTTCTACTCTGCTCTCTATCCACATCAAGACATTGATCTCTCCTTTTCTGCCAGTCTGCTGCTTGATTTCATTTCCCTTTAGTTCATAATGAGTTACAATATTCTGCTCTCATTTATTAGAACTCTCAGTTCTCTTGGCTTAGGATAAAATAAACTCCTTGTGGCATATTTATAAAACATTACCAGACCTGGGGCACCTGAGTGGCTCATTCAGTTGAGCGTGCGACTCTTGATTTCAGCTCAGGTCATGATCCCAGGGTCACGGGATCGAGCCCGCATCAGGCTCTGCATTGGGTGTGGAGCCTGCTTGGGATTCTCTCTCTCCCTCTCCCCAAGTCTTTCTGTCTGTCTGTCCCTCTCTCTAAAAAAGAAGGGAAAAAAACAACCAGACCCTTCATATAAAGTCAATTTTTTCTTTTTTTTTTAATGTTTATTTATATTAGAGAGCATGTGCATGCATGCACAGGTGAGGGAGGGGCAGAGAGAGATGGAGATAGAATCTGAAGAGGCTCTAGGCTCTGAGCTGCCATCGCAGTGTTCAGCTTGGGGCTTGAACTCACGAGCCATGAGATCATGACTTGAGCCAAAGTCTGATGCTTAACAGACTGAGCCCCCCCAGGCGCCCCTAAAGTCAACTTTTTCATTGTTAACTGAGAGACACCAGAGAGTAGTTAAGAGCAATCTTTGGACCCAGCATGCTTGGATTCCAGTCTTATTTCTTTCGCTTACAGAAATGAGAACACGGGCAAGTTATGTAACTTACCTTTGTCTTAGTTTCTTTTATCAGTTCAGTAAGTGGTTACAAGGAATTGGTTAAATAAACTTCTGGCATTCTTCCACCTGAACCTGGGATGGAAATAGAGGTCATCTTTACCAAACTGCATATTGTTTCCTGAACATACTATATTTGCTAGCTCTATTCCCCTGTAGCCTCACACCCTCAGCTAAAATTTTCCGATAGTCCTTCAAGATTAGTTCTAATCTTAACCTTGCTATCTTTTCGCAACCATTCTCTTACCCTCAGGTAATTATTATGTCTCTCTCAGTAGTTCTCTTTTTACCAGTGTTTCTTACTGATTTGTTTGTATGCCTTTTCCCACTACTGTTAGACTGGGGTCCTTACCAAACAGGGACTGGTCTTAATAATGATTTATCATAATGGATTATCAGTAAATAATTGTATGAATGAATGAAACTTTGCATTGAAATTCTGAAATGGGAAAACTAGGATGAGTTCATGTTTGTGGTTACTTTATTACCCATGTTTTCCTTTGCACCTTGTTTTTTATAGACTTGTAGTGTAAAAAATTAGGATTAAAAAAAGTCTTCTAAGGACACCTGGGTGGCCTAGTCAGTTGAGCATCTCACTCTTGATCTCTGCTCAGGTTGTAATCTCACAGTCATGAGATTGAGCCCCACCTCCAGCTCAGCACTGACAGCATGGAGCTGCTTGGGAATCTTTCTCTCACTCTCCCTCTGCCTGCTCCTCTGCTCACACGCTTTCATGCTTGCTCTCTCTCTCTCTCTTTCTCAAAATAAAGAAATAAACCTAAAAAATCTTATAAAAGCTTATCCTGGAGAAAGATGAATCATTACCCTAATTTATATAATTGAGGCCATAATTGCCACGTTCATGTATATAATGTTTATAAACAGTGCTTTATTGTCTTTATTGCCATTCTTGACTTTTTGATGCCTTCCATAAGCCAACATAAAACTTGAAAGGACCAAAGCCAATAAAGATGAGCTTTCTTCCAAATGGCTGCTTAAAAACACTTATATTCCTGGGTGGCTCAGTTGGTTAAGTGTCTGACTCTTGATTTTGGCTCAGGTCATGATCTTGCAGTCTGTGGGTTTGAGCCCACAGTGCTGACAGTACGGAGCCTGCTTGGGATCTTTCTCTCTCTGCCCCTCCTCTGCATGCATGCACGGTCTCTCACTCTATCAAAATAAATAAACTTTAAGGGAAAAAAAATCCTTTATATTCCTTATTTGCTGTTGTAGTTCAAGACTGTGTGCATTGAATCCCTTCGTCTTTACTTCCAACCCCATGAGATGCTCCAGTACTTTGTCTTGATAACACTGCATTATCCTGCTTCTCCTTTTATTTGTCCATTCCTCTGCTTTTCTTTTATGGACATCTTTTCTTCACTTCAGTGTGCTCATTAAAATATTAGTGTTCTGCAAAGTTCTGTCTTTAACCTACGCCTCTTTGTACTGCTGGCTTCTGGTATAATTGACATCGCAATAACTGCCAAATTCCTATAGCAGACCCCTTGCTGCTCTTCAGACAATTCCAGTTGATGTCCTTCAACCTTCACATGTCCAAAACTGAACTGAACTTTCTTCCTTCAAAATCTTCCTCTGGTTTTCTATGTATTAGTGGTGTCACTGCCCACCTCTTCACTTGTGCTTGAAACATGGGAATCATTTTTGATCATTTCAATCTTTTTTATTTCTTCTCACTTCTAATTCATTAGGTTCTCGTTGTCCTTGTCTTTACTCACCGAGTTCAAGTTCAGTTAATCTCTTTCGTAGGCTGTCTTAGTATCCTAACTGGTCTTTCTTGTTCTAACCTGGTTTTTCATCAAATCAGTTTTATCAGAATGGCAGAAATGACCAAAATCCTTCCATTAAAATCTTGGAAAAATAACTGCCACAGATAAAAGTGGAACGTATAAATGAACAAGAATGAAAAGAATGCCTCTGTTGAAAAAAAGGGAAAGAGAAAATAGTCTGTTTAAAAAAACGAGATGAAAATGGAAAATTGACCTGAAAAAGTTCAACTTCACAAATAGTAGAGAATGCAGATTAAAGTATGGGCCTTTCTTGGCCCATAGTGCCATATATGTGCTGCTGAAGCAAGCACTTTTTTTTTTTTTTTTTTAAATCGAGAGAGAGAGAGAGAACACAAGTCAGGGAGAGGGGCAGAGGGGGGTGAGAGAGAGAGAGAAAGATATCGAGAGAGAAAGAATCTTAAGCAGGCTTCATGTTCAGTGTGGAGCTCAACATGGGGCTCGATCATGACTTGAGCCTGAAGTCAAGAGTTGGATGCTCAACTGACTGAGCCACTCAGGCACCCCTGTAGAGTTTTAAAATAATAATCTACTCTTGGCAAAATTGTAGTTAAGTGAGGATTCTCATACATTGCTGGTAGTAGTACAAATTGGTGTAATCTTTTTGTTAAGGCAGTTTGTTAATCAAAAGTCTTAAAATTTGCACATCCTTTGTCCCACAATTCTACTTCTAGTAATTTCTTTTAATGAAGTAATCTAGGATGTGTGCAAAGATTTATGCATAGAAATTGCAATGATACATATTTTTGGAGTGACAACATATTTAATGGAGAATTATAAACCACCTAAATGGCCAACAATAGGTGATTGATAAAATTTTTGTCCTATCCATATATCAGAACACTGTGCATCTAACAAAAACCATATTTTATAAGACTATTAAGTGGCAAGATCATATGGTTTGAATATATTAAATAATATTTGTGTCATAGTTACGGTATAAATTGGGTCATACCTTTGACTTTCATTTACAAATTACCACAGTTAGCAAGACGCCTTAAATGTCTTCCTTTTGAGGCCTCATATGTAATTTTCAGAATATTGGATGTTTACTTATCTTGATGGGGTCATTTTTCTTCTAAATGTCAAGCAGAGAGAGAACTAGAGTCTGAGTCTGATCGGTTCCAGTATTGCCGTTGCTTGTTTTTTTTGTTTTTTGTTTTTTTTTTTTAATTTTTTAACGTTTATTTATTTTTTGAAAGCAGACACAGAGCACAAGCAGGGGAGGGGCAGAGAGAGAGAGACACAGAATCCAAAGCAGGCTCCAGGCTCTGAACTGACAGCACAGAGCCCGACGTGGGGCTCGAACCCACGAACTGTGAGGTCATGACCTGAGCCGAAATCGGCTGCTTAACCCACTAAGCCACCCAGGTGCCCTGTTTCTTCTTCTTCTTTTTTTTTTTTTTTTTTTTAACGTTTATTTATTTTTGAGAGAGAGAGAGAGAAAATGAACCAACAGGGGAGGGGCGGAGAGGGAGAGGTCAGCTGAGCTGTCAGCACAGAGCCTGATGCGGGACTGGAAGATCATGCATGCAAGATCATGACCTGAGCATAGTGTCTGACACTTAGCTACCCAGGCTCCCCTAATATTGCCATTGCTTCTTAAGGTATTATAGCTAGCTAGCTTCTTAGAAATCCCATGTGTTTCTTTTCTTTGTGCTGTTCCTTCTGTGTGGTTTTCCTCTTTTTACCCTCTTGCCTGGCTTTTCTCAGAAATCTGTGAAGCTCTTGCTCCCATTTACTCCCTTTGTTTGCATGGACCCATTTTCTCTTACTTCTTCCATTACATATTCTGATTTTGCATATATACCTTGCATATATCTTTCTCACTTTACTTGTTACATTTAAGTTTCTTTTTTTCAGTTTGTGTATGTTTCTTTCTTGCCAGTTCCTTGAAGACAGGTCTGCATCAGTTTCAATTTTTTGATCCATAACACCTAAATACAGTGTCTGACACTACATTTTTAAAAAATGTTTATTTATTTATTTTGAGAGAGAGAGAGCGAGTGTGTGAGCCAGGGAGAGGGGCAGCGGAGATAGAATCCCAAGCAGGCTGCACACAGCCAGCATGGAGCCTAACGTGGGGTTCAATCTCATGACTTGAGGTGAAATCGAGAGCCTCCCAACCAGCTGAGCCACCCAGGTGCCCCCAACACATTTTTTTTAACAACAAATGGGTAAGATACTTGGACATTTTTATAATATGCAATCTCTATCCAGAATTTTTTTATAATTTCACTTTATAGATGTTCCATTTTTGAAGTCATTGCTGTAAGTCAGAAATTATTTTATAATCTTTATTGGGACCTGAATCTCTTTGAATTGGTTTGCAGTTCTTACATTTTTATCATACCAGTGGTCATGTTAGCTTTCAGGTAAATCCCGTATTTTACAAGCTTGAAATAATTTTCTAATAGTTATGTAAATTTATTCTGAAGTACAACAGCCTCATTTCCATGGCAACTAACCACCTTCAGGAGATAACCTGCAGGTATAATAGAAGAGATGAGGAATATCCACATGAAATAAAATGAAATATGATGTAAAGTTAGAAGCTAGATTTATGTGGAATACAGATGCATGTTTCAGACCACGAAAATACTACAAAATAGAAGAGCCATTCATATGTCAAAAGATCCTGCCTGTTTTGCTGTTTGTGCATTAGTCAAAGTGCAACATGACAAGAAGAATTCAACTCTGTTGTGCTTTTATGTTACCAAATGACCCTAATTAGGAGGAAGCTTTGTGGGACAAATAAGCAGGAATCGTGGTATACAAATAGATCCCTGGTTTCTATAAGATCACTACGAGATCAGGGACACCTGGGTGGCTCAGTTGGTTAAGCGTCTGACTTTGGCTCAGGTCATGATCTCGCAGTTTGTGAGTTTGAGCCCGCATTGGGCTCCGCGCTGGTGGCGTGGAGCCTGCTTGGGATACTCTCTCTCCCTCTCTCTCTGCCCCTTCCCCACTTGTACTCTCTCTTTATCTGAAAACAAGTAAGTAAACTTAAAAAATAAATAAATAAATACCCCTTAAGAGACCAGCATTACCTCATAGAAGGAATATGATATGATGAAAAGAGCTTTGTTTTTGGAGGCATGTCCCTGTTTCCCAGTCTCTGGCCATGTCACCTTGGCAAATTAGTCAGTTACTTGAGCCCCATTTTTCTTATTTGTAAAATGGAGATGCGAATGCCTTCTTTTTGGTGATGAAGTAAAGAAGATGCAAATACAGTGCCTGGTGCTTTGTGGGCATTTAGTGAGTTGCCTCCGCTAATGTCCCTGGGGTTTAAAGACTCTTTCCTTTCTATCTAAATCGTCTTTACTTGATTGTTTCTTTGATTTCTTTTTTGTCTATTTACCTAGATTCTACTTCCTCCATGGATTATTCAAATGGACATCTCAGATGACTTTCCACAACCATCAGATACCATTGGCTCCACATTTTGTTATCTGTGAGCCAGGCCAGTGACACTCCACTCTTCAGCCCAATTTAGCTTCTTAGGCTCTCCTGCTTATCTACTCTGGCAGATTGGACAAAATATTAGTATACGCTTTTTAGTGTTTGTTTAAAGACCATAAGAATTGCAGTGTTTGGGCAAAGTCATTTAGCTTACTCTGGGTCTCTTATTCATTAGTTTTAGCTATCTTTTCTTGAATCTGTTATACATTCAGTCTTTTTGAGTGAATGTATTCCATAGAGCATTTACTGTCTTACTAGCTATATTTCTTTTACTTCGAAGGGTGCTATTGAATTTACCAGATTTGGTAAAGAGATCCACGCCAAGAAGAATTTTAGTAATTTCAGTTGTATTGGCAATAAGCCTCTCATTAAATATATTGAATCTCCTAAACTTCCCATTCTCTTAATTTTAGTTGTTTTTCTCTTTCTTCATTAAAGAGGCGATAGCTGGAATTAGGAACGACAGGAAAAGTGGAACAACTTGATGAATTAAAAAATGCCACCTTCTACTAAAAATTGAACTCTCAGAAGCTCCAGAATGGTCAATAGAAAGATACCTCCTAGTTAGAAGAATATGTAGGGCAGGTTTCTTCTTCATTGCAGATTTCTTCCCTGTTTATCCACTCCCACCCCCTATCATTAAGTGTTTATTGTTGGCACTTTCAGGTGAACCCAGTTTATGCACAGGAAAGGAATCTTACCCCAACCAGAATATCTTATCAATACAGCACTGTTATCCTCAGTGTATCTGAAAGCTAACTTCCCTGCAGTGATATAAATTGTGAGAATAACTTGACAGCTTAAATGAAATTAAATCTGTTCTGCATTTTCCCCAATCCCCATTGTAATGATAATGAGCACTTTATTGGTCTTTTTGTCCAGAGAAATTTCTGAAGGTGAGATCATGTCAGTGCTTTTCAAACTTTTTGGAGGTGGGAGGATGGAGGGAACTCAAGGAAGATTTACTTTCTAAGCAAGAAACTTAAAATAGATAAACATGGAACTTCTCTAATGGAAGCTAAATAGGAAGGGGATAGTCTCCACCCCACATCTCCTCCATTCTTTGTGTTAATATTTTTCTTGTCCGTGATTACAAATACAGCGTTTCAATGACTATCTTAAAAGTAATATCAAAGTGGGCGCCTGGGTGGGTCAGTCAGTTAAGCATCTGACTTCAGCTCAGGTCATGATCTTGCAGTCCATGGGTTCGAGCCCCGTGTCATGCTCTGTGCTGACAGCTCAGTCCGGAGCCTGCTTTGGATTCTGTGTCTCCACTCTCTGCCCCTCCCTCGCTTGCGCTCTGTCTCCCTCTCTCTCAAAAATAAATAAACAGGGGCGCCTGGGTGGTGCAGTCGGTTAAGCGTCCGACTTCAGCCAGGTCACGATCTCGCGGTCCGTGAGTTCGAGCCCCGGGTCAGGCTCTGGGCTGATGGCTCAGAGCCTGGAGCCTGTTTCCGATTCTGTGTCTCCCTCTCTCTCTGCCCCTCCCCCGTTCATGCTCTGTCTCTCTCTGTCCAAAAATAAATAAAAAACATTGAAAAAAAAATTTTTTTTAATAAATAAATAAACATTTTTAAAAAAGTATTATCAAAGATATTTTTCAAGCAATATTTATTCAGTACTTCAAGTTAGGCATAGGGCAGAATCTAGTGTTACTGGAGATAGAATGGCAAATGGGTTGCAGTCTTCATCCTCGAGGGTACAATAGGTGACACAGTGAAGTCATTAGGCATTTCTAGCCCAGGGTGATAAAAGCTGCGATACTATGTGTCAGCTTTGTCTCTGACACTCATTCTTGTCTAGTTGATTTCAGTGATTCTTGCTCAGAAAGTAGAAGAAAAAACATGACGCTAGATGTTTTTAACAGGTGAATCTAATTGCTTGAATTCTTGACGTCACATTGTGAATCAGAAATGGACAATCAGTCCAGACTTTATTTAAGCATTGTTTTTTTTTTTTGTTATTTTCAACAACATGGATGGGCCCTCAGGGCATTTTGCTAAGTGGAGTAAGTCAGAGAAAGACAAATACCGTATGATTTCATTGATACATGGAATCTAAAAAAACAAGACAAAACAAAACAAACCATCAACAACAGAAAAACCTGAATTCATAGATACAGAGAATATCTAGATTGGTAGCTGTCAGAGGTGGGGTGTGTGTGTTTGTGAAATGGGTGAAGGTCATTGGTACTTGTTTATGTGAGGCTTCTTTCACCAAGCATAACATTTAAAATTCTTTCACATCGTTGCATGCAGTAGGAGTCTGTGTCTTTTTGGTGATAAGGAGTATTCCTGTTGTGGCTGATCTTTCCCCAGAGTGGTTGTACCAATTAATATTCCTGCCAACAGTGTATGTGAGTTCTCTTTGCTCCGCATCTTAGCCAGCAGTCTTTTTAATTGTAGTCATCCTGGTGGATGTGAAATGGTATCTCTCTCGCTTTAATTTGCATTTCCCTGATGATTAATGATGTTGAGTAGTTTACCATCTGCTTGTTGGTCATTTTTGTATCTTCCTTTGTGAAATTTCTAAGTTTTTTAGAGTATTGATTTTGTATGTAGGTGATGCATCTTATTTATTGGTACCTGAAAGATGTGGGAAATCGAAAAGTTAAAATATTTTTTTAAATTTTTTCTTATTAAAAAAATTTTTTTTAATGTTTATTTTTGAGAGAGAGAGACCGAGCAGAGCATAAGCAGGGGAGGGGCAGAGAGAGAGGGAGGCACAGGATCTGAAGCAGGCTCCAGGCTCCCAGCTGTCAGCACAGAGCCCAGTACGGGGCTCGAACCCATGACCTGCGAGATCATGACCTGAGCTGAAGTCGGATACTTAACTGACTGAGCCACCCAGGTGCCCCCTAAAATATTTAACAATATTAATTTCAGGTCTTTGCTTTATATGTCTTTAGAAATAGTTGAATTTTAGCTATCACTACTACTTCTATTATTTTTGGATTTGGAATTTTTCTCAATATAGCTGTTTGAATTTCTCTGGAAGAAGCAAAAGAATAATGTCAAATGTGCTATGAAATATCTGTAAATTCCAATTCAATTCCAATTATGTTTGCCTCTGTAAACTGCTATTTCATAATACCTGTACCTTGAGTAAATAATTAAATTGGCCTAGTATATTAGTTTTCATCTAATTATAAGTATTTTAAAAAAACCTAATTATCAAACCTAATCCTCACATTAGCAGAGGTAAAATACCATTTTCCCAAAACCCTTGAGAATTTTTTTAAAGTGTATTTATTTATTTTGAGAGAGAGAGAGAAGAGGAGAGAAGAGACAAGAAGAGAAGAGAGAAAGGGGGGGGGGGGGGAGAGAGAGAGAGAGAGAGAGAGAGAGAGAGAGAGAGAGAGAGAAAATGAATCCCAAGCAGGCTCCTCACTGTCAGTGCGAAGTCCGACCTGGGGCTCGAACTCACAAACTGTGAGATCATGACCCAAGCCAAAATCAAGATTTAGAAGCTCAACTGACTGAGCCACCCACGTGCCCCAGAGAATATTCTATTTCCATACTTGTGAGGTAAATTATTTGTGAAGCATTGACCTTGAGCTCTAGATTAAAGGGAGCTGTAGAACATACACTACATCACACTAGTGTGTTCAAGTGAGAAAGTAGTATTAAGCAAGTGCATTGGCCAGAGCTCTTATCGTCTGCCCTTCTCAGGGGATCATAAGGACTAATTTCCAGTGATTGTGTAACAGAATTATACCTATCAATGCATTTTACATTTTGAGACTCTAAAGGGATTTAATAGATAAAGCACATGTTATCATATTTGACTCATAGCTGATGCTCCACAAAATTTAGTTTCCTTTTCACTTATAAAACCCTAGAGGGGGTATTGTTACTAATCTACTGATTGATAAAGCTTCCATAAGTCTCGAAATTACATTTTCCTCTTAAACCTTTTTCTTGGGAAACTGAAAATAGTTGCTGCTGAATTTTTAAAAAAATTGTAACAGGACAGTGGAATTATGAGACATTTTTATGTGCCAAGAAATTTTATCATATTAGAAATATCAAGCACCTTTTATTTTATTCATAAAATATAATCTATACTTTATCACATTTACATTGTATGAGTATACCTGGCAAATTCCTTAAATGCCTTTTGTATTAGCAGAGTTTTCACATGCATATGTCTTATATCCTTTCAAGGAAAAGTAATTTCCCTAATGTCACAAAATGCACTTGAAGGCAAAGCTAGCAGTAAAAGCCTGGAACTTCTTATTCCTAGTGTGTTCTCTTCAAGCAGTGTATACCACTTCATGAGGGTCTTTATTCTCCCCCAGTGCTTTTTAAACATTTTTAACTACTACAAATAGTAAGAAATACATTTTATGCCACAATTCAATATATATATTGGATCCTGCACCTTTCTATTGATCTATATCTATTATGTAGACAGGTTATAGATATAGGTAACTACAGATATATCTGTCTCTGAAGCAAACATTTTACGAAACAGTACCTACTCACACTATGTAAGATGCACTGTTTTCTGTTCACCCCATCCTCTCTTCCTGTTCCGTATTTTTAAACATTGATGTCACGAAACACCAAAGGAAGGGTCAGCTAACAAAGTAGTAGTGGGGGAGTCCACTCTGATGGGAAGGAGGCTTGTATCACTGACGTTGTGGAGAATTGCTGGCACATGGTGGTAATAAAAAGCAGACCAACTTTAACTTTACGTTGGTTTGATTATTGTTTTTAACCTCTACAGACTGTCCTTTCTCAGTTTCTGCACCAGAGTTGACTATGCCCACTGGACTGCCCTAGGTACACCAGTGGGTCAACGGTTTGAAAAACAGATATTCTGCTTTGTACTAAACTGCTGAAGCTTGTGATTTACTGAACTTCTACAAGAACTAAAATGCTTATTTTCAGCTGCTGTGTAGAATTTTCAAATAAATATATTCTTATTTGCATATGGACAAAGGAAGCAAAGATTTTTCTAAGTTAGGCCAATTTGGAGAATTTTCATGAGTAGTAAAGAATGAAAAATATGCCAGTAGCAGTTTGATAAATCAGGAACATGTTTAAGAACAAGCTTTTCATCTTTGGAGATGAGGAATTAGTTCACAATAAGCTTAATGATCATTTACTGGGTTTGATTGGATTATTCTTCAGCAAACTATATTCACTCATTCAAGGTTTCTGTAATGAGATTATAAAATTATTTCTCCAGAATGTAAATTGATATTACAAAAATAATTTCATCACTTTTTTAGATTATAAGAAATACTTGATATTATGTATTCCCTCTGCAAAACCAAAAGAAATCTGGAAAGTTAAGAAAAATAAGTCACTTATAATTTCATCACCCACAAATAGCATTGTGGTTAACATTTTAGTTTATATATATTTATAAATTTATTTAGTTTATATATTTATTTTAGTTTATATATATTGGTGAAATATATTAACTCATCAATAAATCCATGTTTCTTAAAATATGAAATGATACTGGGGCGCCTGGGTGGCGCAGTCGGTTAAGCATCCGACTTCAGCCAGGTCACGATCTCGCGGTCCGTGAGTTCGAGCCCCGCGTCAGGTTCTGGGCTGATGGCTCGGAGCCTGGAGCCTGTTTCCGATTCTGTGTCTCCCTCTCTCTCTGCCCCTCCCCCGTTCATGCTCTGTCTCTCTCTGTCCCAAAAATAAATAAAAAACGTTGAAAAAAAAATTTAAAAAAATAAAAAAAAAAAATGAAATGATACCATTAATTCTAATTTTGGCATGTTTTTATTGGGTATCATGGTCACATCTTTCTGTGTCAGGACACACAAATGTACATTGTATATAGTGGTTTACAGCAGTCAGTAAACTTTTCTTAAAGGACTGGATAATAAGTGTTTTAGTCTCATGCACCTTTTGGTCCCTGTCACAAGTACTCATTTTTGCCATTGTAGTAGAAAAACAGCTGTAGACTCTACCTAAACTAATGAGCATGACTGTATTCCAGTAAAACTTTATTTGTAAACAGGGAACATACTTTGTTGACCCCTGCGATAACAGTATTCCAGTGTTTGCATGTGTTTATCCAGGTTTTTAATAAATATTTAGGTGGCTTCTAGTGTTTTACTGTGGTAAATTACACTGCTATAGACGTACATATCCGCTTGTACACTTTATCTTTTTATGATTATTCCTAGGACTATTATTGCTAAAATAAAAGGTATTCATGTTTTAAATATTGATACATCTTGCCAGGTTGCCATTCAGAAAGGTGGTATCACTTTGTTTACTCCCTAGTAGTGGATTTTTAATTCAGAAGAGATTTGACATCTTTCAGATTTTTTTTGACTTTTTATTCTCTTTAATTGTCCATTCTTAATGGACAGTGTTTGGATTATCTTTTATTGACTTGTAGAATTTTTTAATGTATTCTGAATACCAATTCTTTGACATATGAATTACAAATAATTTATTCAAATATTTCACCTGTATTTTTTTAACAGCTGCATTGAAATATAATTGACATCAATGTACTGCATACATTTACAGTGTACAGTTTGATAAATTTTAGGTTTACATGCATGAAACAATGACCAAGATCTAGATAATTAACTTATTCATTACTCCCCAAATTTTCTGATGCCTCTTGGCACTCCCACCTGCCCTTCACACACCCCTTATCTCTAAGTAACCAGTAATCTACTTTCTGTCTTTATAGATTAGTTTATATTTTCTGGAGTTTCACATACATGGAATTGCATAGCATACACTCTGTTTTTGTCTTATTTCTTTCAGCATACTTATTTGAAAGCAGCCATGTGATTGTTTGTATCAGTGGTTTGTTCCTTTTTTTGCTGAGTAGTATTCTAATGTATGAATATACCGTAATTGTTTATTCATTTTGATGGACATATGAGTTGTTTCCAATTTTTAGCAACTTAAAACTGCCATGAACATTCCTGTAATTTGTCTTTTAATTTTAAAGTGTATTTTATCATACAGAGAATTTTTATTTCTTTGTAGTCAACTATGTTGGAATTTTTCCTTTTGGAATTGTATCTTGCTCCCCCTTATTCAAAAACATTCTTTCCCATTTTCTTCTATTGCTTTGTAGTTTATTTTTACTTTTTGATTTTTGATCCATCTGGAGTTTTTCTTTTGTTTTGGTGGTTTTTGTGGGGATTTTTTTGCTATATGGTAATATTTCCCCAAATGGATTACCTGTTGCCCCACCACTGTTCTTGCTCCCCCCACCCAGTTATTTGAAATAACACACTTTATAATCCAGATTTCCAAATTGTGTAGGTCTTATTTCTAGACTCTATTTTATTGATAAATTTGTCTATTCCTACATCAATACTGTACTGTCTCAGTTATTGTTTAGATATTTTGTTAAGAGGATCCCCTCTCATTGTTATTCACAAAAAAATTATTTTTCTCAACATTTTTTCATCTAGATGTACTGTGGAATCAGCTTGTCAAATATTCTTAAAATTTTTCTTGGGATATTAAATGGCATTTTATTGAATTTGTAGATTGACTTTAAAAGAGTTATGGGGGGTGCCTGGGTGGCTCAGTTGGTTAAGCGTCCGACTTCGGGTCATGATCTCGCGGTCCATGGGTTCGAGCCCCGCGTCGGGCTCTGGGCTGATGGCTCAGAGCCTGGAGCCTGCTTCCGATTCTGTGTCTCCCTCTCTCTCTGCCCCTCCCCCGTTCATGCTCTGTCTATCTCTGTCTCAAAAATAAATAAACGTTAAAAAAAAATTAAAAATAAATAAAAATAAAAGAGTTATGGTTGACCTTTTGACACAAGCATGTCTGCCTAGCCAGGTGTATGCATGTCTCTCCACTTTTATTATTTTTAACTCAACGTTTTTAATAGGTAAGGTAGATAGAAGATACAAAATGATATATAATGAAATATTACCTAGTGTCCTACCCCCTTTACAGAAGCAGCCACTACTATTAATTTCTTTTGTATCCTTCCAGAGATACTCTGTGCCTATTCAAGCGAATATGTTTGTAGAAGTAGCATTAAATGTAACAAGCAGATCTAGCTTCTGTGGGGCCTGGAGTGAAAACTAAGGCCTTCTGTAAGAAAATGAGTATCAAATTAGGTGCAAAATGAGTATTTACGATGAGAAAAGAAACCACAACAAATACTTTTTTAAAAGAACTGATAAAAGTACAAACAAGGCAAAAATCCAGAAAAATAACATTTCTTTTTTACTGTCTTCTATACACTTACATAATATTTGTTTTGCCTGTATTTTATTTGATTGTCTCCTAACAGTGATTTTTTTCAAGTCATTCTCTGTGAGAACAGAAAGTTCATTTGGTCTTTTTCCTCCAGTGTTTAGAATTTGGCCATGCGATAGGACTCTGCACCTTTTTGTCTCAGCTATTTAATTATTTTTGTAGCATGAATTAGTTTTTAATTTACCTTTTCTTGGTTGTATGAGAATATGAGTGACATTGAAAAGCACGTTAATCATTTTGTTTTTTTGTTAGCTTACAAAAATTTATTTCTCTATTCGCTTTTCAGTTTATTTTGTTTTTGTTTTTCTTTTTTAAATTATGTAAGTAACAGGGGTGCCTGGGTGGCTTAGTCGGTTAAGCTTCCAACTTTGGCTCAGGTCATGATCTCAAGGTTCATGAGTTTGAGCCCCGCGTCAGGCTCTGTGCTGACAGCTCAGAGCGTGCAGCCTGCATTGGATTCTGTGTCTCCCTGTCTTTCTGCCCCTCCCCTACTTACACTCTCTCTCTCTCAAAAATAAATAAACATTAAAAAAAATTAAATTATATAAGTAGTATAATGTTATTAAAGGATCAAACTGTATCCACAAAGTAAATCTTCTGCATTTCTCCTTTCCCATTCCCACCCTGTTTCTCAGAGGTAACCTTTGCCATTAGTTTAGTATATATATACTTATGGATGTTTTTAGAAAGCATTTGTGTACATGTACATCTAGAAATATATTCGGTTTTTTTGTTAACAAATAGGATCATACCATCTGTGTTGCTCTGCAAATTGCTTTTTGACTTTTTAAGCTTTAGTTTTTTCATGTTTGTACATATAAGACTGTATCAGTATATAAATTCTTGAAAGCATTGCTTATCAAACTTTTAATGTGCATGCAAATCACCTAAAGATCTTGTTAAAATGCCAATACTGATTCAGACAGAGGGTTTAGAGTAGGGTACAGAGGCTGTGTTTCTTTTTTTTTTTTTTTTTTTAATGTTTAACATTTATTTATTTTTGAGATAGAGACAGAACATGAACGGGGGAGGGTCAGAGAGAGAGGGAGACACAGAATCCAAAGCAGGCTCTAGGCTCTGAGCTGTTGGCACAGAGCCCGACACGGGGCTCGAACTCACGGACCATGAGATCATGACCTGAGCCGAAGTCAGATGCTCAACCGACTGAGCCACCCCAGCGCCCCTGGAGGCTGTGTTTCTAATAAATTCCCAAATGATGCCAGTACTGATGTTCCCTATACTTTGGGAAGACTGTAATATACTTTAACTAGATGTGCCATAGTTTAATTATCATCCACTTGATTACATTATTGTCCTGCCCCCTCCCCCCCCCCCAAATAGTACAGCAATGCACATTGAAATTTCTCCATGAGAGGGATTTTCTTGAATGTTCTAAATAGTCATTGCCATGGTATACTGGGGAGAGGGGAGTGGCAGGGAGAGATTTTTCCAACCCCACCCCTATATTTATATTTATTTTCTTTTTCTTATTTCATTACATTATTAGAACTTCCAGGAGCGTGTTGAATAGTCTCATTGATAGTGATTCTCTGACAGGAGTATAAAGCTGATACAACCATTGGTAATATGTATAAAGTCTTTAAATAGGAAAACACCATGACCTAGTTATTCCTTTTAGGAATCTAGTCTTTTGAAACTCTTTGACATGTGTGCAAAGATCTGTGTATAAGGATGTGTATTAAAGCATTACTGGTAAAATAAATTATGGTGTAGTCAGATGGTGGACCACTGTGCTGCTGTCAAAAAAGAGATGGTCGTATAAACTGATAAGTGAGAGAAACCGAGGTTGCCAAAGAGTATTTGTTGGCTGATCCATTCTATATTTTAAAGTGTCTGTGTGTGTATATATGTGTGTGTGTGTGTGTGTGTATGTGTGTGTGTGTGTGTGTGTGTGTGTGTGTGTGAGAGAGAGAGAGAGAGAGAGAGAGAGAGAGAGAGGGAGAGGCAGGGAGGGAGGGAGGGAGGAAGGCAGATGTGTTTGGAATACATAGAAAAAAGTTTGGGAAGCTTACCCACCAAAAATAGTGTTTATCTCTGGGGAAGATATGATAATTGACAGGTAGTTTGGGGCTTGGTATAGAGAAGGATTTTTTGTTTTCTGTTCTCTGTTTCTTTCTTTCTTTCTTTCTTTTTTTTTTTTTGTATTGTTTACTCCTTCTATATTGACTACTTATTCAGCTTTTAAAATTAGAAAATGAGGAAAGTAGAGAGAAGGAGAAAAGAAAACAAAGACACTCTCAGTAGATAGAACTAGCTGAAAGAATAGGGAGAAGGGGGGAACAGACAAATCCAAACCAGTACTCAGTAAAATTTTCTTAAATAGTCTGTGAACCTAGGAAAAGTCAAATGTTTCAAAAACGTATATGGTGCAATAAAATAGCACCTCACACCAATTAGGATGGCTACTCTCAAAACAAAACAAAACAAAACAGAAGATAACAAGTATAGGCCAGGATGTGGAGAAATTGATTGGAACTCTTCTCTACGATTAATGGGAATGTGTAGCCATTGTCAAAAACAGTATGGTGGTTCCTCAATAAATTAAAAATAGAATTTACCATATGACCCATCAGTTCCACTTTTGGATATATATTCAAAAAGAATTGAAAGCATGGTCTCCCGGGTTAACTGTACATTCATGTTCGTAGCAGCGTTATTCAGGATAGCTAAAATGTTAGAAGCAACCCAGTTGTTGCAGATGAGTGGACAAGCAAAACATGATATGTACATACAATGGAATGTTATTCAGCCTTGTAAAGGAGGGAAGTTCTGACGCATGCTTTGCGACATGGATGCACGTTGACAGTATGCTAAGACAAAATATGATTCAATTCATGTGAAGTGCTTAGAGTAGTCAGAAGCAGAAAGACAGAAAGTAGAAGGGTGGTTGCCAGTGGCTGGTAGGGAGGGAAGGAAAGGGGTGTTACTGTTTAATGGGTATAGAGTTTCAGTTTTACAAGATGAAAAGAGTTCTGGAGATGGATTATGCTGATGGTTGCCCAGCAGTGTAAATGTACTTAATACCACTGAACTGTATACTTAAAAATGGTTTAGATTGGGGGCGCCTGGGTGGCTCAGTCGGTTGAGAGTCCGACTTCGGCTCAGGTCATGATCTCGCAGTTGACAAGTTCGAGCCCCGCATCGGGCTCTGTGCTGACAGCTCGAAGCCTGGAGCCTGCTTCGGATTCTGTGTCTCCCTCTCTCTCTGCCTCTCCCCCACTCATGCTCTGTCTCTCTCTGTCTCAAAAATAAAGATAAACATTAAAAAAATTTTTTTAAACTTTAAAATGGTTTAGATTGTACATTTTCTGTAATGTGTATTTTACCACAGTTTTAAAAATCAAGGGGAAGAGTATATGGCAACAAGTCACTGTCCATCTTTCTTCATTTGCCAGTTTCCCAGTTATCCTCTTGAGAGGTAACCACTGGACCAATTTTTTATGTATTCTTCACTGCATCGGTAGTTAGTCATCTCTCTCTCTATTTGAACTCCCATCTATATAACACTTATTAAGCATGTCTTTATTGTCATTCTCCTTCACAGTATCCTTTAAAATGTTTTTTTAACTCAGTAGTTGCTTATTGAATATTTGTTTGATGAGTGAGCAAATGAATGAATTCAATGGTTCCAGCAGGCACAAAAATTGGGGAGCTCTCTCTATATATAAATTGTGATAGTGTATGTAGTTATCTCCTTGAGTGACTGACCCCTAACACAGGGTTCTCACACTTTACCATGGCTGAGAGTAATTTCAGAGAGCTTGTTAAAATGTGGATTTTGTGGCCTCATCTTTTGCAGTTCTCAAGTATGTGGTAGTGTGAGGCCCAACACTCAGTATTTTTCTCAGGCCCAATACAGAACTTTGTGTAACTCTTCAAATAGTCTGTGGATCTCACTTGGAGAAACCTTATCCTAAGTTATCTGTATGCTGCTACAAGGCTGAAAGCAGAGAACTGACAAATTGAGTACAGCTATTAAGGGAGCATTTCTATCTGATGTACTTATAGTGCCAAGCGAAAGTAATCAACCTTGAGGCCCTGGTACCTTCTTTGTTGGGGTGTGGTACACAGCTGATGTTCATCATGGCAATATTGTGACACCATGCAAAGATTAAGTATGTCCCAGTCTTATGAAGGAAGGGGAGCTTATGTTTAGTAAAGATTTTTGAGAATTCTTAAAAAATAATTACTTGTAGAGCACAGTTTCTCAAGTTTAAGACGTATAAGGACCGTAAGACCCAAAGTGTGAGTAACATTGCATTGGGATTGAATTCTGCCATTACAGAGCCAACTGGTAAACATGAATGTGAGTGCTGAAATAACATGCTTATTAAATTTTTACATTATCATAAACATTTAAAATTCATGCAGAAAATTCACAGATAGCAAAGAATAAATTTATGAACTCTTGTTGGAGAAACAATGGTATGAAACATTGAATCTGTGAAAAACTTGAGAATCCTTGAGAAAAATTCTTATCTGAGCATCTTCTGCTGATTAATGGAAGTTTTAGAATTCAAATAACCATTCATGCTGACAAATAGACATTGAGCATCTGTTTGGGTTTTCAATGATAAATAGGGCAGTGATAGCCAAGATAGCCAATGGTAAATAGATCTGCTGGGTTTTCAATGGTAAATAGGGCAGTGATAGCCAAAAACTGGGGGAGAAGTGGATCAGGAAATGTTTTTAGTTAAGATCCTAAGGACAACTGAGTACCTGTTAGATAACTTGAGGGAGAGAATTAAGGAAATGTGATGAAGCTGGAGGCGTGGGGAAGGAAGGAGACAAAATTTCAAGGTCATATGGCAACTTTGTCACAATGTTGCTCCATAGTTATAATTTCCTCCTGGAGAGTAAGGAAAACCTATTCACTTTCTTTGGAAGGAGAGGCTTTCTTGAGAAATGTTGGAGAGCTCTAATGTATTTTTGCTTTGTTAGTTGAGACAGTACTTAAAGCAGACTTGTTGATTAGATTGCCAAATGACATCCTCAAGGAATTTAAGCCTGTTAAAATGCTTGGGTTTTATTTGTTGGGGTTTTTGTTGTTGTTGTTGTTTTTTAAGGACTTACATGTAATTTTGTGAATAATTGAAAAGAAGCTTAAGAACAGCAAGTGTGCAGTTTAAGTAAAATGGACAGAATTGATTTATTTCTCTACTTAAAGAGCTTTTTAGGAATTCCAATGCTTAAACCTTTAAAATGCAACAATAGAAATTCCAACAATTCAGAGGTAATGTAAATGAAAACTGTTATAATCTTCCAAATAAGAGCATAATAAAGTAACCTTGAAACATTGCTGTTGGCCCTACATTGTTTTCTGTTTGAATTGAGTGGTAATTTCCAACGTTGCAAAACAGTGATGGAATTAAGTGATGTTTCCAGCAAAAGAATTTTGCAAGTATAATATGTTTTAGTATTAAATTCTACTTGTGCATTTAGCAATTAAAATTATTCTTGTAATGATGATGGCATTAGAAGGGATAGGGAGCTGTCAAAGAGAATTTGAAGGTTAATTATCTCTTTGGTAACAAAATGCATAATCTTCCATTACGACGCTTATTTTCTTATGGTAATTGACTCATTTGCTCTCTGGTTATCAATTTAACTTCCCAACCACAAACATCTGCTCTTACATTGTGTTTAATTGGTGTGAATACTATCTACAGAGAAGTTAAAATCCAGAGCACATTTTAAAGGCTATATTTTGTAATTCATGAAAGGGAAAAAGTAAATGATGAATTGAACATTGTGATAATTTTTTTCTAATAGTCTTTGAAAGTCTGTTTACTAAAAATGCATGCTAAAATCATATTAATTGGGATTTTTTGAAGAGGATTTTGCTGTGTTTTCCAGAATTACTTACTCTGCCTTACGGGGAGTCTCAGTCCTTGAGACTCAAGAAATACATCATTTCCTCATAAACATGATACCCTAGTAGTTAAGATTGCAGGCTTTAAAGGCAGACAAAGATTGTTCAGTGTGTTACTGATGAGGTTTTGGGGTGACGATGGGGTGGTCCAGAGCTGACGGCCAAGAATTCTTGAAGATGTCTTTGATGCAAAAAGGTGATTTTATTAAAGCACCGGGACAGGACCTGTGGGCAGAAGGAGCTGCACTGTGGTTGTGAAGAATGGCTGGTTTTATACTGTGGAGTTGGGGAGGTAAAGGCATATGGGAGGCCTCCAGAGGGACTTTGACATGCTAAAGAGGACTCTTAAAATTGAGGCATTGCTATTATCAAGCTGGTTGTTTCCCCCCTAGTAAGGCATTAACATTGTGACAGCAGAGGATTCCTGGAGAAATGTTATATTCTGTATTTGCCTCAAGTATTTGTCAATGGGCTGCAGGTTATAAGGGAATTTAATTTTACCTGCTATTTCCTTCTTGCCTGTGTTCCCTACATCACTATGGAAGGGTGATGTTAGAGTTCCAGGAAACTGAGTCTACAGTTTCTGGAGATCAGGTTATTGATAAGATTGCCTTTTTCTTGTAATTTACTAAGATATTTGCAAACTGATGGAGACTCCTGTCCTGTATGACTGTGATCTCTGTCAGTTGGCCATTTGTTTTGTTTCCTTTCCTTTGTTCTTGGGCAACAAGGAGTGCCTGAGGAATATCACACGTATCCCACCGTGGGGGAAGGGGGTGGTCTGCTAGCTTGTACTTTGTCCTTAGCCACTCCCTCATTACTATTTAATCTGAAGAAGAGAGGTGGGGACAAATTGTGTGTGTTTGCTTATAAGTTTTAAAATGGGAGGCTGAACCTTAAAAAAAATTTTTTAACGGCTACCTATAGGGGAAGAGAGAGAACAGGGTGGAGAAAGCAGGGGTAGAAGCAAGACTTGTTTGAGTATACCTTCCTTTTGTAGATTTTACGAAGTAATTTCAGAAAGGGGAAAGTAGAATGAAACAAATGACTCCAAATGTGTATCTAGTTGGTAGTGTAGCCACACAGAAAGTTACAATTCCAAGTAAAAGTTATTACAGGGGCGCCTGGGTGGCTCAGTGTAGGTCATGACCTCACAGGTTTGTGGGATTGAGCCCCAAGTGGAGTTCTACACTGACAGCATGGAGACCACTTGGGATTCATTCTCTCTCTTTCTCTCAAATAAACATTTAAAAAAAAGAAAGTTATTATTACAAATAAATGTAAAATGCCAATTGGACCATATATATCTAATGGGATATATGCTGAGGACAAAAAAAACTACAAAAATCTTGAGCTGCTTTCTGGTATTATATTGTTGGTGGAAACATTGGTATCATTATTCTGAGCCTACTGAGTGTAAGATAAAACATATGAGTTGGTGTCAGTGAGAATGGATTTTTAGTATGAGAGAAAAGAAATACAGATGTGAAATTATTATGATCTAGTTAAAACCTATGGTTTTGAATTTAATTGGAGAACAGAATGAAATCATGATCAATTTTATATTTAAAAAGTATATAATTGCTAGTTTTGTCCACAAATAGGGCCTAAAACTGTGACCAGAAAATACCAAAGACCACTAGGATCATGTCAAAAAGGACTCAGGAACTTTCAGTGGACTCAGGCTTCCAGTAGTCAGAAAGGGGGATAGTTTGTGAATCAAAAGAATAATAACTTGCATGGATTGAAACAAATCAAATTTATTTTAATCCATGAAATCATAAGAGTACTTTTTAAAAAACCCTTCAGTGATTCCCTTCAGTTGGGAGAATATTAGAGAGCCAGACCATTATTTTGAAAAATTGATAAGGGAAGAAATCAAACATTTATCCTGCTCTTTCTTTGAGAGGTATATTTAAGGATAACCAAATAATTGATGGGATTTTTTTTTTATAGAAGGAATGACAGAATAAGAATATTATTATTTCACAGTATATAAGACTGCTAACATCACAAAAAGAGAGATGGTCACACGTTATGAACTCTCCTGACGGAAGGACCATGGCACTACTTATGAAATAGACTTGAAAAAATAAGAAGGAGCCTAACTCCAGTCAAGCTTCTACATTTAACTGCTAAATGCAGGACGAATGTGTTTAAATACCACCATGGCATGCAGTCAGCAAAAGACAGACTGCAAGAAACTTTATAGAGCAGATGATTTCTACAGCAAATTAATTGCAAACAAAGATAGGAGATAAAGAGGAAACATGTAGGTTAAAAGAAATGTAAGCAACAGATTAATACCAATGAATGTACCTTGTTTGTCCAATTCAAATAAATCATTTTTTTAAATGTAGGCCAGTTAGTAAAATTAACTAATTGATGGCTAATTGATGATATTGAGAAATTATTGTAGATACCAACCTGATGATGGTATTATAGTTTTGTTTAGAAATGGGAATTCTTGTTTTATAGAGGAATTTACTTAAATACATATAATAAAGCGATACCCAGGATTTGCTTTCAGAGTAACCTGGGGAAAGACATGGGGTAGGTTAGGATATAGATGATGAAATACACTGGCCATGAGTTGATAATTGTGGAAGCTATATGACAGTACATGGGGTTTATTATTACTTTCTCTAAAGTAAAAAGTTAGAACATAGGGTTTAAAGTCAGACTGCTTAGGTTCAAAATCCAGATCTGTCACTGACTAAGCCTTGTGACCTGATGGAGCTACTTAGCCTCTCGGTGTGTTAGTATCCTTGTCTATAAAATGGACCTAAATAGTAGGGTTGTTGTGGGAGATAATGATAAGAAGTGGAAGGTACTCGTGAATGTTAGCTATTATCATACATCAGATACATAAACCAAAATCATGATGTTGCAGTTGGTTAGAGACCTTGGTGTATTTAGGAATAGTCCAGTTGAGTTCCTTATTTAGTATAGGAGCAGACTGAAACCCATGGCCAACAAAATGTCTACTGGTAAAACCAGAACTCATGTGTAAATCTCTTGACTTCAGTCATTGCAGTGTCTTTAAAGTAAATCATTATTGAATAATATTCAAATAAGCTTAAACATCTGATCTTAAATAGGGAACACTCAGGATTGAAAATACGTTATTTTTTCCTGCATCTAAAATTTATTGCACTAAAATGAAAACTCTGGGTTGTTCTTGTTTGTATGCTTTCTTTGAGAAAGAGCAGATAAACTTGACCAAAGGTGAGTCTAAATTCATCTGGAATTCAAAACAAAACAAAACAAAGAACTAACAATATGAGGAAAGTTTTGAGGAAATAAATATTTTAAAATGTGTAGTTACAGTCATTAAGTTTTTGGTTCTAGTGCAGGAATAGACAGATCAGGGAAACCACATAGTATCCAGAAATAACTGCCCCTCAAGAATACATAGGATTTTAATATTAAAACGATTTTGGGGTGCCTAGGTGGCTTAGTCAGTTGAGTGTCAAACTCTTGATTTCAGCTTCAGTCATGATCTCAGGGTTGTGAGATTGAGCCCCACATCGGGCTCTGTGCTGCCAGCATGGAGCCTGCTTGGGATTCTCTCTCCCTTTCTCTCTACCCCTCCCCTGCTCGTTCTCTCTCTCTCTCTCTTTCTCTATCTCAAAACAAATTTTTTTTTAAAGTTAAAACCAAAAAGCGATTTCAAATCATGTAATGTTATTGGGATTACTGAGGTTGCCATTTAGAAAAATGTAAAGCTGGATACTTGGTGATGTCCAGATTGTTTCCCAGACATACTAGAAGAAATTGCAAGTGAATATTTTTATAGTATGGAGGCAGGGAAAACCTTTGAAGCAAGAATAACAAAATATAGATGCCAAAAAAGGGAGAACTGATAAATTTTACCACATACAAATTGACAATTTTGGTAGAACAACAGGTGCCTTAAGTTAAAAGACAAAAGAAAAAATTGGGAAGAAATATTGGCAGCGTGTATGAGACTTACATTAGTGTATTAGCCCGGGTCCAGTCAGGGGCCAAAAATCACACCAGGAATTTGAACAAAGAAATATTAATATAAAGAATTATTAACTAGTAAAAATGTTTTAACTACTAAAAAGGACAAAGGACTCTAAGGAATACTGAAGGATCAGGTACTACCTCTAGAGCAAAAGGAGCAAACAAACTTGGAAAAGGACATCCCAGTCTAAGGTTGCAATTCAGACCTCAGAGAGGGTATAATTGCTGCCAGAGAACACAGCCATGGGCCAGACTGGTCCACAGGAGATCTTCTAGATTCCACAGACCTGAGCTTGTGTGTGGAAAGTTAACCTGCTGGGGTACCATGGGTCTGACTGATGATGAGCAGGAAGTTGCTTCTTAAGATCATGTGTTCTTTCCATCCTTGGCTCCTACCAGTTTCTGGGGTTCTACCTACTTGCTCTACTCTACTCTTACTCTTCATTAACCCTGGATTTGTTCCCAGGACCTGCCCCAGTCTAGCCCTCTAGCCAGTGGAGTAGGCAAGAAAATGAAAAAAAAGACCAAAGCAGATTGGAAGAGAAGAAATAAAACTGTCTCTATTCACAGACAACCTGATTATTTATGTAGATAATCCCCCAATTGTCTATAAAAAGCTACTAGAACTAATGAGTGAGTTCAGCATGAGCATAGGATAAAAAGTTATATACGTAAATCATATTAGCAGTGAACAAATGGAAACTAAATAAAAAATTAAGTATGAAAAAAGTAGCACCAGAATCCTTAGGGAAATACCTAAAAAAAGTATGAACAAGATTTGTATATTGAAAACTAGGCAACAATGATGAGAGAAACCACAGAACTAAATAAATGGAAAGGTAAACCAAATTCAGGGAAAGGAAGACTCAGTATAGTTAAGATGTCAAATTGCCACAAATTTAACAATCCCAATCAAAATCCCAGCAGGCTAAGCACATTTTAGCTCAACCATTAAAAACAAAAACAAAAACAAACCCTTGCTGTTGTCATGGTTGCTCATTTGATAGAACTACCCTACAGTGGAACTTGCTGCTTTCTGATACAGGGAGGCTTATCATTTGAAATTTTGAAATAGGGATCAATGAGACCCCTTGTCAAGGATGTTGTATAGGAAATTGCAATGTTAGGTTGGAGGTTGACTAAATGATCTATTCTTATCCTTCTAATTCAGTCTTCCTCTGTTATTTGTAAGTCAGTGATTTACAACTTTAGGGCAGGGAGAGAGAGATACTGGAATGTTCAGACTTTTTCTGCCGAAGGTCCTGCCACTCTTTCTCCCACCCTTGAAAACTATATCATGCAATGAGGGATGTTACCAATGAGGGATGTTACATGAGTGAACTACTTAAGGCCTCTAATATGACATTTATATTCCCTTTTTGGGTTTTTTTTTTTTTTTTTTTGGTGTTTGTTGTTGTTGTTGTTACTTATTCAGCTGACTGACAAGAAAAATGTTAGTTTTCTCAGTTTTTAAAAAAATTTTGGTTATGGTTCTTCCGAAATGGTATAAACATTAGGGAAGTAGTCTTTTAATACTCATTTTTAGACAGTTTAGAATATTCATATCATCAATTTCTTCAATATAGTCCACTTAATATATATTTATCAACAAGGAATCTCAGAAATTATCTTTATAATTATCCTTCCAGTTAATTGTACCAAAATACAATTCGTAAAGATATGTATGGAGTTCCAGCAAATGTTTTGAATATATGTTACATGCTTTTGTAAAACTATGTGAAAGCCTCAAATAATAAGTAAAAATCCTGTGAATTCTATGATTTAAAAAAATTATTTGAAATGTGAATAGCTAGCTATATTTATTTTTATTAATATCCTAATTTCCTTTCTATTTTAAAGTCCAACCAGAATTCTTGAAACAGCCGACGAATATATATGCTCATGAGTCCATGGATATCGTATTCGAATGTGAAGTGACTGGGAAACCGACTCCAACCGTGAAGTGGGTCAAGAATGGAGATGTGGTTATCCCAAGTGATTACTTTAAGATTGTAGTAAGTATTTTTCAGAGGACGCTTATCTCTGAAACCTTTACATGTCTTTATTTTCTTTTAATTTTTTTAATGTTTATTTTTGAAAGAGAGAGAGAGAGAGAGAGACAGAACTTGAGTGGGGGAGGAGAGAGAGAGGGAGAGACAGAATCTGAAGCAGGCTCCAGGCTCTGAGCTGTCAGCACAGAGCCCGACATGGGGCCTGAACTCATGAATCGCAAGATCATGACCTGAGCTGAGTCGGACGCTTAACCAACTGAGTCACTCAGGCGCCCCTTTGCGTGTCTTTAAATGCAGTCACTAAGAGATCTGTTGACTTCCACATGCCAGTTTATGTACCACAGATGAAGATAGAAAAATATTACAGAACGTAATCTCTTCACTGGCTGATAAGAAAGCTGAGCCTAGACATGTTTTGGTAGTTTTTATGGGATCTCATAGCATGTCAGTAGTTGAAGTAAGCCTAAGATCCAGATCTGATCAGCAGTCTAGTATTTCTACTCAGACATGCTAGCACTTTTAAAGACAGCTGTCACTATTTTCTTGGTAATGATTATCCTGTGTGTGCACCTGCTCTCTTCATATCTCTATTCAAAGAGCAGCATCTGTCCTTCATATATACTGATTCTAGGCCCTTCAAAATAAGTATGACCCAGGGTTGTGACAATAGATAAAAAAAAATCCTTAAGAATTAAATAGCATTAAATTTATTTAAGAATACCGAGCCATTAATTGTTTTTTGTTTTTTATATGGGGTTAAATGCTTAGTAAATATTGTCTACTCTTATCATTGTTTTAATCCTAGTAATAGAAATGTCTAGGTTTTGGTAATAAGGATTCATATCTTAAGGTACATATATGACATTCATAGAAATAATCAGAAGTAACTATGGTTGTTAATGATATAATGTCTTATTATAAATTTCTCTCATTAGTGATTCATTCTTAGTAAGAATATAGTTTCTATTTTGAAGTGCATAATCTTGTATGTTATAAAAAGTAATTCACAAGTGTTTAATTAAAAAGCAGTGTGTTACAGCTAAATTGGCATTTTTTTACTCTTTTATCATTTTCACAGTATTCTTAAAAATCTTAAAACCATATTAATAACAACAGTATTTGACATTTATATTACTTTATAATTTAAGGGAAGCCGTATATATGTGGCCTCACTTAACTTATTGTGGTCTAATCTGTTACAACTAATGATATTAGAGATAATTTTAAGAAAGTGCCTTGAATTCATAAATTCAGACTTTTGCTGTGGTCACGTGGTATTGTATGTCAGGTATTTTTCCAGACAAAGATGTAGGTTTTCAAACATTGTAGGTATTACTTTCTATAAGGATTAAGTTCTTAATTGGTTAGTTACAGTGTTTCCTATACTAGGCAGTTAAATCAGTACCTTGTCAATAAAATTCAGTTAACAGGTACATAGACAGATATTTTGATAGCTGAATCATACAATTTTACTTGTTCTTCCTCCCCAGAAAGAGCATCCTCTTGAGATTTTCAACTAATGTTCATCAGTTGAATCATAACATTTTGTTTATGTTTTTCTTTCTCAGAAGGAACATAATCTTCAAGTTTTGGGTCTGGTGAAATCAGATGAAGGGTTCTACCAATGCATTGCTGAGAATGATGTTGGAAATGTACAAGCTGGAGCCCAACTGATAATCCTTGAACATGGTAAGAGTGGCTGAAATAGTAAAATGAAAGAGGCTGACTGTGTCGAGGAACTAGTACCTGTCACAGTACCTATTACTCTGGGATACCCCATGATTAATATCCTGTTTGTAAAGGCCAGTATATGGCATAGCGAAGAGGAAGAGAAAGCAGTCTAAATAATTTCTGTTGCTTAAAATGGCCTAAAAACACAACTTTGGAGAATGTTGAAAAGGAAAACTGTAAAATTACAGACTTACATGAATGTTCTTCACATTTCAGTTATTTTAATTTTACAAATATATTTCTGCTCTATTAAAATAGAAAAACTTTACTTGAGGTAATGTTTATTTTACATTAAATTTTTCCAAAATAAAAATAACTTGCCTTTTCTGATTATCATGCACAAAAATTGCTTATTATAAGATCAGACAACATTGAAAAGTAAAAAGGGGGAAAAAAAACCTACTCTATATCAGTCAAAGTCGATGGGGAAACCACACAATAATTTGAACAGATGATCGTTAATACACAGAACTATGAACTATAATGGGATTAAATTAACAAAGGGTTGGCTAGCAAGAAGTAAAGAGAACTCTAGTGAATATAAGAATGGCAGATATAAAGAGCAGCCACAACCTGTAGGTGTGAGAGAGAGTGTTCAACCCCTCAGGACTAAAATCCAGACCGTGTTGGAGAGAGTGTGGCCATGTCTCACTGGACAACAGAGTAATTGCTGTGCTATTATGCTGTCAAACCCTGCTCAAAACCCAGTATCTAGTGTGCTAGAGAAGACCAGTCACAAGGGGATGTCTCCCTGAAGGCTTTCTGCTACAAAACCACCTGAGAGGTTGGAGTGTTGGGAGAAGCACCCTATACTGATAAAATTTAAAACATATGTCCGCTGCAGAGGAAAGGTAGATAAACGGGCCAGCTTCATTTTTGCAGAGCAGGCAATAAAGTATGACTTCGGAGTTGAGAGGCAATAAATTGGTAATGGCACATGCCCCATATCGTGCCTTCCAGGAGTACTACATATGAGCATGAACAGATGTGTATGTGGTTGAATAACACATTTGCTTAGAACAGCATGCTGTGGACATCTTCTCATGTCAGTAAACACATAGATCTATGTCAACATTTTCCACTGTTGAACAGTATATATGCACTTTGTTTTGTATAAGTGATTCCCTATTAATATTTAAATTGTTTCTTATGTCTTACCATTATGAACAGTGCTGTGCTGAGCTTCTTTACATGATTATTTTCTCACACTAAATTACTAGAAGTTGAATTGTTGGATAACAGTTCTGTGTCAAATTGATAAGGATACCTGTTGGATGTATTGTTTGTTTTAGCAAGGAGCATTTTTCATTTTGTGCAGTTCTCGAGAGTACATGGAGAAGATAAAGCTTTTGACATGTCATCTGGTATCTGAGTCCAATTAAGCTCAGGTTCCAGTGTGGCCCCAGCCACAGAGCCTCGTTGGGAAAGCTAAGTGGCAAAGATGGCGCCCACCCCGGCTTTTCACTAAAATAGCATAGAGGATTTTTACATGCTCTTTCTCGAAAATGTATTTAAGAGTACTGTTACAAAAAGGAATAAAATATTGGAGCTGTTCTTTTTCTTCCTGTATCTGTTTGTGACTATACCTTTCCCTATTTATTGAAAATGATTTAGTAGAAACTTCTTACTTTTCCATCTTGGCAAAGTGCCTGAGTATGATTACCAAACCAGGCACGAAGGTAGATAGGCTTGTTTCTTTTTATCAGCGGCAGTGGTTTCCCTTGGTAAAATTTGTGAGTCTCTTGGGGTGATTTACGTGGAACTAATAAATAAAGAGATTTCAGTATATTTGTGTTTGGGATCACCATTACAGATTTAATAGTAAAGATGGTTGGCTTTGCCAGGAGGTCCCTAAGCTAAACCTACTTGGGTTTTCCTCTGAAAATGGGTGGCATGATCATTATAGTTGCAGTGTGTGTTTTTTTTCCTTTTTGAGACAACATTTCAAAACCAGACAACGTTTCTGGGCTGGCAAAATTTTCTAGTAGCCTTGTCAGGGATGAATTAAGAATGCATGGATTATAAGGAAGGAAGTGGCATGTTATTGATTTTGCTTTTTTAATTTGCAAGATAAATACGTATGTGGAAAAGCTAAAAAGAGAATATAACAGTTTATAAGGTCTGATCTCTGTCTGGAGTTTATAATATTGTAAAGGATGTAAGAGATGTGTACAATTTAATACTAGTCCATAATAAGTGTTATTTTTATAGTACAAATAAGGCAGTAATACAGCATATAGTTTGGAAGAGAGGAATTCTGTCTGTGCGATCATGGACGTTTTTTCATGGAAAGTGTCCCCTTTGTAATAGGCCTTGAATTATAAGATTTCCAAATGTTAAAAAAAGGGCTTGGGTCAGTATGGAAATAGAGTAGAATACCTATACCTGTAGGAAGGTAGCCTGTAAAGACAGAATAAGATCAGATTGATCATGGCCTTGATTGTAAATAGTCAAAACAATACTGTAGTTAGGCAGTCTGATGATACAGTCAGGTTTATTTAGAAGAAGTCCATCTGAAACTAATATAACACTGTGTGCTAACTAATGAATTAAAATAAAAACGTAAAAAGCCAAAAAATGAAAATACAACCATCCCACACACCCAAGAAAAGAAATAGGTGGCAGATTGAAGGGGGCATCTAGTCGAAGGAATATTGTTATAAAAAGACCACTGTAAGTAGTTATACTAGAAAAATAGAAAGGATCCTAATAAAAAATATATGGGGCGCCTGGGTGGCTCAGTCGGTTAAGCGTCCGACTTCAGCTGAGGTCACGATCTCACGGTCCGTGAGTTCGAGCCCCGCGTCGGGCTCTGGGCTGACGGCTCAGAGCCTGGAGCCCGTTTCAGATTCTGTGTCTCCCTCTCTCTCTGCCCCTCCCCTGTTCATGCTCTGTCTCTCTCTGTCTCAAAAATAAATAAACGTTAAAAAAAAAAAAATATATATATATATATATATTAGTGATTTATTTAATCCAGACTTTATCAACTGATTGGATATTAAACATTATCATTATTATAGAAAAGTCAGAAATACTTCCCGGGCTTTTTCTGGGTGGCTAGAAGAGTGGTGATGCCTTTCCACAATAGAAAAGGAAGGTGGACGGAAGTGGAAGGGGACTTCTACTCAGGTATAGATAGTGGACATAGAACATCCCACTCTCACCTACAATAAAAAAGCTGGATGATTTACAAAATCATAATTTTTCTGAGTCCATCAGAGAGCTGAGCTTGCAAAGCAGCCAAGTAAATTAAATTCCAAAGAATTGAACACTCTCCTGTCCCTAAGGAATGGGTCATTAATTGTTTCACCTTTGGCAGAGCACGAAAGAGTTGGCTGCTGTAAGAGTGGATAAGAAGAAATCAGCTAAAGTTTTATGTGATAGTTAAAGACTAAGCATGAACTAGTTTGGAATACCTCAGGGCCCCAGATGAAAGGGAAGTTCATACAGGCTTGCAAATACATATCCCTGGAACTCCACAAGATACTCATTGTGAAGACTGGAGGCAAGTCAGAGACTTGAGAAAAGTCATTTTGGGGGCACTTGGGTGGCTTAGTCGGTTAAGCTAACTTCGGCTCAGGTCATGATCTTGAAGTTTGTGGGTTTGAGCCCCACGTCAGGCTCTGTGCTGATACCTTGGAGCCTCAAGCCTGCTTCAGATTCTGTCTCCCTCCACTCTCTGCCCCTCCCCGATGCACACCCTATCTCTGTCTGTCTCTCTCAAAAATAAATAAACGTTAAAAAGAAAAAAGAACAGTCATTTTGGTGGTGAAGAGGTAAAAGAGGTAATCTGTAGCTGCTGATAGATAGGTACAAAACCCCTCTCATTTACTCAAACTCCTTTAAGCCTCAAACCAGTGCAGGAGGGGCCAAAAGCCTTATTTCATAAATTTATGGGGGGAAGATGAGAAGCCAAACCCTTCTGCTTCCCGAGGGAGGAACCCTCTGATGCGCAGGACCTGCCTAATACTGAGGCTGATCAAGGACAATTGAAAATCCTACCTGCCCTACCACCGAGCAATAGCTTTCTACTGCTGGGGGAAGGTCAAGAATATAGAGATCCCTGTGTCACAGAGTTATGTAGAAATAGTTGAAAGCTGAGAGGAAAACAGGTAAATTGAAGAACTCTCCTTCATCTCTCTTCTTAAGCACAAGATAATGGTAGTCCACCATTAGAAGAATTTGAAATCTATGGTGTGCTGAAGGTAACTAAAACAATAGTAAAATCTATACCGAGTTCAACTCCTATCTAAATTGATTTAACTCCTTCACACTAATGGCTTGACAGAATAGATATGCCATGTTCCAAGTGCAAATAATAATTATCTCAGTCTCTGCTCAGCCTTCAATCAAAAATTATTGGACATAAACAGAGCAAGGGAAAACTGGCCCATTGTTGATAGATAAACATTCAACAGAACCAAATTAATGAGGCCCAGATATTGGAACAATCAGACAGGGACTTTAAACTAATTATTATTAGTATATTAAAGGAGTTAGTAGAAAAGGTAGATGACTGAACAGAGGAGGAATTTTGACAGAAAGATGGAAACCATGAAGATACTATATTTGCATTTGTCCAGAGAGTGAAAGGGTTCTATAACCAGAGGAAGGGAAATTATTAAAAATAATAGTATCAGAGATGAAGCATTTACTCAGGGTGATCATTGGACTCACGACAGCTGAGAAAATAGTCCATCAACTTGAAGATAGTTCAATATAAATTATTTAAACTGAAATAAAAGAAAAAGAATGAACAGAGTATCTCAGATGGGAAAATATAAGATGGTTTAACAAATTGGAGCCTCACAAAGAGAAGAGAACAAGAACAGAACAGAAAAAAATAAATATTTGAATAGATAATGGCCAAAATTTTTGAATTAAAAAAATGAACAAGATCATACCACAGGTCAAAGAAGAAGCTAAGATAGCCCCACACAAGCTAATGATAATAATAATAGTGGTAGTAGTAGTAATAAAGGAAGACACACCTATATGCATCATAGTTAAATTACTGAAGACCAAACATAATGAAGAAGGCTTGAAGGCAGCCAGAAAGTTTTAAAAAGATACAGAGGACTTTTTCCTTTCGGTGGCACACAGTGGCAAGATGGTGCGAATTTCTAAGAAGAGGAAGGTTGTTGCCGTTGGCCTCTTCAAAGCTGGATTGAACGAGTTTGTCACTTTGGAGCTGGCTGAAGATGGCTCCTCCAGAGGTGAGGTCTTAGTTACACCAACCAGGACTGAAATCATTATCTTGGCCACCAGGACACAGAATGTTCTTGGTGAGAAGGGCTGGTGGATCCAGGAATTGACCACTGTGGTTCAGAAGAGGTTTGGCTCCCCTGAGAGCAATGTAGAGCTTTATGCTAAAAAGGTGGCCACTGGAGGTCTGCATGCTATTGCCCAGGCAGTCTCTGTGTTACAAAACTCCTAGGATGCCTTGCTGTGCGGAGGGCCTGCTTATAGCGTATGGTTCATCACGGAGAGTGAGGCCAAAGGCTGTGATGTGGTGTCTGGGAAACTCTGAGGACAGAGGACCAAATCTGTGAAGTTTGTAGATGGCTTGATGATTCACAGTGGGGAACCTGTTAACTACTACATCGACACTGCTTGCTGTATAGCCATGCGCTGCTCTGACAGAGTGTGCCGGGCATCAAAATGAAGATCATGCTTCCCTGGGATTCACATGGCAAGACTGGCCCCACAAAGACCCTGCCTGATCATGTGAGCACTATGGAACCCAAAGATGAGTTATTGCCCACCACTCCCATCTTGGAACACAAGAGTTGGAAGCCAGAGCTACCTGCCATGCTGTAGCCAGTACCCACAGCATAACAGGGTCTCCTTGGAAGCTGGATCTAGAGTTTGCTCTGTAAAAACCTTTAATAAAATCTTTGAAAAAGACACATGGCCTGAATAGACTTTGCATCCACTATTTGGACTGAGGATTCTTTTGCACGAAAAGAATATCACTTGATTGATTCTTAGGACTGCCTGGCTCATAATGCTTCTGGGTTTTCCCTTGGTTTCACCTGTGATTGTGAGGCAAGAGCCAGAACAGGAGGACCCAAGCAGAGCTAACCCTAGGGATATCCTGTAGGGGAGTAAATCTGGCGATGCTGAAGCACCTTGATCAGTTCATCTGTGGTTGGGGATTATAGGTTTAGAACAGGGATATATTTGAGATGGTTTTCTTTACGTGGCGTATAAGGAAATCTGTATTGCACACAGAAAATAAATATAGTGCCAATTAAAATACATAGAGGAACAAAAATAAACATTACAGCAGACATTTTACCAGAAATGGTGCCAGCCAGAAGGCAGTGGAGCAGTTTTAAAGTCCTATAAGGAAAGAAAGTCAACCCAAATAATATACCCAACAAAAAATATCTTCTAAAAATTAAAGTGAAATAAAGACATTTCAGAACAAAAGCTGAGAAAATGTATTGTCCGCAGACCTGTGCTACAAGTAATGTTAAAGTTCTTTAGGTAGAAGTAGTATGATACCCGACAGAAACTTACAGGTCTTCACAAAAAAACAAAACAGGCCAGAGTGGTTTAAAAACAGAAAAGTAAATATAAAATTCTTTCTTATTTTCAGCAGTTAATGAAATAACTTACTATCTAAACTAGGGACCACCGATATTTCAGTAAAGGTCTAGACCATAAATGTTTTAAATTTTATGGGCCAGTGTCTGTCAGAGCTACTCAGTTCTGCCCTTGTAGCATGAAATCAACCATATAAATCAACTTCGACTTTTCAGTAAAACTTTATTTGCAAAAAGAGGTGGCAGGTCCTTGTTTGCTGATCTCTGGTCTAAAGAAAAATAGTTTATAACCTATAAAATTAAAATGTATGACAAAACAGAGCAAAGTACAGTAGGATTAAAAATAAACTGTTGTAAGATCCCTTTATTACATATCAAATTATAACATATGAAGTAGACTGTGATAATTTAAAAATGCATATCCTAAAACTTAGGGAAACTACTAAAAAGTAGAGAAGGAGATTTAGCTAATAAGTAAACAGTGGAAATAGAATGGAATCTTAAAAATTAGTCTAAAATAAGGAAAAGAGGAGAAAAAGGGAACAAAGAACAAATGGACAGATAAAAAACAACTAGCGCAATAGTAGATTTAAATCTATGTATCAATTATTGCATTAAATGTAAATGGCTTAGGCCTTAAAACAAGTCTCAAAACATTTAACAGCATTTAAATCATCCAAAGTATATTCTTGGACCTCAATGGCATTAGAACCAAAACTCAATAACAGAGACTAGAAAATTCAGAAATTTTTGGGAATTAAACAGCCTTCTAAATAACCCATGTGTCAAAGAACAAGTCATGAGGAATTAGAAGATACTTTTAACTAAACGAAAATACTCCTTATCAAAATTTGTAGAATGCAGATAAAGTGGCATTTTGAAGGAAGCTTTTAAAAGCTAGATTAAAAACGAATTAAATCTAAAACATTCAGAAGAAGAAAATGATAAAGAACACAAATGAAACAGAAACAGTACTAACAGCTGTTTACTAGTTACTAACTAGTTACTAACTAGTTTTTTGAAAAGATAAATTTAATTGGAGTATGTTTACACTGATCAAGAAAAACAAAAAAATATCAGTATCAGGATTGAAAAGGAGGATGTCATTACAAATCCTATAGACTTTAAGAGGACATAGGGAATATTAGAAACAACTTTATGCCAATAAATTTGAAAAGGAAGGTAATAGAGCTAGTTTGGTTAGGAGTGTTGAGTTTAGGTTAGAATAGAAGAAAACTTAGATAAAAATGTCTAGAATCAGGAGCAGTTCATGTCAGAAGCTCAGGAAAAGGGTTGAGGAAGAACATGACAGGCTTTGGTTTTGCTAGGTTTTTTAAGAGTTTTAATCAAATTCTTGCTATAAATTAAGGCAGCTAAATATTTTATTTTCTTGTATGTAGTGAATATTTTGTCCCCAACTTTTATGTGGCAGTCTTTCACACTATTGTAAATTAAAACTCCCTAACTCTCTCTTTAGTAAGTGGAGTTTTAGGGGATCATATATTGTCTAGTCATATTTTTTTGCCTTCAGACTATTGTCTTAGTCAACTAAAGTTCATCTTTGCATACTGTCTTGAAGATCTGCATGGATACCATCACTATAATCTTTGGGTAAGTTTCTTGCCATGTGTTATTTTCTTAATCAAAAAATTCATTCTTGTTTCTACCTTAAATCACCACAATTTTCTATGGACTTACATCTCAGCCTCTTATTTTATCTATTTAAAGATAGCATTTATTGGGGCGCCTAGGTGGCTCAGTTGGTTAAGTGTCCAACTTTGGCTCAGGTCATGATCTCGCGGCTTGTGAGTTCAAGCCCCCCATCTGACTCTGTGCTGTCAGCACAGAGATCACTTCAAATCCTCTGTCTACCTCTCTCTGCCCCTTCGCATCTCTCTCTCTCTCTTTAAAAATAAACATTTTTAAAAAATGAAAATGAAAATCTTTTATCTCAGTCTTATACACATCATTTTAAAAATATGGCCTATAAGAAGCTAGAAAAAGAAATTTATATAGCAGAAATAGCACTTTATATTTGAATGTATGAAAACGTGAAATCACAAATCAGTGTGGATTGAAAGAAACCTGGATTACTTGATATGCGGATAATTGGTGTTTTGTAAATAATTACATTATGTGTTTATCTTAATGTCAAAATAAAATATAGAGAGAGTTAAACTTTTAATTGAATCCATAAAAATGTTGAAAGATGACAGAAGAGTCTTGCCATTTGCTTTTACATATAAAAGAGGTAAGAGAGAATACAGATGGAAATTTGGTATTTTAGGGTGTAGAAACTTAATTCTTCTTCATAGAAAGTATAACTAAATTAAAGAAGAAACAAGGTAGGGAAGAAGTTTAATATTCTGACTATGTAAGAATGCACACAAGTAACTAACATAAGCTTACAATTCACAATAGAGCAAAGATAGGATAATTTCTAAACACGACATATGTTCCACTTCACTATCAAAGATACAAGAATAAGTCAGGGAGATGCCATTTTTGCCTAATGAAGATTTTATATCTTCTAATGAATTATTAGTTTATAATGGTTAGTGTGTGATTAGGGGTTGTGCTTTGCTTTCACTCAGCAAAAATATAAATTGTTACATCATTTACTAACACCATTTTGACAATTATATGTTAAACATTACTGACTCAACCCATTAATTGTTCTTTTAGGATTTTTTAAAAATTATTTTATTTTTGAGAGAGAGAGACAGAGACAGAGTGCCAGCGGGGATGGGGCAGAGAGAGAGGGAGAACAGAATCCAAAGCAGGCTCCAGGCTCTGAGCTATTGGCACAGTGCCTGATGTGGGACTCGAACTCACAGACAGTGAGATCATGACCCGAGCCAAAGTCAGATGCTTAACTGACTGAGCCACCCAGGCGCGCCCCTTTTAGGATTTTTCCTAAGGAAGAAATCAATGATTTGGACAAAGACTGTTAATATCAGCATTTGTATTTTAAAAAGAAAAAGATAGGGATAAAGAGAGAAAGAATAGGAAATGACTTACATGTCCCAAAATAGAGGAAGTAGTTAAAATAATTATAGTACAACATTGTGATGGAAAGGTTATCTGGCCATTAAAAACCGTGTCTTTGAACACTCTTTAATGACATCAGGAAAATCTCCGGATGTAATGTCAAGTAGAGAAGTAAAATAGAAAGTTATGTATACCAAATAATCTGAATTTAGTTAAACAATTATATACACATATGGAGACATTCCCATACCAAAATGTTAACAGTGCTTATCTTTGGATACTAATATTTTGTCAGTTTTCTGAAATAACCATATGTTCCTTCTATAATCAGTAAAGGTTTTATTTTTTTTAACTTAATACTAAAGCTATCTTTCAGTGCTAAAATTTAGAAAATACACCAAACACATAATTTTGAGGACTTTCTGCCAAAAACGTCATAGAATTACAAACACTTCCCTTCATAAGAGTTGGGTTGTATTGCAGGAAGTGAACAAAGCAATTTCCAGTAGACTCACTGCTACTCCTGATTTGGTAGGACAAGTACTAGAGGCCTGAGCAGCCTGGAGGAGGAAGGATCGAAACTGGCCCTCTTGGAGCCTCTCCCTTTGCATTCATTACCTTGTGAATCTCCAAGAGTAAAGTAGAATGCAAGTATATAGCATTCCCAAATCTGTTTGACTATGGAGCTTTTGTCTGTTTTTATGTACACATTAATATCTTAAAGGGCACAATTTGGGATACATTGATGTAGAGATATTCAAAGGTGGATGGACAAAAGTGATGTTGGCAAACAGCCCACAGGCCAAGTCCAGCCAACCTCCTGTTTTTGGAAGTAAAGCTTTGAGACCCAGCCACGCTTGTTTACTGATTGTCTGTGTCTGGTCTGTAGTTGTTTTCACACTACAATGGCAGAGATGAGTAGTTTAGACACAGACCACATATCCCACCACGTCTGAAATACTCATTCTAGCCCTTTACAGAAGTTTGCTGAACATGGACATAAATGATAGGAATCGTTCAACCCTGATACTTTGTGATCCTAAGTTATTTCTGGTCACTGGAAGTCTGTTTCAGTTAAAAGTTTTAAAATGAAAAAAGTGGGGGTAGGTAGAGAAAGGCAGAAGAAGGGCAGGAGAGTGAAGGATATAAGGGTAACAGAAGAACGTCAGACGTAGCGTGTAACTCGATGTGTCATGGTGAGACGGACTCCAGAGAGGAGCTGTTAACAGAAAAACTACCAACTACAAGAGAGTTTGCTAGCACATCTTTGTGGCTAACATCCGAGAGACGTTTAAATACCAGAAACCCCATGGAGTAAATTATTGAAAGTGGAAAGAATCTTAAGATGATGTTTACCTTCATGCATCAGGTTTAAAAATAATATTGAAAGTATTTGAGCGTCTTTGAGACTGAGCCTTATTTTTGTAGGGGGAATTTTCTACTGCCCACTGGCTACTGTCTGCTGGCTAGTGCTTCGTTGCAAGAAGGTAGTTTCGAGTACCCACAGTTGGCCTCCGATATAATTTGGATGGTTCGGGTTTAAGCTAATTATCACCTTGGAATGTTAAATGAAACTTTGTAATTATAATTAAAATATATGGAACATGTATGCAACAACACTAGAAAACAGAATTTCTAATTGGGAATTAGAATTTGAGAATGAGTATGTTTGAAACATACCTTTCTTTTTTTTCCTCCAGCTTTATTGAGATATAATTAACATTCAACGTTGTGTAAATTTAAGGTATATAATGTGACGATTTGTACATGTTGCAAAATGTTTAGCACAGTAAGGTTAGTTAACACATTCTCTACCTCGCATAACCGCCATTTTGTTATTGTTCTGGTGAGAACATGGTGAGCTCACCCCTCCTACAACTTTCAACAATACAACAGTATTGTTTATTAGAGTCATCATGCTGCACATTACAGCACCAGATCTTACTCCTTTGTAAGTGGAAGTTGGTACCTTTTGACCAACATTTCCCTATTTCCCCTGCCTTCAGTCCCTAGTAGTCATTATTCTACTCTATTTCTCATGCAATATGAATCAATGCCAAGCATAACTTTCTTAAAATATTTAATTTCATGTGTGTGGGAGTACTTTAAAAAATTTTTTGGTTAACATACAGTGCAAGATTGGTTTCATGAGTAGAACTCAGTGATTCATCACTTAAATACAATACCCAGTGCTCATCACAACCAGTGCCCTTCTTAGTACCCATCACCCATCTAGACAATCCCCCTCCCACCTCCCTCTATCAACCCACAGTTTGTTCTCTATCATTCAATATTCTCTTGTGGTTTGTTTCCCTCTCTTCTCTCCCTACCCCCCGTGCTGTTTTTAATATTTACTTTATGCATTTCTAGGAACAGCAACTGTCGATTTTAGAATCTCTTGTAGTTTTAAAAATAGTTATAGCAGTATTATTTTTATTTGCTGCCAGTTAAATTAATATTATCTGTCATTTTGTGCCAAAGTACTTTCTATGTCTTATTGTCTACTGAATGACTTTAAGTATTGGCATTATGAAGTATTGCAGTTAAGGTAGTAAGAATTAAGTAAAATGTGTTTTGTCCATTAACTTTTTAATAACCTTTCTTCCTGTCACTTTGAATTTAAAAATAGATTCCAAAATTATCTTGTAAGATTTAAATTTAAAAACACAAGAATGTTTTTCTTTGTACACTCATTCATATCAGGTCTGATACTTGTCAGTTGTAGTTCCAGTAAGGGAAGATGGGCTGGTGAAAAGGGAGTAACATGAACTTGTTTTTAGTAAAGGAAATTCATACTTCACCAGTTCATTAAATGACTTCTAGGATATTATGGCCATGGTAGATAAGGATACATATTGAACCTCACTTTTTTTGTGTGTGACAGAAACATTTGCAAAAAATTCCACGTAGTATCTAAGGTAAATACTGAATAATAGAAGTTCTGGAATAAGTGACTAAGGCCTGGCATGATTAAAAGTTGGCTAGGTAGCAGGAAATCATTAGTCATTAGTGGAATATTTTAAATCTGAAGCGCTAGGATGTATGATAGTTGGTGTTGATTTTAATCAAAGGATAAATTCTAACCAGTTATTTTACCTTTTTGTAGCAGTGATTATAAATTTAAGAAAAGTTTTAACTCAAGACAACTATGATGAAATTTGACTTCTTAATCATGAATTCCATGTCCAGGAACTTAATGTGACTGAAAATGCATCTAATGTCAATGTCTTGGTTCTGGTTCTTGTCTGCCATTAACTTGCTGAATGATTGGATCAGGTACTGAAATTCTCTGATTTTAATTTTCTGTAAAATGGAGGATTTAGATTATATGACTTCCTTATCACTCAAATATTCTGTTAAATGCAGCTGTTACAGAAATATATGCACTAACTGTGAGATGCATTTTGAATATTTTTGTTTGAAATAGGTATTTCAAACAAATATAAATAGTTATTTGTATTAAAATAGATACATTGTTTGCAGAAAGACTGAGGTGTTGCCAGTTACCTGCCATAATGTGTATAATGACACAAACCTCATACAGACAACCTGAATTACTGGCTTCATGTCCCAGCCCCACTACAGATGAGGTAGTTAATCTCTCTGAGTATCATTTTCCTTATCTATAAGTATAAACAGTAATCTCTACACAGCACACTTCTGAGGGGCAAATAGACTAATAAAATTGACCCTTGAACAACATGGAGGTTAGGGGCAGTGACCTCTGCACAATCAAAAATCTGCATATAATTTGACTCCCCAGAAACTTAACTAGTAATAACCTATTGTTTGCTGGAAGCCTTTAGCAGTAAACAGTCAATTAACACATGTTTTATATGTTATGTGTATTTTAGACTACATTCTTACAATAAAGTAAGTTAGAGGACAAAAACTGTTAAGAAAATAATAAGGAGGGGCACCTGGATGGCACAGTCAGTTGAGCCTCTGACTCTTGATGTCATCTCGGGTCTTGATCTTGGTGTCTCGAGTTCAGGTCCCACATTGGGCTCTGTGCCGGGCATGAAGCCTACTTAAAAGAAAAGAAGAGAAAATACATTTCAGGTACTATACTGTGTTTATTTAAAAAAAAAATTGTGTGTAAGTGGACCAGTGCAGTTCAAACCCATATTGTTCAAGGGTCAGCTGTATATGTAAAGCATATTGTAAATCATAAGCACTCTGTAACTCTAGGGTAATAGTAATTTGAAAGAATGTACAAAGGCAAAGCTACTGAATGGGAATTTAGTAGTCAACATTAAATTAAAATGAAAATAGAAGGTTAACTTCATGGGGGCACCTGGGTGCCTCAGTCTATTAAGCGTCCCAATTTCAGCTCAGCTCATCATCCTATGGTACATGAGTTCAAGCCCCACATTGGGCTCTCTGCTGTCAGCACAGAGCCTGCTTTGGATCCTGTGTCCCCCTTTCTCTCTGCCCCTCCCACTCTTGCTCTCTTTCTCTTGCAAAAATAAGTAAACATTAAAAATAAAAAGGTTAACTTCATGAAGCAAGGTTTGAGAGTTTTTTCAAGTAGACAGTAATTATTTAATATTCAGTTAGATCATTTAAATTTGCAAACAGGAAAAAAATCTTATGTGACCAGATTGCAAGGCATCTGAAATGGTTTGCTTAAAACTAAACTTGCACAAAATAGTTTTAAATAAATATAATCCATGTTCGCTGTAAAAAGAATGCGTAATTGACTGCAATAAAAGTAAATGTACCTTTTACCCCTTCCCTTAATCTCACTTCCTAGAGATAGCCCATGTTCGCAAACATTGTGTATTTATTCAGTAACTATTTGTTGAGCAAAATTCTATATGCTATTTAAAATTGTATATTCGACTGCACTGAGTGGTGGGGGTGAAATAGCCAACAGGCACGCATGATTCTCTGCCCTGATAGTGTTTATGCACTCTAAGCATAGACAGACATTGAGCAAGTGAATAAATAAAGTAATTATCGATTTTATGCCTATTTAAAGGAAATGAATCCTTTACGCTCTGATAAAGAATTATTGAGGGTATACTGAGAGTTACTTTAAATAGGATGGACAAAGAGGCCCTTTCTGATGGGATATGTAAGTTGAGACTTGAGCCTTAGAAGAAGCCTATGTGTGTGCACATTTTATACTTAACACATGCATGTACACGTCATGATTAACCTTTTCGTTTGCAGAAATGAAATCATGTTTTTCTATGACTTAATGGAATTTGTGGACATGCTGGTACTTACAGGTTTCCTTTTTTTCTTCTTCTTCTTTTTTTACCTGCTCTGTTATCATCAGACTGGAATATGAGGAGACTTGTGTTTTCATGTTCTTGATGGCAGTGTAAATTTTTTTGAAATGCAGTTTTATAATTTAGAATTCATATGCCCTTTCATCAAATAACTCTATTTGTAATAATTTATCTTGCATGTATAGCTACCAAATATTTAAAGATAGTTATGTTAGGCCAGGATAACTCTGGAAACAATTCAGTCAATACAGTTAGTAAGGGGGCTGATTAAATAACATGAATGCAATGGATTACTAGGTAGCTTTTAAAATATAAGGTAGATATGGAAAATATCTGAGTTATATTATTAAACAAGTTGCAGAAAGGTATATGTAGGCTGATTTCATTTGTGGGAAAGGTAAGATAGAAGGATATTTGAACAATACCTTTGAACAGGGGTTAGGGGCACCAACTCCCGTGCAGTCAAAAATCTGCCTGTAACTTTTGACTCCCTAAAAACTTTACTTTACTAATTGTGAGAACCATGAGAGATGACTTTTTACTGCAGTACACAATTTGCTGGAGAGATGAATGCTTACACAGAGATGATTGGTGTTACACAACTGTCATTAGCTTCACACAGCATTTTAAGCAGATACTTGCAATACCTTAGCTCACCACAATGGCAACAAGACATAGCTACTAAATTATTACAGTACAGTATATATTGCAGTTGATCTTATATAGGTACAGTTTATTTAAAAAAAATTTTTTAAAGCATTAAACTATTTTTTAATATTTTTTAATGTATTATTTTTGAGAGAGAGAGAGCACATGTGAGTGGGGAAGGGGTAGAGAGAGAGGGGGATAGAGGATCCAAAGCGGGCTTTATGCTGACAGCAGGGAGCCTGAAGGGATTTTTTTTTAACTTTATTCATTTTTGAGAGACAGAGACAGAGCGTGAGCAGGTAAGGGGCAGAGAAGAGAGAGACACGGAATCTGAAGCAGGCTCCAGACTCTGAGCTGTCAGCACGGAGTCCGACGCAGGGCATGATCGTGAGATCATGACCTGAGCCGAAGTCTGATGCTTAACCCACTGAACTACCCGGGTGCCCCAGCAGTAACAATTTAATACTGTCTTTACATTTGTTTACATTTCTCTAAACTGCATATGGCACCATGTATACAGACTGTGCCTAAGTTCTGATTACTTTTACCTTGGTGTATTTTAAGTTTGTGTGTATTTTATGGTAGTAAATTATAAAATAAACTAGTATTTCCATATATTTATGTATTGATGACATATCTAACTTTTTCTTGCTTTTTTGGATATTTCTAGGCTATAAAGTTTTATTATTTCTAGGCTGTGAGTTTTTTCAAATTGTTTACAAATCTCCAAAATAATTTCTAATATATTTATTGAAAAAAAGATTCATGTATAAGTTAACCCATGCAGTTCCAACCTGTGTTGTTTAAGGGTCCTCTGTAGATGTATATATGCTTATAAGAAAGTTTTATAAATCTACACAACAATCTGTTAATTGTGCTCAGATGTGAGGAATGGAGTTGGCAGTGTCTGAAGATGGGGAGGGAAGGACAGTGTTTTGTAAGTATTTGCAAAATCAAATAAAAAATCTGTTAAAAATTAAATTTGGAATATTGCAATCAGGTCTATATACATAGTGATTTTTATTTTGTTCAGGATAGTTTAAAACTTTTTGAGTTTATTTCTTAAGAACAAAATACTATTAGAGAAAAAGTAGGTATTTAAAGTATTTGGCAACTATCTCCAAATACTTTCCTATCTTCAAATATCTTCTATTAGAGCTTCCCTCCCACCCACTGGGAGATGAATCATGTCATATAAGTGCTAAGACAATTACATATAGTTTATTAAAATATTAAAGAAAATTTGTAAAACCAATAAGAATTTTATTGAGTGTGTGTACTGTGTAAATAGAGCTTCCTAGTTACCCAGCAGCCAGCAGGAGAAAGAAAAATCATAGAGTCCAGTTTAGCTGAGTTGGAGACTCAGTTAAGTGACATGCCTTGTATCACGTCGCTAGTTAGCATCAAAGTCAGGACTGGTATCGATGTTTTCAGTTTCAGAATTCACTGTGCCACTTTAGCAAATTTAATGTTTTTAAGACAAAGATCATCCACATTCTCTTAATTTCAAGGTCATTTCTTTGAGTCTACTGTTGTTGTACTTACTGACAAGGCTGGTTATGTGTACCACTTTGCAGGGTGACCATGCATCTGGTGTGCCTGAGACAGCCCTAGTTGATGTCTGTTGTCTCAGCATAACTACCAAAAGTGCTTTCTTTTCACTCTCCCAAGTTATCTGGCTGTGGACAGTATATTCTACAGTCGCTCCAATTATTGCCAATCTATTGAATCTGAAAAGCCACGAACAATACCAGGGTAGAAATTTGGTATTATGAGTCTAAAGAACTGTAGTGCCAGCTGTGCTAAATGCCAGAACGCTGCTGTAATTCTGAGTGGAAAAAAATGATTGCTACTTAGTTTGATGGACAAGGATGGCTTCTTGAAGAATATGGCATTTGAGCTGAACATAGAAGGATGAGCAGGACTGTAGATTGGTCAGGTTACACAAAGATGAGAGAGGATGACATTTCAGATGTGTAAGTAAGAAGGCTCAAAGTGCATTTGAAGAATACCAAGCAGCTTAGTTTACCAGTCTTCAGAAAGCAGGAATATAAGAATATACATCCCAGAATCCAGATAGGCCGGATTATTTAGTACCAGCTCAAAAGATTGGCGTTTACTGAGTAGCTACAATACCCCAACAGTTTTCAGGTACACAAAGAAACAAGTAGCACTTTGTGTACAAGTAGTATGCAAGGATTGGTCTGTTGGAGGTGTGCTGAGTCAGTTTAGAGAGGAAAACATGAAATCTGTGATACTGATTAGAATTCTGTGCCGTATCAGATGTGATGTTTTAGACTCTCCACTGGGCATTGACAGTGGAAAGAGAAACTCTTTTTATCCCTCAATGGTCAACATTTAATAAATGTTGGGTAGGTGTTCCTACAAAGGAAGAGAGGACAAGATTTGTGATTGGCGGGGGGGGGGGGTGTGATATTTAGGGTAAGGAAGAGAAGATTTAAGTTTCACACTAAATTCAAGGAGAGAGATTCTCTGTGTAAGTCCAAGGTTATGATCTTAGTCTAGTTAGGTTAAGAAAGTTTGTCCCCATTACAGTTGAGTTGTACTGTTGTATTGAATGCTCTGTTTTTAGAGAGCTTTGGAGAGGTAGAAATATAATTAAAGTATGATTCATCTGTTGAATGCTTAACATTTCATCTTTGACAAAAGTCATGAATTTTGAGGCCAGAACTTGTGAGGTCCAGGTAATAACTTAGTGCCTCAATTATAGATTTTTGGTCTCAAGAGACTAAATAGAAGTTCTGCAAATGACCTTTCTGGACACAAAGATGGATTTAGACATTATCAAAGAGCAAGCTTGAATTTGAATTTAATGCTGTTATTTTGTTATAAAGAAAGAATCTATTATGCAGTGCTAAAACACCAGAAGGAAGATAGTATGTCTGAATATCTTTTAATTGGTAGCTATATTTAAGAGATGATAAATTATACAATAATGTCATCGTTGGCAGAACATTATTTAGGACTCTAAGACATCAGTGACAATCTGGCTGCTTGTAGGCTTTATTTCATATAGTTTCAATGCTGGATCAGTGTATTCTTCATTTTAGGTTATAGTGTTGTTGGTGTTAAGAACTTCTCCCATTTGGTGCATGCTTAAGGGAGCACCAGAAATTAAAAAGTATAATATAATTTGATATGCATTTTGAGTTACATTTTTCTATAGTATTAGCATTTTAAATGCTACTACTACCTCATAACTACTATAATATTGTCCTCATATGTATGCATATTTTAAAAACCAACTTTGTTCACTACTAGAATCTCTCTCTGAGTTTCCTTGTATACATTGTGTACCTGAGCATTGTAGACCCCAAATGACAGAAAGAATGTGAGAGACTTGTTAGTTGGATTCTAGTTGGTTGACAGTTTTCTCCTAATTTTTAGGATTCCTCTTCAGTTCACACTCCTTTACACATTTGAGTAGTTGGGGCTTCTTGTCAAACTTGGTTGAAGATCCAGATTAGGTACTACTTGAATTCTATCACTTTTTACACAATCGGAGGAAATAAAAACTGCTAGAATTGGGGCTTCTAAATCTGAATCTTAACAAATGCCGAACAAATGCTAATGCCCCTTATCTCTTGACTGTCTCGGAAGACTAGTTATGATCAGAGTTAATGTAAATCATTTAAGCACATTGGAACAAAGTCCGTTTTCTCTTTTTATTGGTCTAAATGGGTAATGAGCAAAAATATCTTTACTCATTTTGTCTTTCCTTTTTTCTAGAGTGTTTAAATCACACAGCATTTTTATTTAGGATGAAAGGAGAGAAGGCTATCTGTCACTGCTGTGACAGGTGCGTCATTAGCATCTGGCACACCTTTTTTAATGAGTGCTTTTGATGTCAGGAAAATGTCAGATGACTTCCTTAAAATTGAAACATATCTCCTGCACACAAGAATGGGAGGAGTATTTTGTGTTCATTTTATTTTATAACTTCCTTCAGTTGTTTATATAAGTCATTTATTTAAACCAGCAGTTCACTGCAGGGGCTGCTTATCAGAACACACACCTACTAAAACTCTCCAATAGAGTGCGTTCCTCTGATATCAGGTTAGTTCTTCTCTACCTTTGGGATTTAGTTCCTCAGAGGAAGAGCTCTGAAGTCTGTGGAATCATCACATGCAACTTTTATGCCCTTGCTTTGAAATTGTTTGAATACTCAAAGTATGTAGCCTTGACAAAGCTTTTTTGTGAGTTCATGTTCACATTGCATCGTGCCCCTAACCAGTTGCCTAGCTCTTTAACAACTGTGCTGGTAGACGTTTCAGGTATTTGCATAGTTTTGAATTATTTCATTTTGGAGTATGCTATTCTCTCACAACCCTTGAAGACCATTAATAAATTCATAAGCACCAACTTCAGTTGGGCCTCAGACTCCTGGAAGACCCTATTAGGTTTTTCTAGTCTACTTCCTCCCCCTTTCTTGTATATCAATTATTTTAAACCTCCATGCTCTTCAAACCTACTATTTTAATGTCAGAAGATGACCACAGTTCTCATTTCATTGGAATTTGAGATTGTTTTTATGATTTAATACACGGTCAGTTTTTGGTGAGAGTTCTACTGGTATCATGTTTGCTAGATATTACCGCTTGTAAGTATCAATTAGCTCAAACTTGTTAATTGTGTTTGTAAAATCCTTTAGAGCCTTACCTAATTTTTGTCTACTTAGTCTGCCAATCTCTAAGAAAATATATTTCTTTCTTAAGTATGATTGCAAATTTGTTCAATTTTTATATTTCTTCTAACTATAATTGCTTTGAATATTCAGAAGCTTTGTTAATACATTAGGAATCATGACTTATTCTCCTGGTTAGATTACTGTGTTTCATCAAATCTAAGATGATAAGATGCATCCTGATTTCAGAGATCTTAAAATGTGAAAAAGTACATCATAGAATCTAGAAAATGTGTTATCAGCAGGAAACATTCATTTTGCCCTGATTAATTCTTGTTACCTTCAACTATGTTTTGTTTGATATTGACATTACTATACCTCATTTCTTTTTTTTAAGTTTATTTATTTTTTTAGAGAGAGAGAGAGAGTTTGTGCGTGTGTGCGCACACGCACAGGGAGGGAGAGCCAGAGAGAGAGGGGAAGAGAGAATCCCAAGCGGGCTCTGTTCTGTGCTGTCAGCACAGAGCCCTGTGCTGGGCTTCATCTCACAAACCGTGAGATCGTAACCTGAGCCAAAATCAAGAGTCAGACGTTTAACCAACTGAGCCACCCAGGTGCCCCTGCCTGTTTTCTTTTTAATACTGTTGCCTGGTATATATTTTCTTTTATTTTCAAAGTTTTGGTGTTCTCTTATTTTATTGATTATAGACAGCTTTACACTTACTGTTTTTGTATCCTTATGAGTCCTGCCAACCCATCCTAATTTGTTTCTATATATCAAATGGTTATCTTTAAAACTTTTATGTACGTATTTACCATAGTTTTTTTTTAGTAGCAGTTAGGGTTAACCACAGTCTCTTCCCTCTCACCAAATAACTAAAAAGTTCATCATGCTGTCACTGCCTTCTTCCTCATATGCTGTGCCTTCCTCCCAAATGTATTCTTTGGACTACAATTTCTACTTTCTTGGATGTGTTTAAATTTACTTTGCTAGAGTATACCTTGTAGTAAATTTCTCAGAAAGGATGTGTGAAAAGTAAATTTAAGACTGTGTATCTGAAAATATATTCTTTGCTCTCATGTGAAGCTTCATTATCTCTTTAGCATACTCTTTGGAATCTTGTTCATATTTTGGATAATAGTCGTTTGTTTTATTCTCTGTAAGCTTTTGGAGTTTTTGTCTTTCATTCTTTGAATTCTGCAGTTTCGTGACACGGATTTCTTTCTTCCTTCCTCCACCTCCAATTCCTACTGTTCAGCATTGAGTGGTCCCTTTAAAACAGACTTGCATCTGTTTAGTTCCAGAAAAATTTTATGATGTTACATACTTGACCATTTATTGCTCTTGCTGCTTGTTCTTTCATCTCCTCTCAGACTTTTCTTTTACATGTCACTTCTTGTACTTGAGTGTTTTGTTCTGGCAAAATCCCTAGTTTACTTTGCAGTCCACTAATTTTATCCTTATTTTGGGTCCAATTTTCTTTTCTGTCTGTATTTTTTAATAAACTTTTAATTTTAGAATAGTTTTAGATTTATAGAAAAGTTAATGAAGACAGTACAAAGAGCTCTTACACATTCCACACCATTTCCCCATTCACATTTTACATGAGTATATTTTTCAGGGTTAATTAAACAATATAATGTAAGCATCACTTTTTTATTAACTAAAGTTCATACTTTATTCAGATTTCCTTAGTTTTTATCTAATGTCCTTTTTCTATCCCAGGATCGTACCCAGAATATACATTACGTTTAGTCATCATATCTTATTAGACTCCTCTTGGCTATGACAGTTTCTCAGACTTTCCTTGTTTTTCATGACCTTAACAGTTTTAAGGAGCATTGGTGAGATATTATGTAGAATGTCCTTCTATTAAGAATTGTCTGATGTTTTTCTCATGATCATATTGGGAATATTATTTGGGGAGAGGATGACCAAAGAGGTAAATTTCCATTCTCATCACATCATATCAAGGCATACACTGTCAACATGAATGATGACTGTAGATGTTGACCCTGATCACCTAGTTAAGGGTAGTACTTCTCAGGTGTCTCCCGGTAAAGTGACTTCTTTTTTACTTTTCTATATCCTACACTTTGGAAGAAGTCACTATACACAGCCCAGACTTATAAAATGGGGAGTTATGTGCCACCTCCTTGTGGGCAGAGTAACTACATAAACTATTTTAAATTCTTCAGTGCAGGAGATGTGTCTGTTCTCCCCCCGATATTTATTTACTCAGTCATTTGCAAATATTTTCTTAAGGATTTTGCATCTGTGTTCATATATCATGAGATATATTGGTTTGTAGTTTTCTTTTCTGGTTTGATATTAGGATAATGCTTTCTTTATAGAATGACTTACAAAGTGTTCTTTCTGTTTCTATTTTCTCAAGAAATTGTGGGGAATTTGCGTTAGATGTCCTTTAAGTGTTTGGTAGAATTCACCAGTGAAACTGTCTGGGCCTAGTGCTTTCTTTATAGAAGGTTTTAAATTATTAACTTCATTTCTTTAATAGTTATATGATTGTTGAAGTTCTCTGTTTCTTGTGTAAGTTCTCATAGTTTATATTTTTTAAGGAATTGGTCCATTTTATCTAAGTTATTAAAATATGGACATAGAGTTTTCATAGTATCCCCTTATTATCCTTTATTTGGTAAGTTTATTTATTTATTTTGAGAGAGAGATTGGGGGAAGGGCAAAGGGAGGGGGAGAGAACCCCAAGCAGGCCCTACGCTGTCAGCATGGAGCCCAGCGCAGGGCTCTAACTCACGAACCGTGAGATCATGACCTGAGCCAAAAACCAAGAGTTGGATGTACAACCAACTGAGCCACCCAGGCGCTCCCCCTTTATTATTTTAATGCCTGTGAGATCAAGAGTGATGGCCCTCCTTTTATATCTGATATTAGTAATTTGTGGCCTATTGTTTTTTTCTTGGTGCCTGACTAGAGTTTTTCAATATATTGATATTTTCAAATAAGCAGCTTTTAGTCTTGTTTTTCTCTGTTGTTTTTCTGTTTTCATTTTTGTTGATTGCTGCTCTAATTTTTATTATTTTTTCTTCTTGATTCAGGCTTAATTTGCTCTTCTTTTTCTAGTTTCCTAAGCTAGAAATTTAGGTTATAGATTTTAGATTTTTTTTTCTTTTTTAATGTATGCATTAATGTTGTAAATTTCTCTCTACACACTGCTTTTGTTGTATCCCACAAAGTTTAATAAGCTGTGTTTTCATTTTCATTCAATTCAAAATATTTTTTAATTTTCTGTGTGGCTTCCCCTTTGACCCATGAATTATTTAGATGTGTCTTTATTTTTGAATATGTGGGGGTTTTACATGTATATTTCTATTACTTATTTCTAGATTAACTCTGTTGTGGTTAGAGAACCTACTGTTTTATGATGTTTATTCTTTTAAATTTGTTAAAATGTGTTTCATGGCCCAGATGTTGTCGTAAGGATTCCTATATAAGTTTTTAAACAATGTGCATTATGCTGTTGTTGGGTGTTTTATAAATGTCAATGAGATCAAGGTGACTGACGATACTATTCAGGTCATCTACATGCTTACTAATTTTCTTCCTGTTTGATTTACAATTTACTGATGGAAAGTTGTTTAAACTTTCCAATTATGATGTGAATTTACGTGTTTCTCCTTGTACTTCTATCCATTTTTGCCTTATGTACTTTGGCACCTTTTTTGGGGTGCATATGTGTGTAGGATTGTTTTATTGTCTTAGTTGACAGCTTTTTCATTATGTATTGCCTCTCTTTATTCCTAATAATCTTCCTTATTCTGAAGCCTGCTTTGTGTAAAATTAATATAGCTAGCTATTCCAGTTTTTTTTTTGATTAGTGTTAGCTTTGTATATCATTCTTCATCCCTTTATTTTTTTGTTTACTGAATTCATTGTAACTTTTACTCATGTAGTCTTATAATCAAGGGATTTATTTTCTTTATTTGTGAGAGAGAGAGAGAAAGAGAGAGCGCACAAGCGGGGGAGAGACAGAGAGAGAGAAGGAGACACAGAGTCCAAAGCAGGCTCTAGGTTCCGAGCTGTCAGTGCAGAGCCTGTTGTGAGACTCGAACCCACAAACTGTGAGATCATGACCTGAGCTGAAGTCAAACACTTAACCAACTGAGCCATCCGGTGCCCCTAATCAAGGGATATTTAAACTACAACTGCTAACATGAAGATCTTTAAAAAAAAAAAAAATCAAACAAAGCAACTATATTTTAAAAGGGATCCTCCTACTCAAAATTTTGGAGTTATTGTCCTAATCTGTAACAAAAAGATGTTTCTAACTCAACTGAGCCTCACTGGACAAGCCTGAGAAGAGAATTTATAATCTTGATTCCTATTCACAGCCCCTAATCCCTTTAATATTATCATAAACTAGAATTGCCCTAGCCTATGGTTTTTTTGTTCTAGCTGTCTTTATCCTTTTTCTCTGTCTTACCTTCTCCTGCCAGTATTCTTTTCTTAATTTTTTTATTGAGATGAAATTTACTTTCTTAACCATTTTTAAGTGTCCAGTTCACTGGCATTAAGTGCATTCATATTGTTGTATACCAATTACCACAATTCATCTCCAGAAATCTTTTCATCTTGCAGAACTGTAACTCTCATATAGTGTTTGTCTTTTTGTGATTATCTTATTCTACTTAGCATAATGACTTCAAGGTTCATCCATGTTGTAGCATATGTCAGTATTTCTGCCTTTTTAAAGCTAAATAATATTCCATTGTATGTATATATCACATTATGTTTATCCATTCATCCATCAGTGGATCCTTGGTCTGCTTCCACATTTTAGTTATTGTGAATAATGCTGCTATGAACATGGGTGTACAATTCTTTGAGATTTATACCTAGTGGAATTGCTAGATCCTATGAATTCTATTTTTAATTTTTTTAGTAACTGCCATACTGGTTTTCATTGTGGCTGTACCATTTTACCATTTTACATTCCCACCAGCAATGTACAAGGGTTCCATTTTCTATACATTCTTTCCAACCCTTGTTATTGTCTGTTGTTGTTTGATAATAGCTGTACTAATGGATGTGAAGTGGTCATCTCTTTACTTTAAATGGGTTTAAAATGGATTTCTTATAGACAACATGTGGTTGTGTCTTGTTTTTTTAATATGTTCTGTCTCTATCATTTAATAGCCTCATTTAGACAATTTACATTTACATTTTTTTTTTAACGTTTATTTATTTTTGAGACAGAGAGAGAGCATGAACAGGAGAGGGGCAGAGAGAGAGGGAGACACAGAATCTGAAACAGGCTCCAGGCTCTGAGCCGTCAGCACAGAGCCTGACGCGGGGCTCGAACTCACGGACCGCGAGATCATGACCTGAGCCAAAGTCGGCCGCTCAACCGACTGAGCCACCCAGGCGCCCCGAGACAACTTACATTTACATTTAAATTGATTACTGATGTGGGGCACTTGGGTGACTCAGTCGGTTAGGCATCTGACTTTGGCTCAGGTCGTGATGTCACAGCCCATGGGTTCAAGCCCCGCGTCGGGCTCTGTGCTGACAGCTCAGACCCTGGAGCCTCCTTCAGATTCTCTGTCACCCTCTCTTTCTGACCCTCTCCTGCTCATGTTCTGCCTTTCTCTCATATAAATAAACATTAAAAATTTTTTTTTAATTTTTTTTAATTTTTTTTTTTATCGTTTTTATTTTTGAGACAGAGAGAGACAGAGCATGAACAGGGGAGGGGCAGAGAGAGAGGGAGACACAGAATCCGAAACAGGCTCCAGGCTCTGAACTGTCAGCACAGAGCCCGACGCGGGGCTCGAACTCACGGACTGTGAGATTGTGACCTGAGCCGAAGTCGGGAGCTTAACCGACCAAGCCACCCAGGCGCCCCTAAAAAAATTTTTTTTTAATAAAAATAAAAAATAAATGGATTACTAATGTAGTCAGATTAATGCCTACCATGTTTGTAACTGTTTTCTTTCTATTCATTGAATTTTTTGTTGTTTGTTTCTCCTCTCTCTTTCTGCCTATTATGGTTTTGAGTATTTTCCATGATTCTATTTCAGCTCCTCTCTGTCAGTTATACTTCTTTTAGGGGCACCTGGGTGGCTCATTCAATTGAGCATCCGACTTCAGCACAGGTCATGATCTCACGGTTCATGGGTTCAAGCCCTGTGTTAGGCTCTGTGCTGACAGCTCAGAGCCTGGAGCCCGCTTCGGATTCTGGGTCTCCCTCTCTCTCTGCCCCTCCCCTGTTTGTGCTGTGTCTGTCTCCATCTCTCAAAAATAAATAAGCGTTAAAAAAATTTTTTTTAATTATACTTCTTTTAAAAAGTTTTTGGTAGTTGCCCTAGATTTTACAAACGCCTTTTTAACTAATCTAAGTTCATCTTCAAATAACACTATTACTGCTTCCTCTAGTGTAAGTACTTTATAACAGAGTGTTTCTAATTTTCCTCCTTCCCATTCCTCCGTATGGCAGTCATTTATTTCACTTATCCATAGTACTGCTTTAAACAGTTACCTTTTAGATCAGTCACTAATATGAAAAACAAAAGATTTCTTGCACTACTTTCTCCTTTAATAGAGTCATTGGATGCATACAATTTCTTGTTTACTAAACTAGGATCACTGGGTAAAGGATTTGTGCCTTTCATCATTTGTGTCCTTTATCTAGGATTCCTAGCATTGCCTGTCATGTAACATTTCAACAGATATTATTAATAAATGCATATTTATTCAGTTTAATTTATGTCTTTATAACTGCATCCTTTTAAATCAATTTCTGCATCAGGGTTGTTGACTTATAAATATTTGTGTGGATTTTATTTAAATAGGAGTAGGGATCTTGAATATATCTGTTTTAATCCTGCTGATGGGATTAATATTTATGAATACCCAAGAAATGGAAAATAGTTTTAGAATTAATTAGATAGAGGCTCCTTATTATACTGGCATCAATAAAAGTATCTAAATTTGCATGAAAATTTCCAGGAAATTCAAGATATTTAGGAGTAATTTGCATGCTAAATAAACATTTAGATTTTTTCTTCTAGAACTTAAATAATGTGGATCATCACATGGAAGATGATTCTCAAATCAAATGTAGGCATCACGGGGCGCCTGGGTGGCTTGGTCGGTTAAGCGTCTGACTTCGGCTCAGGTCATGATCTCACGGTCCATGAGTTCGAGTGCCGCGTCAGGCTCTGTGCTGACAGCTCAGAGCCTGGAGCCTGTTTCAGATTCTGTGTCTCCCTCTCTCTCTGCCCCTCTCCTGTTCATGCTCTGTCTCTCTCTGTCTCAAAAATAAATAAACGTTAAAAAAAAAAATTCAAATGTAGGCATCAAATAAATCATTGTTTCTGTTACATACACCTAAAAGGAAAATAGCATGTATCTGCCAAGTCTTAAAATTCATGCCACAATTTCATAAAGCAATTTGATTATAAAATATCTTTCTTTTTAATTATATATAACTGAGATTTGTCCCTCTTCAAACAAGGGATATGTTAAACATAGAATCGCTAAGATTTATTAACAAGACCATATTTTTTCTGTTTCAGAATATCATAGAATTTGAGAATTATAAGTGTTACATGTACAGTGATTGTCTTAAGAATAACTCCTTCCATTTTCCAGTGATAGGGCATTCTTTCTCATAATATATCACATTCTACTGTTGAATAGAACTTTATGTTTAAAAAATTATTCCTTACTTTAAACTAAAATCTTCTTTTAAAAAACTCTGTTTTCTAGAGCTTCTTTCTTACTTGTAGTTTGAACTTTTAGAATCTATAAAAACCTTAAGATTTTTAACACTAACCCTCATGTGGGGCATCCAGCAGAATGAGGTGGAGCAGAGGCAGTGGTGCCATAGCTGTTTCTTTATATGAGTCTCCTGAAGGCAGATGTTTATAAACCAGATTGTGACAGCATAAGAGGATGCTAAGCCTGAATCATCACCATTGTGTAGCATTATTCCTCCGCTTTCGTTTTCCTAATTCGATATCATTATATTTTAAAATTGGAAATAGTGGTGAACTATTTTCTTTTGAGAAAGGGGGAAGAAATCTGTCTTTTTCTCATGCGTCTCCGTTTTGCGCTTCCATGAAATATGCCTGATCTGTTGAGAGACACCATTGGGAGCAACCAGTGCACAGCTTTGAACTCCCTGTAACTGCCACATGTTTTTCAGTGGCTCCTTTATGTGATGGATTACTCTCAGGAGCAAATAATTTGTAGCTCTTCTCACATTCTGTTAGAGTTTTTATTTTTAATAAAGTGCTATGATTAATAGTCTAATGTAATTGTTGTTTCCCTGTTGAGTGTAAATGCTTCATTTGAATGTCTTTAATCTGAAGGAACAGTTGTTTTATTGGACTCTTGTTGTTTTTCTGTGCTTCTCAAGGTTTTTTGATTGCTTTCTTTGGGCTCTTTACAGTGAGAGGAGGAAATGAATTTCTCCATCAGAATTGTGGAGTAGGACCCAATAGAGAAATGTTAGGGATGAATACTGAGATACTTGAACATTCATGCATATATTTTTATGATAATTTAGAAATGGGACAAGCATTTATTGCAATTTTGATTGATTTTCCAATGGCAATTATGAAAATACCTTGTCTCTTTGGCCTACTGGTGTTATGATGACATTTACATTATAGATGCTTTCTGAAATGCCAGGGTGCTTTCACTAAGTTGTTTTTCTTGTTGTTTTTGTTTTTTTGTTTTTGCAAATTAAAGTATAAGGTAAGACAAGATGTAGAGAAGAATCGTTGAAAAGTGGAGAAATTGTGCACTGAGCTTTTAGAAGAATCTGATGCCCCACTCATCAATAGGACAGTTGTTTGTTCTTGCTCTTGAAGTGGTGACACTCTTCAGCCTGGTCATTCCTACATCCATTCTCAGAATCCTGACTGGGAGCAGAAGTGTAGGAAATACTTCTGTGTAACCACAGAGCAATTTCCCTTTTGTTCAGAAATCCAGAGTTTCAGGTTAGGCTTCTTTGGCACTAAACATTGAATACTTCATGAGCCCTTGCCAGGAGCCAGCTACATTGTTAATGGTGTAACGGCATTGGAAAGGTTGTTAATGGTGTAATGGGATTGGAACCTTATAAGAATTCAAAACTAGTAAGAAAGAATCTTGTGAAATTAGTGTTGAATGCATCTAACTTATTTGAAAAATAATTGGGTGAAACTTTTACATATAAGAGAAAAGTAGCTTAAGACTAATTTGGAAGTTGAATAGCATATGTTTACTTATATCTACACAGACATCATTTTGGCCCTTTTTTGGCTAATAAGGGTATTACTTTTACTGTGTCTTAGAATTTAGGGACAGCTGCTTATTTTGGTGTAGTTAAAAGTCTTTATTTTCATGTAAACTAAGTTCTTTTTAGAAATTCAGCCTCAAAAGTTTTCTTTATGATATCAATCCATATTTTAAAATCTTTCATATCTCCACAATTACATATTTTTGTTCTCAAATGTTTTCTTAGTTTTTATTTATGTATTCAGTCACTAAGTGAACATTTATTGAATTATAGTAGATATTAGTTTCTACATAGGAAACTAACGAACATATCAATTTTAGTAAAAATAAGTGTTTTCTATAATGACTAGAGCTTAGAAGTGTTTTTAATACAGTGTTTTTTTTATTACAGTGGTACTTTTGAAAGAGCATTTTTAATTGTAGTATATTTTTTAACAGTTTTTAAATTTAAAAAATTTTTTTTTTAATTTGAGAGAGAGAAAGAGAGTGAGCATGCGCATAAGCAGGGAAGAGGGCAGAGGGAGACAGAGAGAGAATCTTAAGTGGACCATCGTCAGCATGGAGCCCCATATGGGGCTCAATCCAGCGACCCTGGGATCATGACCTGAGCCTAAATCAAGAGTCAGATGCCCAACCAACCGAGCCACAACCCAGGCACCCCTAATTATCATATCTTGAAAGTACTTGGGACTTACATTTCCAGCCATGACAGAGTAACTAGTACTGAACTAGCTGTCTTGATCTAAACAGCTAGAAAACTGGACAAAATATATGTAGTAAGTATTTTTAGACATTTGAAAACATGCAAGACCATAATCCCTAAGAGAAGGAAAACTAATGAGATGAGCCCCATAATTACCTCCAGCTTTCTGCCTGGAAGCACTTTCCAAACTGCAGTACAGGGTTGAGAGAAGGAAGCAGACAGCTTAGCAGTCTCAATGAGCTAAGGAGACAGAGATCAGAGTTTAGGGTGAGAAAGGGTAGTTGGAATTTGTGGAGCAGCCCAGTGGAGAGAAATGAGATGTACAGAGAAGCTCAAGAAAACTGTATAGGGTTCCCCTTGAGTCTTTTACTGATGAATACTAAGCTGCACATAAACAGAGCAAGACTCTACAAGTTTAGCAAAGAACATCTATTAAGGAAAGAACAATTACAATTACTAGAGAGCTGGAAAATTCTTGGAGCATAAACCTGGTTGAGAAATGTTTATATTCTGTCCAATCAGAGTAGAGAGAACTTATTGAACACTCCAGGTCTTCAGCGGAGACTACAGAAAAGCTATTTTGAGAGTAGGGCTAATATAGTTCTAGATACCAGGCTACTGTAGAACCATCAGTAACAGTTTAAAACAAATCTTGACAGTCGGTTAAGCATCCGACTTCAGCTCAGGTCACGATCTCACGGTCCATGAGTTCAAGCCCTGCGTCGGGCTCTGGGCTGATGGCTCAGAGCCTGGAGCCTGCTTCCCATTCTGTGTCTCCCTCTCTCTCTGTCCCTCCCCCATTCATGCTCTGTCTCTCTCTGTCTCAAAAATAAATAAACGTTAAAAAAAATTTTTTTTTTAAATTAAAAAAAAAAACAAATCTTGAAAGGAACATGTTCAATACTCTACTTAGGAAGACAACAAAATCCAGACAACCAACAGGTTAGCATACATAATGTGTAACATATAATCACAATTAGTTGAAAGGCAAAGAAAGGAAAAGAGAGAAAAGGAGGAGAGAATGGGGAGGGGAGGAGAGAAAATAGAACAGGGAAAGGAGAGAGAAGAGAAAAGGAAAGGAAAAGGTTAACAATTAACCTAGGAAAAAACAAACAAACAAAAACAATTAACCTAGGGGAAAAAATTCAGTAGAAAACAAACTCAGAAACGGCATTAGTGGACAAGGAATGTAAAGTAGCTATTATGGATATGTTCAAAGATATAAAGGAAAACATGAACACACAGGGAACAAATGGTGGCTCAGTAAAGAAATGGAAATACAATAAAGAACTAAATGGAAATTTGAGTACAGAAAAACACAATATCACGAGGAATACTTGGAAGAACAGAAGCTTGCTGGAAAAAAAAATTTAAGGAAAATCAATGATGCTAACAAGTACAAGTTTCTCTTTTCAGCTATCTTGTTGAACTGTGCCTAAAAGGGTCATATAAGTTAATACTAATAGACTCACTATTAATGTAGATCTGCACATTTGGAAATTCTTATGTAGCCCTGTACAGGCAGTATAAAATTAATTTTAAACAATTACATTAAGTGCTGTATAGGATAGCAAAATAAACTTACTACATGTGATATTGTATGGCCTTTAGGTTATTGGTAGCTCAGCAGATCTCATCAATATGATATAAATGCCGAGAATCTATTTTAACCTTTGAATACAATGACAAAAATATATAATATTCTTATTTATGTTTTGGCCACTTTAGTTCAAGAGTTTATAGAAAGGTTTCGAAACCATGTTATGAAGGGAATAGAAGAAAGAACTGGCGTATTTTAATCAAAAGAAGACGACTACCCTTAAATACTTTAAAGTAGTCTTTGGCGGCTCATTCATATTTAAGGATATGGTATTAAAAATATTGAAAGTTCTATTTATATGAAAGGAACTTTTAAAACACTTTTCAAAGTAATTTTAGAATTGCAGAAGTGTTAGAAAGAGTGCAGAGAGCTCTCATAGAATATATTCTCCACCCAACTTCATCTAGTGTTAACATCTTAAATAACCGTGATGCAAGCAACAAAACTAAGAAATTGACATCAGTTAACTGTTAACTATGAACTTTATTCTGATTTTACTGGTTTTTCCACTAATGTCCTTTTTCTGTTCTAGGATCCAGTTTTGGATCCCAGTTGCATTTAGTTGTCATATCTCCTACTCTCTTTAGTCTGTGACTATACTTTTGTCTTTCATGCCCTTGACTCTTTTGACTCTTGAGAAAAGTATTGATCAGGTATTTTGTATATTGTTCTCAATTTTTGTTTGCCTGGAATCATCTCATGATTACATTAGGTTAGGAGTACATTAAGGCTATAATTTTTTTTTTTGACAAATACTACAGAATTGATGTGCCCTTTACAACACATCCATATCAGGGTTATATTATGCCAGTATGTCTTGTTATTTGGTAATGCCAATTTGATCATGTGGTTAAGGTGGTGTCAGTCAGATTTTTCCATTGTAAAGTTTTCTTTTTGTAATTAATAGATACTTTAGGAGATAAACCTTGAGGTTATGCAGATACCCTGTTTTCCCTTAAACTTTTGAGATGAAATCTTTTTACTGCTAGGCTTTATTATAGGACAGCTGAGTAGTCATTCTTTTTTTTTTTTTTTTTTTTTTTTTTAAGTAGGCTCCACACCCTGTGCAGAGCCCAATGCAGGGCTTGAACTCACAACCCTGAGATCAAGAGTCGGATGCTTAACCGACTGAGCCGTCCAGGTGCCCCAATTCATTCTTTTTTGTTATTCTTGCTAGGACTTTACCAGATAGCAATATTTGTAAGTCTTCTCTGCTGCTCAGCTCATCCAGAGAGGAATGCTTCAATTTCCTGCTTAGTGATAGGAAGCCTGATGGCCAGCCTTCTGGAAATTGCTGAGGAGAGTGCCAGGGAGTTTCATATTTGAGTATGTGGTCTTAATCCCCTTGTTGGCTACTGCTGAGCACAGAGCCCAGCCTCTCTGATTTAGTTTCTCCTGAGTATAAACCCCGTGTTTCCAGGGGTGAGGTGAAGGTTGCATAGCTCCTAATTCCTTTGTGCCCCATGTCATCCCTGTCTCCTGAAGTGCGCCAGCGCCTCAAGGCCAGTTTGTTGGGAGTCTCATCAGTCTGTCCCTCTAGGAGTACTTGGTTCAACTCTGCTCCATCAATTAATCTGTCCGCTTTCTCTTTGCATATGTTTTGGGGTGGGATTACAGCTACCTCTTTTGTTCAAAATAGAGTTTGTGTTCATGTTTCTTGTCCTATTTGTTGTTTGAAGGTATTTATAAAGTTGTGGACCCAGAGGTATATTTGGCCCTCTGTCCTAAAACTGAGGCCAAAGTAGATTTTCAGAAGATTATTTGGCATCGCCTCTGAAGCATTCAAATACACAAACCTTTGGCATTTCATTTCTAAGAATCCATCTTACAGAAATATTTGCACATGTGCACAAAGATACACAGATAGGAAAGTTTTCAAAAACATCATCCACAACAGCCAAAATAAATAAGTAATGGAATCAGCCTAAATGTAAGTAATAATAAGGAAATTATTAAATTAATGGTGATGTTTGTGTTATAGAACAGTGGGTAGCAGTTGGGAATAATGAGGTTTGTTTTTGTATACTGACATGAGACGTTCTTAAAGACATATTATACCATACAGAAGTTTGCAGAGCAGCATTTTTGGTAGCATTTTATTCTCATATTTTTATGTATATACAAGTGTATAATTGAAAAGGAAAATATTTGGAAGAATATGAACCAAACCTTTAACAGTGGTATTTTGGAGATGATGAAAAGTGGAACTTTAATCTTTTGGCTTTGTATACTTCTGTATTGTATATATTACTTTTATAACAAGCTTATTACATTTTTATTTTTATTTTTTTATTTTTTTTTAATTTTTTTAAATGTTTATTTTTGACAGAGAGAGAGAGAGACAGAGCATGAGTGGGGGAGGGGCAGAGAGAGAGGGAGACACAGAATCCGAAGCAGGCTCCGGGCTCTGAGCTGTCAGCACAGAGCCTGACGCAGGGCTCAAACTCACAGACTGCGAGATCATGACCTGAACCGAAGTCGGATGCTCAACCGACTGAGCCACCCAGGCGCCCCAACATTTTGATTTTCAAATAAGAATATGAAATAGACTGCCTAAAGAAGTAGTTGAACAATGACTAGATTTCAAACAGAGGCTCTTTGAAAGAACTGTCTGCTAGATACTATCTCAGGTATTATTAAAGATTGCCCAAACTGGATTATGGTTTGGGGAAAAGAGATTTCACAATCATATAAGAATGGGAAAGTCTAGGTTAACACACCATATTCTCCTGTAGAATTTCTGGGAGTCTTTAACATACTAAAAAGGATGATACATCTGCACAGTCTCACAAATATGGTTTTTCTCCTCTTTTATGGTATATTTGTTAACATCTCCCAAAAGAAATGCTTTGTAGAACTGCACTTTTGTTGACATTGCTTTTATGTTTAGAGCAATAAGCACCATGGTAATCTGGCTCTGTTTTGAACAATGAATTTTGAATAATACTGCTGTGAACGTTCCTGGGAAATACCAATTTAGTAAATTCCTTTATGCAAGGAAATGAAGGGCTTGAAAGATAGAAATTTTTCCCTAGATGCCTTCAAAACCTTCTGAACTCCTTCAAAAGGTAAGAAAGAAAGGTTATGAAAAGGGAACAAAATTTGGGGGCACCTGGGCGGCTCAGTTGGTTAAACGTCCGACTTTGGCTCAGGTCATGATCTCATGGTTCGTGAGTTCAAGCCCCACATCAGGCTCTGTGCTGACAGCTCAGAGTCTCGAGCCTGCTTCAGATTCTGTGTCTTCTTCCCTCTCTGCCTCTCCCCCACTCATGCTCTCACTCACTCTCTCTCTCTCTATTAAAAAAAATTTTTTTTAAAGGGAACAAAATTAGGATTTCAAAAGAAAACTTAAATGTGCCTATTCACAGCTCACTTGGCTGGTATGAGTGGGTATCAAATCAGGATAATTGGTTCCACTTAACTGAGGGCAACATGCCCAGCACAGAATTTAATGATCTCTACCTAGAAACTGTTTTCAGTGCATAGATGTATTGGTTAAACTCATAATTACAAACTAAAAGTGACACATCATCCATCACAAATCTAATGTATCGTTAAAACTGGATCCAGCAACCACAGTGTAGCTGGATTTTGAAAATGATTTCTCAGAAAAATGAGAATATCTCTGATGATTTTCTCAGGTAGCATACTACATCAGGAGGAATAGAATCCTTCAGGGTCTCACAGATCCCTTCAGAGCCTGTGGAGTGGTTAGGTTTCAGCGAAAGTGCCAGTGTGAAGCTGCTGCCAGGAGTTTGAGCAGCAGGTCAAAGCTAACAGCTTTTTTTGATGTTCACATTTTGAAAGTTTGATACCTTTACTCAAACATATTTCCCAGTTGCCTTTCACTTGCGTCAGATTTACATGGTGTTTATTGCTCTAAATAGAGTAGCAGCATGAACATAGGTGCAGAAGCTGAACAGCCCATTCTTGTTCAGTAACCAAGCAAACCTAGAGCACGGGTATGTAGGACCTTGACCCTTGTACTGAGGCGTTGCACTTCATTCTGTAGATAGTTTTGGGGAGAGATGTGACAAGATCTTTTACTTTCAGGAGTGAACTTTGGTGGCAGATGGGAAAGGAAGCAGCATAACTACTAATACAATCAGACTTCTTTATTTAAAGAAAGATTTCACTTGTGCTTTAGGACCCTTGATGACTAATGGGCATTTGTAAAATCTTTGAGTAATTTCTGGACATTTTATTTTTTTTTGTGAAGGCTTCAGATAGGTTGGTTTTAAGCTCTGATATTTTGAGCAACAGAAATGCCCTGGGATTCTGTCACTATTACTATTGTAACTGTCTAACTATTTTAACTATACACTAGAAAAAAGTATGTTTAATACTTCCAAATGGCCACGTTAAGCCATTTCATTCTTTTTAGTGATTTTATTGTAGTATGATTTACATACAATAAAATTCATGCATTGTAAGTTTACACTTTAGTAATTTTTAGTGAATTTATAGAGTTGTGTAGTCATCATCACAATATAGACACAAAACATTTCCATCCCCCAAATCACTTAACATCTGTTTGCAGTCAATACCTACTCTTGTCCCCAGCTACAGATAATCAGTTATTTGCTTTCTGTTATTATAAAAGCGCCTTTTGTCATTCTTTTACATAGAAATGGAATCAGGTAATATATAGTCTTTTACAACCGTTTTTTTTCATTTAGGGTAATATTTTTGAAATCATCCATATTGTGGCATATATCAGTATTTTGCATCTTTTTATTGCTGAATAATATCTTTTATAGAGATATACCTCATTGTGTTTACCTATGTATCAGTGGTTGGAGACTTGGGTTGTTTCCAGTTTTTGTGTATTCTGAATAATGATACTCTGAACATTCATGTATAAATCTTTGTGGGGATATTTGTTTTCATTTCTGTTGGGTAGTAGATTCTAGGAGTAGAATTTCTGGGTCATATGCTAACTCTATGTTTAACTTTTTAAGAAACTAAAACTCTCTACAGGTGACATCATCTTGTATATAGAAAATCATAAGGAGTGCACAAATAAACTATTAGAACTAATAAATGAATTCAGCAAGAGTCAATATCTGTACCCAGAAATCATTTGTATTTCTGTATACTTGGCAGTGGACAATCTGAGATTAAAATTAAAATAATTTCATTTAAAAAATAATAATACTTAGTAAATTAACAAAAGAAGTGTAAAACTTATGGCCTGAAAACCATGGAACATTTTTGAAAGAAATTAAAGATATAAATAATAAACGGAGACAGTTCGTATTCATCAGTTGGAAGACTTAAAGCATTCCCGCCAACCATGTATGAGGATTCCAATTATTCGTGCCCTCACAACTTTTGTTGTATGATACTCAGTTACCCTTTTTGATGATATACATTCTGGTGAGTGTGTCATTGTGTTTTAATGTACATTTCCCTAATGACTAATGGTGTTTGCACATTTTCGTGTGTTTATTAGCAGTTCTTATGTTTTCTTTGGTGAAATGTCTAAGTCTTTTACCTACTTTTAAATTGGGTTATTTGTTGTTGTTATTGATTTATAAGAGTTCATTTTATATTCTGGTCCTTGATATGTATTCTGACTTGTATGTTCAAGTCCTTTATCAGATGCATGATTTGGAAATAATTCCTGCCAGTCTGTGGCTTTACTTGTCATTTACTTAGTTGTGTTTTTCTTAAAGTGAAGAAGTTTTTTATTTTTAATAGAATGCAATTATCAATTTTTTTCTTTCATGTCTTGTGCTTTTGTTGTCATATCTAAGAACACTTTTCTAACCCAAGTCACGAAGACTTCTTCCTGTATTTTCTTCCAGAAGTTTTCATTCTTCCATTAAGTCTACGAGGCATTTTGATTCATTTTTGTATGTGGCATTAAGTAAGGATCTAATTTCATTACTCTGCATGTGGATATATAGTTGTACTAACACCAGTTGTTGAAAGACTTTTTTCCCCACATTAAAATTTTTTGACACCTTGGCCAAAAATCAGTGGACCACAAACTTAGGGGTTTATTTATGGACTCTCAGTTCTCTTCCATTGATTTATATGCCTACTAATATGCCAATACCAAACTGTCTTGATTCCTGGAGCTGTATTGTAAGTTTTGAAATGGAGTAATACAAGTTCTCCAGCCCTTTTTTCTTTTTCAGAATTGATTTGGCGATTCTAGGCCTTTTGTCTTTTCTGTTACATTTTAGGAGCAGCTTGTCTTCTTAACAATGTTGTCCTCTAACCCATAACCATTTATTTATTTAGATTTTCTTTTCATTTAGATACTTTTGTTTTAGATGTTGTTTAATTTCTCTCAGCAATGGGTTGTAGTTTTGAGGATATAAATCTTACACTTCTTTTGTTAAGTTTATTTCTAAGTATTTTGTTCCTTTTTTGATGCTATCATGAATGAAGTTGTTTTCTTAATTCCATTTTTGGGTTGTTTATTCCTGGTTTATAGAAATAGAGTTGGTTTTTGTATATTGACTTTGTGTTCTGTGACCTTGCTAAACTTATTAATTCTAGAAGGGTTTTGTTTTGTTCTGTTTTTTTTTTTTGGGGGGGGGGGCAAGTGAGCAAGGGGCAGAGAGAGAGAGAATCCTAAGAGGGGCAGAGAGAGACAGAGACAGAAGCATTGCTCACCTGAAGTGGGGTTCACCCAAAGCGGGGCTCATCCGAAGCAGGGCTCACCCAGAGTGGAGCTCGAGGTCACCTGATACCGGACTCAGACTCACCAACTGTGAGATCATGACCTGAGCTGAAGTCAGTTGCTTAATGACTGAACCACCCAGGCACCCTTTATTTACTTTTTCTCTTTTTCCCACCTTCCTGCACTGGCTAGAACTTTCAGTACCTGCTTAATATAAGAAATGAGAGCTGACATGTATGCAACCTTAAGGGAAAAGCATTTACTTTTTAACCATTTCATATAATTTCACTGTAGATTTTTCAGGATGAGGAACTTCTGTTCTTTGTTGAGAGTTTTTATCATGAATAGGTAGGTGTTTGATTTTGTCAGATTGCTTTTTCTGCGATTATTAAGGTGATCATATATTCTTTTTTGTCTCTTAATATGGCGTATTACATTGATTTTTGGATATTAAACTAGTCTGAATTTCTGTGATAAATCCTACTTGGTCACAATGTATAATCCTTTTAAAATGCTACTAACTACGGTTTGCTAGTGTTTCATTAAGGGCTATTGTATCTGTGATCATGAGGGATATTGATCCCTAGTTTCTTTTCCTTTGGCTTTGATATTAGAGTAATATCGGCCTCACAGAATGAGCTAGAAGTGTTTCTCTTCTGTTTTCTGAAAAAATTACGAAGGATTAGTTTTATTTCTTGTTTTAAATATAGCATTTACCGGTGAAGGCATCTGGGTTTGGACTTGTCTGTGTGGGAAGATTTTTAATTACTAGTTAAATGTCTTCATTTGTTTTATTTCTACCTAGATTTTGTGTTTCTTCATGAGTAGGTTTGGTAATTTTTGTTTTTCGGGAATTGTTCTGTTTCCTCTGAGTTATCTGATTTATTGACATAAATTTGTTCATAATTTTACCTTATAACTTACCAATCTATAGGGTTGGTAGTATTGTCTCTTCTTTGATTCTTGAATTAGGCAGTTTATGTCTTCTATTAATTTCTTAGTCTTGTGTCTTTTTTTTTTTTAAAGAACTTGGCTAAAATATTATTCAATTTAATTTTTCCCAGCTTTATTGAGGTATGATTGTCAAATGGTAATATATTTAAAGTGTCCAACATGATGATTTGATACATGTATACATTGTGAAAGGATTCCCACAATTAAGTTAACAAGTTAATTAATACACCTATCACCATACATGGTTACTTTGTGTGTATGTGTGAGAGAATGCTTAAGATCTGCACTCTTCACTAAATAGGAGATTAGGTAATTTATGGGAGACTTCTCTTCTGGTAAAAGTATTTAAATTTCCCTTAAGCATTGCTTTAGCTGCATCCCATAATTTTTAATTTTTTGTTTTTATTTTCATTCAGTTAAAAATATTATTTAATTTTTTTGTGTGATTTCTTCTTTGACCCTTGGGTTACTTAGAAGTGGGTTGTTTGAGGGGCGCCTGGGTGGCTTAGTCGGTTAAGCGTCCGACTTCGGCTCAGGTCTTGATCTCATGGTCCGTGAGTTCAAGCCCCGCGTTGGTCTCTGTGCTGACGGCTCAGAGCCTGGAGCCCGCTTCAGATTCTGTGTCTCCCTCTCTCTCTGACCCTCCCCCGTTCATGCTCTGTCTCTCTCTGTCTCAAAAATAAATAAACATTAAAAAAAAAAGAAGTGGGTTGTTTGATTTCCAAAAATTTGGGGTTTCCCCATATTTATTTGGATTCATGTGTTTGGGGGCTCTACTGTTAGATGTAAATGTATTTATAATTGATATGTTCAAAGAGGTATATAATTCAATGATAATGGTTAGAGATTTTAATAGTCTACTCTCAAAAACTGATTAAAACAATCAGAAAAAGCTAAGAGTATAGAAGATTCAAACATCCCTATCAGCCACTTTGACCTGACATTACAGAATCTTCGCACAACAACTACGTAAAACATAAAACAAGTCTCAAGAAATTTTAAAAGACTGTAACCATACGAAGTATGTCTCTGACCACATCAGAATTAAATAAGATATCCACAGTACACCTGTTCTTTGTCTGGGGCTTGGTATAGAAGCCTCAGAGGTGCCTCAGGGCACCTGGGTGGCTCAGTCGGTTGAGTGTCTGATTTTGGCTTAGGTCATGATCTCATGGTTCACGAGTTCAAGCCCCACATCAGACTCTCTGCTGTCAGCGCAGAGCCTGCTTTGGATCTTCTGCCCCCATCTCTCTCTGCCCCTCCCCTGCTCTCATAAAATAAAATAAAATAAAATAAAATAAAATAAAATAAAGAAGTTGTAAATCCCTCAAGCTCAGGGTTCTTCTCCTGTTACAACCTGCTGCAGGTGTAGGCATCCATCCTGGGCCTTTAAAACATTGCCTTTTTGACACTTGAGGGGAATGGAGAACTGATGAAAACAAACAAGAAGCTCTGACCATTGCCATTGCCCTGAGTAATGAAGTTCTTTGTCTCTGATGTGAGGCTTGTGTTTTTGCCTGTGCCCATGAAACAGTAATAGGCTGTCTTGTTAGCTTAAAAGTAAGGTAAATCTCTGACACTGTATAGTTCCTGACAGTTTCCTTTAGTTCTTTGAACATATTTTTAACAGCTCCTCTGAAATCTTTGTTAAATCTAATATCTAAGGACCCCGAGACCTTTTTATTGACTGCATTTTTTTACATTAGCCTCTGAGTGTAAGTCACACTTTGTTTCTTTGCATGTCTCTTCATTTTTTGTTGAATATTGGATATTTTGGATAGCATATTGTAGCAACTGTGGGTTCTGAGTCCTCTTCCTCCCCCCACTCCCGTTTCCCAAGCTGTTCTTTTTTCCTTAGTATAGTTAGCTTGCCTGGACTAAATCTGTGACATCCATCTTCCCCTCACTGTGTGACCGCTGATGTTTCTGCTCAGCTTTTGTTCTTTATTGTTTTGTTTTTATTTTTAAGCCTGGATTTCTAGGGTAACCCTTGTGTCTGTATGGATTAGCATTTATCCAAATATCAGTCAGAAGTTGTGCTCAAATATCTCAAGCCAGTAAGCCTTCCACTCTTAGCTGATGGATCTGTGTGTGGTTTGGGCAATGCATTCAAAGTTCAGGTCATTTTTTAGCCGGCCTCAGCTTTTGCTTTCTGCGGGGCTCTCTCACTTGTGCTCTGAATACACACATAGGTTCCGCTGACTGGGGATATGTAGGTCATCTGGACCTCTTCTTGGCTCTGCTGCATATACGCATGGCTTTCAGTCTTCCTGGATTATGTGGAGAACTTCTCAAGCCTTCTTACTGTTTTTTACCTCACCAAACTCCCTGTTAAATCCAGCCTATCATCTGCTGTTTGCCCCCAAATCACAGTCTCAGGCTAGCAGAGACACTGGCCCTTCCTTTTCACTTGCCACCAACATTGCCACTTTAGCTGGCAGTGCTCCACATCGAGTGTGCCCCTCTGATGGCAGCAGCAGGGCCACTAGCTTCTGGGGCCTGCCGTACCCTGGTTGAACAACTACTCCAACAGAGCTGGGGAGCTTGGAACAGACCCAGGCAAGAATGGCACACACAGACTCACTGATTTTACCTGAACTGTGGTAATTTTTATGAGTAAATCCTTCTTGGTTTGTTGTATGCCTTTGGCCAGTTTCCAGTTTTTGACAATTTTGTCCAGCTTCATAGCTGCTTTTGGGGAAGAGCATTTGTTGACATCCTCAAACCATCATGTTAGAAGTCTAAAGTCCCAATCTGTATCGTTCTGCCATTGATCCTGGTGTATCTTAACTGCCTATTTGATTCTCTGAGATCACGTAAGACCCTTTCCCTTACCTGCCCAGCTAGATCATGGAACGGCAGCAAAAGAACCAATTTGGGGAAAGTGGGTATAAAACACTAGGACCACAGTGGACATGGGTTTTTCCCATAGTTAACTAGGAATCATTTACAATGATCTGCCATTATTTACACTTTGATTCTGTGTATAACTGGTAAAATACATTTGCAAAGCAAATGTTTACACAGCATCATTATATTTGTATATACTTTGTAGCAGCTACAAAGATTAAAATATTTGTGTGCGTGATGAGCTTCTAGAAACACTGGTCCCCATTGCACTAACATTCTCCCTGATTTTTTTCCACTTATTCAATAAATACACATTTATTGATTATCTAAGGTATATACATGCCCAACGAGTGATGCCAAGAGGAAACAGATATGGATTTCATCCTCAAGGAGCTTGCAGATGAGCGTGATTCATCATGAACATGAAAAATATAAGTGGGAAGTGCTGGATGCCATTCAAAACGTACAGATGTGTGCCCTAGAGTTCCATGGGCCAATTGAAATGTCCGTGTCTGACCAGTTCTTAGTTATCACCCATCACTTGTAGCACCTGGTCTTCCTGCTTACATTCTCCTCCTGGTTGCCTTTATATTTAGATTTTTCTGTCAGTGAAAACATGCACCTAGTGCTTCCACATACACTTTTCTTATTGATGATATTTGTGTGGTTCATACCAGCCTGGGACATGAGTGGGGAGCGTTTCTAGTTACAGACAAGGAAACTGAGATCAGAGAGACTGTGTGACTTGCCCAACTTCACGTTATTAGGACGTGACAGAGTCAAGTTTTGAATAGAAGGTCTTCGTACTTGAAATCCTGGGCTTTTTCCAGTATGCTGTACTGCCTCTCACAGTACAAATTTCCTCTCCTCTCCAGCCAGCAGATAGTTGGGAAAAACTTAGCTTAGTGGGTCAGGTCAGACTTGGAAGCAGTTTTTACGTAAGTGTATTTCTGGATAGACAGAAATGAAGCAACAAAGCAAGACTGTATTCAGGCTACTCTTCAAATCATTTCCCTCTAAGGGTTTTTAGTGACTTAATTTTACATAATCAGAGATTCAGCATCGCCAGTTGCTTCTTACACATTTCTCTGGCACCTGTGGGATCATTACTTTGGACACAGCATGTTCATCATTTGCCATCTCTCCCTCAGTCTCTAGTCTCTTTCAATGTTGTCATTCTCTGCGAATGACACCCCCAACCACCCATTCTCCCAAGCCTGGTTTCTCCAGGAACCTGGAGCCCTTGACTCCTTTCTTATCTTCACCCCAACATCTAATCCTGTCATTCCCATCCTACCTCATAGGGTTGTTGTGTGAATAAACTGGCACAGCACATGAAAAAGAACTCTGAAAGCTGTGAAGGAGAGGTATTTCTTTTCTCTGAGGAAGCACGTCTATTCAAGCATCAGGGATAAGAATGAGGCCTCAGAGGCCATTCAGACGTAACGGTCTTACAATATTGACACTTGTGTCCGTGAAATGTGGACTTGTATCTTCTGTGACTGTGGCTGTGACTTCATGGTCTTACATGCTGACAGCACTCTGTTCTCTCCAAAGTACTTTCTCAGAAAGAGAGGAAAAGAGAGAGTAAGTGACATGCACAAGATGATAAAATTAGTAAGAGGTCCAGCAGGAGTAGAGCTCCTATTGGCTAAACGCAGAGGCCTCTTAAACTAGAAATCAAAGTTGATTTTTTTACACTCCATCACTTACCATCTGTGACTTAGGATGAGTGGTTTAGCCCTCTTAACTGTCAGCCTCTACATAGAAGACAGAAATAAAATTTTTCATAGAATTGTTGTAAGGATTCAATGAGTACATGAGCCAGAGTGCCATGTAGAAATGATAGCTGTTGGATGACTTTCACCCTGCCCCACCTGAATAGCGACGTTAGGTTGGTCTTCCTCTGTACTTTCCCTTAGAGAACTCATTCTACCTGGTGTATTTATTTGACTGCTTCACTTTAGATTCTCTGCAGTTCACAGATCTTTCCTGGAGATTGTTGACTTAGCATTTCATTGAAAACCAGCTTCAGGAGTTTTCGTGTTTTCCTCTCTGCCCTTTTTCTCCTAATTTTCCCATTAAGGTTTTGACACAATTCTGATGAACTCCTTTAGTTGAAAGTTGTGAAGTTATCCTTATACTTTCTGGCCCCAAGATGAAGGAGATTTTAAGTTCACTATTAGGAAAATCAGAAGTGTCCAGCAACAGAATGGACTGCCTCAGCGAGTAATAAAGTTACCCATGACTACAAATATATGAGGCTCTTGACAAGCAGAGCTTTGACTTGCCTTCACTTCATCTGTCCCACCCAGTTCCTGAGTTCTGCAAGCCACAGAAATATATATTGCAGAGAGGGCTGTAACAAACAGATAAGCTACCTAAGTGTTGTATTTTTATGGTTTTGGAATTTTTGATTCATGTTTTTATACTATTGTAGTTAAGTGAATTGATGAAGATAGCAGATGAAATATTTGTGAAGTGAGGAGAGTCGTCGAACTTCCCTGGGGATTGCCAAATTACAGAGAGCAGAGTTTAATGTTAGTCTGAAGTTAAAGAGGTGGCTCTTGAGTCTCCTGCAGAGCCGAAGACCCACAGCTGTGCCTTAAGGCTGACGGTAGCCTGGGCCTGTGCTGAGAGTACCTGCACTCCTCCATACTACACATGTTATTCCATATTTGATAAAGTAGCTAAAAATACTGAGGTTTTATCAGTAGATGAGACTTTTATGTGAAAGGTTTAACAGGCGATGCATGCTGCTTTCAGGATTAAAAAAAGATTACTTGGTCACTGCTGTGTCCTTCTGTGAGATGTTTTATTCTCAGCTGTCACCTTCCCTGTCCCTTACCCACAACCATTATAGTGACCAAAAAGTCTGCTTGCTCTACAGTGATGTGTCTTGAATAGTGCCCATTAGTTTTCAGTAGTTACCCCTGGCCTGCATGTTAGCCTTCAGTTTAATGGCCTTTTTTATGTTCATTCATTTTATTTTATTTCCCATCGTGGTTTTGTTTATTTCTTTTTTGTTTTTTGTTTTTCTGTTCTCTTTTTTAAAACCGTCGTGGTTTGCCCTTCATATTCCCCAATGTTTGCACATGACAAGATGTTGCCATCCCAACATTACCTCCCACTTCACTGACCAGTGCCACTACTGACCATCTAGCACCAGCCACAACGGGACCACTGCCTTCAGCTCCTCGGGATGTCGTGGCCTCGCTGGTCTCTACCCGCTTCATCAAATTGACATGGCGGACACCTGCATCAGATCCTCACGGGGACAACCTTACCTATTCTGTCTTCTACACCAAGGAAGGGATTGTTAGGTAAGTGTCTGTGTGTCTGGAGCCAGTGGTTGCATCTTGGTCTACCCCAGGCCAGTCATGCTCGCCCTGGCTCTTTGTTGTGCAGAATCTGTACCAATTTTCAGTCCAGAAAATATGACCACCAAGATGCATATTTCCCAATTTTAGGTCATTAAAACTTATCCCAAACAGACTCAAGTCCTGGTATTCTTTCCTGCCTCCCTGGAATGACTTGGGGAGAAGGTAGATAGAGCTTTTTAGGTAGAAGTATTAAAATGTAATGAGGGCTGTTCTTTTTTCATAAGATTCAGTCAGCATAGCCTATAGGATGTGGCTTACTTAGAACATTCAGATTCTAGAAATTAAGGTAGACTTAATTTATGGAAGTAATCATAAATGAGTATTTGCCTGCACCCTTATGTGGATGTGGACTGCCCAGCTCTAGGGGGTCTCCTTGATGATACAAGAGTAATTAGCAGCTAATTTTCCTAAAAAACAGCACTTCCATTAAATTTCTCTCCATCTCCACCTCTTTTAGGAGCTCATGTTGCTTCTCCATTGCTTATGGGAGTTTTCCAGAATCCCCAGGCCACTTTACCCATGGTCCAGCTTTATTTTACCTGTCCAGCCTTACTTGCCTCACCTCACAGTTTAATGCACTTTCTAATGAAACCAGTCCAATTCCTATCACTACACTGCCTTTCTTCAAGTGTGTTCTCTTCTGTCACTTCCCCCTTTCCCAACTGAAGCTGAAGTTAGTGAATCCTTTGTGGCCCAGATTAAGCCCCATGAAGTCCTCATGCATTTTTCTCCACTTTTTCGCATAGTCTTTCTCTTCTATGCATTTCTGCCACTAATATTGCACTTAATTATGACAACATAGGATCTTATGCCGCCATAAATTGTTACTCTTCTATGTATATTTGTGTTGTTTTCCCAACCAAATTATAAAAACTTTCGGAAGAACCAAGCCGCATGCTGTGTATTCTTAGCATTGTCAAGTAGATTTCTTTATTCATATCAAAATAAGAAAGCTGAAATCACTGTTTGGGCTGGGGCCCTCACAGATGAAATAAAGCTTGTGTTTCTACCAGGGTGCTTACATCTGGTACATATTGTATTTAATAACTAGACTGTCAAGTTCCACAAATACAGGAACCTTAATCATAATCCCTTGATTTAATACTTTTGAGAAGTCCGAATGACCTAATTTGAGCCAGGTGGAGATAGATAGAGCTTTGAGATAGATGGAGCTTCTGCTAGAATGATGTTTATCTGAACACTGTACCAGATGTTTTGGGCATTGCAAAGATCATGGTTCTAGACACAAAAAGGCAAGACATTACTACCGAATGGCTTGTGTTAGAATGCCTCCAATGGTCTTTCACATCTCCTTGCTAATTTCATAATATTTCACAAAAGAAAAAACCATTTAGTAATTCCTCAGAATAACAAACTTCTTTCCATTATAGGTCCTTTGTCTCTGCTGTTCCTTCTACCAGGAATGCATTTCCCTCACAAACAACTGTTTCTGGCTTCTTACCAGTCATCTTCAGATGACACCTTCGTAGGCCTTCCGTGAATACTCACCCGGCTTAGCCCCCCCTCCAACCCTATCACACAGTGATGTTCTGGGGCCAGCTTGTTTCCAAGCCTGTTGTTAAATTTTCAGGAAATTTTGTAAACCCATGACAACTTGGTAGCTCAAAATGGGGTGTGGCATGAGTATTTACTGAAACAAGTGCTACAAACCAGAGCTGGTTATTAAACGTTGACCACAACACCACTGCTGTCACATCATCCTATTTTGTCTTTCTGCTTTTGTTTCCAGAACACGGAACACTCTGAAATTTTCTCTCTTTATTAACCAATTTCTGGTGTCTGTCATATCAATAGAATATCACCAGCACCTGGAACAGGGCCTGGCATATAATAGCAGTAAATAAATACTTGTCCAGGGAATAAATTCATTTCAGTCAGTGGAGAGGTAACAGCTTATTCAAGAAGTCATGTTGAGATAATTGACTCCATTTGGTGGGAAGAATGGAAGTTCTACAGCTCTGTCTTATATCATGTATGACAATAAATTATAGATAGATGAAGAGATTTTAAAGCTTATAAATGTATTAGAAGAAAATACAACTGCTTTATCATTTGAGTGTGAAAGGCCTTTTAAAGGAAGACAGGAAATCCAGAAGCCACAACAGGAGAGATATACAAAGCTTATTATACAACAATGTAAAATTCCATGTGATAAAACATCATAAACAAAATCAAACCATCAAGTGATAAGCTGGGAAAAATTGGTAACAGTTATAAGAAAATAATATTGCCATCCAGTCTATATAAAGAGCTCCTATAAGTCATAACTAAAAGATACTCCAAGAGGCAAATGCTACAAGTGGATGATTAACAGAAGTTAATGGAAAGCCTGTTAAAGTTAAAAAAGGTTTTGCCATCACTTGTGGTCTTGGGAGATACAATGTAATAATACAAAAAGTGAAACCATTTTTCACTTACAAAGTTGGCAAAGATTTTAAATTGATAATATCTAGTGTTAAGCAAGTTAAATGCTGGGAAGAAATCCACTCTAGGCTTTTGGTGGCAATATAAGAGTAGCCTTTGGAGAAAGTGGTTTGGCAGAATTATTTTTTTTAATCTCTTTAATGCATATACCTGTCAGCCCAACAGTTAACACTTCTGGGTGTTCTATAGATAACTGGTATGCATAGGGCACTCATAAAAATGTTTATTGTAGCATTGTTTGTAAGAATGAAAAGAGGAATGAAGGTAAATGCCCATTCATGGAGAAATGAGCACATAATTAATATACGTATATCCACATGAAATGTGATATAGGAATTTTTAAGTGATGTGTCTATATATTTTGATGTGTATGTAAATGCTTAGAACAGTGATTCTCAAACAGGCAGTTTGCCCATCCCTTGGGAGACATTCGGCAATGTCTGGTGACATTTTTGGTTATTACAACTGAGATGAGGGAGGATGCTTACTGATGTCCAATGAGTAGAAGCCACAGATGCTGATAAACGTCCTGCAATGTGCAGGACGGTCCCTTACAACAAAGAATTATCTTGCCCAGCAGCTCGCTAGTACCAAGATTGAGAAAAGCTGACATGGAGAGATCTGGTAAGATAACAGTCCATGCCACGGTTAGGTGTCAGGGAAGGACATGCTTTGAGGAGAGAGAAAAACTGGGACTTTCAGATTTTTTTTAACTATATATACTTTTGTTTTTAATGAGAATCTGTCACTTCAATTTAAAATTAAATTGTCAGGCAGGAAGACAAGGCAAGTATATATAAAGGAAGAAGAGATGCAAGGAGGATCCAACTTAATGTGTCTGTCTGGTGTTTGAAGGATGGGAAAGTAAGAAAGCTGGCTTAAGTGGCCCAGAGTTTTGGTAGGAATTAGTAAGAGATTATAATAAAGTGGAAGCTTGGAGCCAGATGTCATAATGCCAGTAAGAATTTGGACACAGTCAGTTCAGAAGGGACCATTTTAGACTCCTGAGCAAGTGTGCACTGTGATTTTATTAGCTTTTCTTAGTAGTTTATGAGCACTACATAGAAGAGGAGAAGAAATAGTCAGCGAGACAAATCAGGTAGTTAACCTAGTCGTGTGGTAGGTATGGCCTGGACGAAAGGGAGAGCCGTGACTTGGAGTGGACAGAATAAACCTGGGGAATATTTCAAAGGAAGGTTCTTGGAGACTAATTTTTTTGTCACTTCATTTGTGAATGAAGCTTATGATTTCTGAATATAAGCAATGAAGGAGTAGAAAGAACACTAAGTCAGAAGACTATATCCTGCTCACTTGTTTTGTAAATAGAATTTATTTGACCTTTATAAGCTTAACTTTTCCCATCTGAAAAACGAGGGTCGTAACTTTTCTTCATAGACTTATAATCAGAATGCAGTGTGAGGATGTATGCCACTACCCATATTTACAAAGCCTTCCACTTCCTGCATTTGAAAAATCAACCACCAGGTGGCAGTATGTGTCTTGGTCATATATTGGTCATGTGTATTGGGTGCCCGAGTTTCTTGAGATTTCAAAGGGTTCTTCCTCTGCGTTTTCATCTAGGAAATGTTTGCCTTTTTTTTTCCCCCAATGCCTTTAGTGTAATAGAAGTGCATTTCTGATATTAGGCACTAGATGGAAAAAAAGCAGAGTGAGTTATTCCAAAATTAATAGCATTTCAGAGATGGACGAAACCTTAGCTATAAGTTGAGCCCAGGAGTTGGCAAGGCAGGAAGACAAGGCAAGTATATTGGACCTTGGACCAAATCAGCCTTGTTATTTTTATGACCCAGGAGCTAAGAATATTTTTACATTTTCAAATGGCTACATTTTAATAGGTTATATAAGTAACTACATAATATTTTCCATTTTGTCTGTAAATATTTGCTTTCTGGCTCAGAAGGAATTAATGATTGGCCTACAGTCCCCCAGAAAGCTAGTAGCTTGCCAGAAGTAGAATTGAAGCTCTTATCGCCTAGCCCAGCACTGTCTTAATATAAAAAATACCTTTGTCTTTCTCCCTTGATTCTTAGCTAACACATTCTAACCTAAGTTCCATTGTAACGTCACACATTTATGAGAATTGTACTTTGTAACTCACCCTGGATCTTGTCCTCAAGTCAAAAGTTTTTTCTAGACAGACACATGGTTCTGGGACCTCAAACCAATCTAGTGTTACAAGCTTTTGCAGGTAGGTGCTGGGTATTTATTTCATCTGAAGGAATCATACCTATTACTGATTTTTTAAATTGTAATGCTTCTATAGAAATTTATTCCAGATTTTCAGTTCTCTTCACTCATTTCTCTTGTTTTTTTCCCTTTCACATAGGAATGAACAAAAAATATACACGTTATTATTACTATACAAAGGTTTACATACAGAAGGCAAATTTCTGTTCGTGCATCTGCACATGTTTGTGAGTGCTGCAGTATGAGCATTCTGCTCAGTTCTTATGTAATATGTGAATGTGAATGAGACACTCACTTCAACTTAAAGTAAAATGGTGCCTCCCCCAACTGTATTTCTCAAGATAGTCTCAGCTTTTTGTACAATTAACTTTTTGTTTGAACTTTTATGTACAGAGTGAGCAGAACAGACCACCTGTGCTCTCACAGGGAGCTTTTTTTTGGTGAAGTGTAAAATACCAGACAGCAATCATTTGTGATCAGACCAAAGGTCAGAAACTTCAAAGTGTAAGAAATCAGCTCATATCCTCCATTTAAATGTTGTGATTTGGAGGGTTACCTGAAGAGAAAAGTACCTGTATGTACCTCAGGTGTCTTAGAGCAGTAACTGTTCCCATAGTGCTCTTCTCCAGTGGACCTCATATAGAGACAGACACTCTATAAGTATGATGTGGGTACTGTTTGTTTGTTTGTTTGTTTGTTTGTTTTAAATTAAAATGAGGTAGTTTTAAAAAGTATAGAAAGCTATTGAAAAACACAAATATCTGAAATGTAAATGTTCACATACAATCAGGCCAATTGACGTATGGTCATGTAGAACTAAATTAATTTTAATCAGTGATTTCAGAGAAAATTACCAATATTTTAAAGTAAGAATTTTAATTCAATAGATTATATGGTTTCAAGTAATTTCTTCCACAGAGTAGTTTTGGGCCTTTTTTATTACTGTCAGGATAGATACAGAGCTCTCCTTACATGATCGGTGATCCATAAAGGCCAGCTATTTGTCTAATACAGTGAATTAATACTTCAGTATTTGTTGAAAATGCTTGTGTCATATAAATTAGTTTTTATTATAGTACATACAGTAGGCTGAGCATAATTATGGACCCAAGTGTGGACACACAGACCTTGAGGATAGAGAAAACAAACAACTGCTTTTATGTTTTCAGTTCATAGCACCAGACCACTGGATTCATTTGTCCTGTTTGTCATAAAATTTGTCAAATATTTCAAATCAGTTTGGAAATCATTCAAAAAGAGTATTTGTTTTAACAAATAAATTATAAAAATCAGTATCAGGATTGGCTTATTTTAAAAATTGGATTACTTAGGATTCATTTAAATGTTTAATGTTCCCAACTTTAAAAGTGTTAATCTCTAGTTTTCTTTTTATTGGGTCTTTTATCCAAAATATACACAGACTTCCTTGATATTTTCTTTGATAATTGGGTCATACCTGTAATCAGCTTCTGTTTGTCTCCCTGGAAATCACTCCTTAAAAACTCAATGATTCCTAAAGCCTGCAAAATTGATGACCAGCTGTCCCATTTGAAATGGCAGTGAGAAGATCCTTGTCTGTGCCTTCTCTGAAAGGAAGTTGTGGTTATGACCTGCAAAGTCAGTCATGTTTAAGCAAAATGTCAGTAAGTTATCAGGCACGTGTGACATTGTTCTTTGCCAGTGTCTGTATTCTGTGCCCTGTTCCACCCCAAAGGTTTGCTTTTTTGAGAGTTCATTTGACTTCAATTAAGATTTTGATGTGGTATTATATCTATAGGACTTGCAGTGAAAATGAAACCGCACATTCTAGAAGTATTCCTAATCAATGCTGTTTCTTTCCAAACCCCTCTTTGTCTAAAGGGAACGTGTTGAGAATACCAGTCGCCCGGGAGAAATGCAGGTGACCATTCAAAACCTAATGCCAGCCACTGTGTACATCTTTAGAGTTATGGCTCAAAATAAACATGGCTCCGGAGAAAGTTCAGCTCCACTCCGAGTAGAAACACAGCCTGAGGGTGAGTCTTCCACCTGTCTGTTGGCCATACCTGTAGGTAGACTTATAGCAAGGTCTGTCTTCTGTGTAGCCTTGCATACTATAGCAAGTGCAGAAAGTACCAGTTCCTTGCCATCAAGGACTTGTGAATTAGGGCAGATAAAATTAATTCCCATCAAACAGTAGCAGATGGTGTAAGGCAATATGATTCTGCCGATACACAGTCCAATTTTATTGATCCTGTAAGACCTACCTCAGATGTCTTCTAGCGTCTTTCCTCTGATCCTTTCTATCTAATATTGTACCTCTATTATTCTAAGGAAAGTAGGCAGCACAATCTTTTGGTCAAGGAGTTTGATTAGGAGAAAGAGGTGAAATAAGAATGTAGGTGGAAGGGGAACCTGATTCTCTTGAGGGTATTTGAGGGATGGAAAGCGACTATAACATGTTTTGGCAAAAGACAAGTTAGCAGAAAGAGACTTACACTTCATTTGGAGGTGCTCAGCCTGTGGCGGGCGAAGGTGTAAGTGTTGGAGTCAGTCCTCAGAAAATATTTCACATGTTTAGCTGAACAAACCATCTGAAAATGTTTTCCATTTATTATGCCACTGTGCAGGTTAAATGGAAGAATTTCTTAGTGCCTTTTGAGGATAATATTGCTTATGTTTATCCAGTGAATATATTGAAAGTGATTTCAAGGGAATTGGGGGACTGTTTTGTTTTCCTTTTCCTTTGATAAGTTAGAGGAAAGTTTTCCATAGCAGGAGAAGTGTGACAAATCCCACCTGTCAGGCTGCACAAAATGATGCTCTTAACATTAAATGAATAACATGATTTATGACTAAATAAAGAAACAACTGTCAGAATAACCACATTTAGGTTTCTCTACTTTGGTAGCGAAACTGTCAAACTGTGGTGCTGTTATTTAAGAAATCCAATTTGTTTTACATTTTGCTAGTTTTTTCCCCTTCTCCTAAAACCTAATGGATTCTGTTGCAGAAACACTAGCACCAGAGAAATTGTTTTCAAATATAGAATGTCTACCAAAGTGTAGGTGTAGGCAACTTGCAGAATTTGTGTATAAATTGGAACTGGCACCTATTAGACAAAAAGAATATAGTAAAAAGGTATGGGAGCTGTTGTAGGAGGTAGAGCTGGACAATCAGGGGACTAACCATCCCACAGAGGGTGTTGTAATAATCTCCTAACTGGTCTCCTTGAGTCCAGGTGTTAGAATCAGAAAGTGTGCAACTCCTGGCCCCACTGCTCACTAACTTTCCCATCATTTAAGAACGATTCTTAATCTCAACCTCATGTGTAAATAGGGATGACAGTAGTATCCCTGTCATGTGAGTTAGTACAAGGATTAAATAAGACATAATTGAAATTTATGTAAAGCGTAAAGCACTTTAAGCCGGACTGATTATAAGCAGTCAGTAAATGGTAGGTATTTTTAAAATCATTATTCTTTTATCTAATCTTATTCCCATACTGTTTTTCTTCCATGCATGTGTTCACATGTCCTTTCTAAATACAGATCTGATCATGTCATGTCATGTTCCTGCTCATGATTTTTCAGTAATTACCGAACACCTACAAGAGATAATTCAGACTCCACAGCAGCACATTAGAAGCTCTTTGGCTCGTGTCCTCCTTTTAAACATTCTCCCTCCCACATTTATTCAGTATTCAGCCTGAACCACATTACACTGTCTTCTCACGTCTCATCCCCATTGACTGGAATAATTTTCCCCTTGGTGTCTGAGAAAGCTGTTCCTTCTTGCTTCCCAGAAGTCTTCCCCAGTCCTTCCCTTGCCTCCCCACCCCTCCCAAAGCAAAGTGTGTATTCTCTTTATGTTTTTGTGACAATCACGAAATCTGTTAGCACTTGTGACATTATTTGTAACACTTATATGTCTGACTTCCTCTAGACTGGGAATTCTTTGCGGGCAGGCACCCTGTCCATCATCATTTCCCCAGTTCCTGGTAAAAAAAAAAAAGGCGCTCTCTTTTTTTTTTTTTCTTATTAAGTTTTTTACTTTAATCCCAGTATAACTAACATACTTATATTAATATGTTTCAGGTGTACAATACAGTGATTCAGCAGTTCTGTACATTACTCAGTACTCATCATGATAAGTGTGCTCTTAATCTCCAGAAGGCTCTCTTTTTTGTGATGGCTGTTTTTGTGTGCCACAGTCCTACTGAAAAATTAGGACTTTATAAACCACAGGAAAAATTCTGCAATGTTTATTTTTTTCATTGAATACATTTGAGATACCTCACAGATCATTTTTGGTTATAATTTGAGTCATAAACAGGGCAATGCATTTAATTATATATTATCCTAAAGCCACTTCCATCAAAACGTTTTCTCAGTTTTTATTATTTTTAAAAACATGGCCAAAATGACATTACTGCTGAGAATGGTTATTGAGGAGTATATTAAATTTCACTCATATCTCACTGTCTCAAAATTTTCCTTCTAGTTCAGCTTCCTGGCCCAGCACCTAACATCCGAGCACATGCAGCTTCACCTACGTCCATCACTGTCACCTGGGAAACACCTCTGTCTGGCAATGGGGAAATTCAGAATTACAAATTGTACTACATGGAAAAAGGGACTGATAAAGAACAGGTATAAGATGAAGCCATTCTTCAATCCATTGATTGGAATAGTGGAGTTGAAATATATTTCCAAAACTCAATACTTGCTTGTCTAGAAATCTGAGAATAAAAAAGATGTATATAGGAAATGAAAAGTCAGCAGACTCTATTTCTTTGTACCAAGTTTTATTCTGTATTTTTTATCAGCAAGGGTCACTAAACAACAAGCAGTATTTCCCAGTAAATTGCCAGTGTTTATGATTATTCCACTTTGTTAAGTAGCATTCTGTAAAAGAGATAAAAATCTGCATTGTATCAAATAGAGAATTTGTATAGCTGATTATTTCACAGCATGTCTTTTGGCTTGAGTTGTATCCATGGAAATTGTTTTATTTTATTCAAGGATGTTGATGTTTCAAGTCACTCCCATACTGTTAATGGGTTGAAAAAATACACAGAGTATAGTTTCCGAGTGGTGGCTTACAACAAACATGGTCCTGGAGTCTCCACACAAGATGTTGCTGTTCGAACATTGTCAGATGGTGAGTCTTTCTTCCTTTGGAACACGTGCCGTGCTTGGGGGCCCTGGTGGCCTAGTAGCAAGGTCATGGGCTTTGATGACAAGAAGATTCAGTTCAAACCCAGTTCTACCCCTTTTCTGGACTTCAGTCACTTAACATGTCTAAGCATGCTTCCTTACGTGTAAAATGTAGATAATACCAACTTCATTGGTTTGCTGTAAAGATTTACTGAGATAGTACAGAACATGCAGTGCCTGGTACTAAATAGTTTCTCGTGTTTTTATTTTTGTGTAAGTAAATGGTGTTGCTTGTTCGTAACACAGACCACTCCAGGACCGATGGAAGGCTGGCTTCCTTGACTTAGCAATCATATTTGTGTTCTGAATGGCTCTTTTTAATTCTGAGTATTTTGTGACAGTTTCATTTCTGTCTGCATTTTGAAGCTAACTTATATTCGTATAACCATGACCTGGAGCAGTATTTTTCAAACTACAGCCTGCCAAGGGCATTGAGTAAGTTAAGACCAGCATTTTTAAAAAAATATTTTTATAATAGAACAGAAGATAATGGCATTTATAACAATTAATAAGTATATGATGTATTGTTTTCTGAAAGTCAGCAATATTTTTTAAGAATCTGGGCCAGTTTGTTTATAGAATTTTCCTTAGTTTGGATGTGTCTAACAGGAAAATCCTACCAAAAAAAAAAAAAAAAAACAAAATGGCCTGGATTCTTTTTGTTTACTTATTTAATTAAAAAAAAATTTTTTTTTTAGTTTATTTATTTTTGAGACAGAGAGAGACAGAACATGAGCAGAAGAGGGTAGAGAGAGAGAGGGAGACACAGAATGCTAGGCAGGCTCCAGGCTCTGAGCTGTCAACGCAGAGCCCGATACAGGGCTCGAACTCTCATGTGAGATCATGACCTGAGCTGAAGTCGGATGCCCAACCAACTGAGCCACCCAGGCACCCCTGGCCTGAATTCTTAAAAAATATGAGTCTCATGAAAGAAAAGGTGGGGGAGGACAATTAAAAAAAGTATAGAGACTATTCAGAGAAAAAAATGGGGAGTATCATGGGGCACCTGGGTGGCTCAGTCAGTTAAGTGTCTGACTTCAGCTCAGATCTTCATCTCCCAGTTTGTGAGTTTGAGCCCCGCATCCGGCTCTGTGCTGATAGCTCAGAACCTGGAGCCTGCTTTGGATTCTGTGTCTCCCTCTCTTTCTCTGCTCCTCCCCCACTTTCTTTCTTTCTGTCTCTTTCTCTCTCTGTCTGTCTCTCTCTGTCTCTCAAAAAATAAATAGATGTTAAAAATGGGTGAGGGGGGTGCCTGGGTGGCTCAGTCAGTTAAGTGTACAACTTCGGTTCAGGTCATGATCTCGCGGTTTGTGAGTTCAAGCCCCTTGTAGGGCTCCGTGCTGACAGCTCAGAGCCTGGAGCCTGCTTCGGATTCTGTGTCTTCCTCTCTCTCTGCCCCTCCCCTGCTCATGCTCTGTCTTTCTGTCTCTCAATAATAAATAAATAAGTGTTAAAAATTTTTTTTTTAAATGGGGAGTATCCTACTATAATCTAGGTTAAAGAAGAATAAAGACATGAAATAAAAAACGTGTATTATCTTCAACTGGCTTCCAGATCTGGGAGTAAAATTAGCTATAAAGGGGGGTGTCTGGATGGCTCAGTTGGTTAAGCATCTGACTTCGGCTCAGGTCATGATCTCATGGTTTGTGAGTTCGAGCCCCACATTAGGCTTCTGTGCTGACATCTTAGAGCCTGGAGCCTGCTGTGTGTCTCCCTCTCTCTCTGCCCCTCCCCTGCTCACACTCTGTCTCTCTCAAAAATAAACATTAAAAAAATTAGCTATAAAGAATAATATTGGTACAATTAGTTAATGTTAGGTAGGCAATTTTAAATATTAGATATGTTACATAATTTTTTTAATTTATTTTTTTAATATTTAAAAAACTTTTAATTACAGTGTAGTTAACATACAGTGTTGTATTAGTTTTGGGTGTACAATATAGTAATTCAGTGATTCCATACACAGTGCTCAACACTCATCATGATAAGTGTACCCTTAATCTCCTTCACCTATTTCACCTATTTCCACACTCAGCTCCCCTCTGGTAACCAGAAGTTTGTTCTCTGTAGTTAAGAGTCTATGTTTTTTGTTGTTATTGTTTTGGGGATTTTTTTTTTTTTTTTTGGTTTGTCTCTTGTTTTCTTCATTTGTTTGGTTTCTTAAATTCCACACATGAGTGAAATCCTGTGGTATTTGTCTTTCTCTGACTGACTGACTTCACTTAGCATTATACTCTCTAGCTCCATCCATGTTGTTGCAAATGACAAGACTTCATTCTTTTTCATGGCTGAGTAATATTCCATTTTGTGGTTGGGTGGTTGTATATACATACCACATCTTTATCCATTCATCTATATGTGAACACTTGGTATGCTTCCATTGTTTTGCTATTGCAAATAATGCTGCAATAAACATAGGGGTACGTTTATCTTTTTGAATTAGTGTTTTTGTATTCTTTGGGTAAATATCCAGTAGTGAAGTTATTGGGTCATACGGTAATTCTATTTTTAACTTTTTGAGGAACCTCCGTACTGTTTTCCAGAATGGCAGCACCAGTTTGCATTTCCATCAGCATCGCAAGAGGGTTCCTTTTCTCCACATCTTGCCTACACTTGTTGTTGTGGTTTTGATTTCAGCCATTCTGACAGGTGTAAGGTGATATCTCATTGTGGTTTTGATTTGCATTTCCCTGATGATGAGCGATGTTGAGCATCTATTCATGTATCTGTTGGCCATCTGTATGTCTTTTTTGGAGAAATGTCTGTTCATATCTCCTGCCCATTTCTTAATTGGGTTATTTGGTTTTTTGGTTTTGAGTTCTATAAATTCCTTATGTATTTTGAATACTAACCCTTTATCAGATATGTCATTTGCAAATATCTTTTCCCATTCAGTAAATTGTTTTTTAGTTTTGTTGATTATTTCCTTTGCTGTGCAGAACTTTTCATTTTGAAGTAGTCCAATAGTTTATTTTGCTTTTGTTTCCCTTGCCTCAGGAGACAACATTTTTCTAGAAAAATGTTGCTGTGGCTGATACTAGAGATTACTGCCTATGTTCTCTTCTAGGATTTTTATGGTTTCAGGTCTCACATTTAGGTCTTTAAGCCATTTTGAGCTTTTGTTTGTGTATGGTGTAAGAAAATGGTCCACTTTCCTTCTTTTACATGTAGCTGTCCAGTTTTCCCAGCAACATTTGTTGAAAAGGCTTTTTCCCATTGAGTATTTTTGCCTCCTTTGTTGAAGATTAATTGACCATATAATTGTTGGTTTCGTTTTGGGCTCTCTGTTCTGTAGATCTGTGTGTCTGTTTCTGTGCCAATATGATACTGTTTTGATTACTGCAGGTTTGTAGGTTAATTTGAAATCTGGGATTGGATACTTTGGTTGTTTTTCAGGATTGCTTTGGCTATTCAGAGTCTTTTGTGTTCTACACCAATTTTAGGATTATTTATTCTAGTTCTGTGAAAAATGCTGTCTGTATTTTGATAGAGATTGCATTAAATTTGTAGGTTGCTTTGGGTAGGATAGACATTTTAACAATATTTATTGTTCAATCCATGAACACAGAATATCTTTCCATTTGTTTGTGTTGTCTTCAATTTCTGTCATCCATGTTTTGTAGTTTTCAGAGTACAGGTCTTTCACCTCCTTGGTTAAGTTTATTCCTAGGTATTGTTTTTGGTACAGTTGTAGTTGGGATTGTTTTCTTAATTTATCTTTTTGCAACTTTATTACTAGCATAAAAATGCAACTGATGTCTAGATAATATTTTTGGGTTAAGATGAAATTTTCTGAATGTGATCGTTTTATAGTTTTGTTGGAGAACATCCTTGTTCTTAGGAGGTACGTACTATATAGTATTTAGGAGCGAAGTATGATGATGACTGCAGCTGTTCCTCAGATGATTCAGAAACAGTACGTAGATATATAAATATGCAAGTATAAATATAATGAGAGAAATAAAGCAGATGTGCCAGAACATTAACAATTTGTGAATCCAAGAAAAGAATATGTAGAGATCAATATCTTATCCTTGCCGCTCTTTTCTGTGTGCTTGGCATTTTTTCAGGATAAAAAGTTGGGAAATATAAATACAAATTATAGTTTGGTTAGCCAACTACATAAGCCATTTGGTCAGGACTTTTGAGAAAAATTGAGAGAAAAATGTTTAATGTAGGCTTTTAAACTTACACATGAACCAGTTTCAATGCACTCATTGGCATGCTGACTACAGTGCCTGTCATGGGAACTGAATGTGTCTGAGCATGGTGGTTAAGGGCAGCACTGTGGATTAAGACCATTCTTTCCCTACATTAGCGAAGCAAGTAACTCGGTCAGGCTCACTGCCCTGAACCTCATCTATAGCTTTCTCATCTATACCATGGGAATGATTATAGAAACTCCTTTGTGGGATTGTTGTAAGGATTAACTACCTGCCATGTAGGAACAGGCAGCAAATCTTAGTCATGATGATGAAGAAGATGAAGACACCAGCAACAGCTATGTTGGCTGCCTCTGCAACTAAGTCGGGTTCTTAGCCAGGAGATGATTGGAACCATTCATAGACTTTTTTCAAAATGCACTGGAGTCCTACTCGAGGCCTTCTCTGCCTAAATCTCTGGGTTGAGGCCTGATGTACTGTGTTTAGCACAGGATACAACGTTGAGCAAGAAATAGTGTCTGTCCTCCAGAAGCACATAGAGCAGTGGGCACTGAGTCATGTATCTGGTCACCAAATGTCAGAGAAAGGGAGACAGAAGTTTCCATGGATGCATTAGGAGAAAATGAGCTAAAGTCAGCATTTCGTGAGTGAAGAGGAAATTAATCAGGTTTACTTAAATTCTTTTTGCCTGCTGTAGTTACTACAAAGGGATGCTAGAAGGTGTGTGGATCATAAAATTTGAGAATGCCCTGCCTTGTGTTCTCATACATGAGAAATTAAAGTTATGCAGGTATTTGTTTAACCAGCAGTCCCAAACTTGTCACATCAAAATGAGTGTTCCCTGCAATAGAATTTGTCTTGGGAAAACAGATGGCCCCTTTACTGAAGCTGTCATTGTATATCTCTCTTTACTCTACTTGGGAATTGGCTTCAAAACCAGTTTAGGAACCCCACAAGAATGCAGAGCTCACTGATTTATGCACCTCATATTTGGGGCTCATAACAACATTACCCAGTACATTTACTCGCCATATTCGTTAGACTTGTTTCCAGAAAATTTGTAGCTCTTCCCCTAGGTAAAGATATGCTATCACCAAGAATATTCAGAATGATATGTTGAAGGTTCAGAATGTAAATATGGGGTCTAAAAAAGTTTAAAGTCAATGTCATTTCCTTGAAATGACTCCCCAAAGGTGCAACCTAACTTGGATATGGGGGACTTTATATGAATGTGTCCCTTTTTTTTAAGTCAGTCAAATATGGCCACACCTTATCCACATACTTCTATCAACATGAGGGCATTGGCAGCTAGGTTTAGACCTGCAAGTTGTATAATCAGTGTTTGAGATGCACATTTGTATAAAGTCTGGCCAGGAATATCACATGATGGGTAAAAAAAAAAAAATTTTTTTTTTTTCTTTTTCTGCCTGTCCAGTTCCCAGTGCTGCTCCTCAGAATCTGTCCTTAGAAGTAAGAAATTCAAAGGTAAACTTTATGTTGCTATTCATTTTTACTAGCATACTATTAAGTCTCAGGAGGGCTTATAGACAGGGAGAGTCTGTGTCAAAAGACTTGTAATCAAGCAGAGAAATAAGGTGTCATAGATATTCCACCTGCCAGTAAAGCTGAATTCGGAAACTGACTCCAGGATTTTCTGTTTAACTTTACTGCCTTTCTCTCATGCCAAAATTACTATAGTCTTTCTGCAGATGTATTGCAGTTATGCAAATCATGACATTATAAATCTCAGCAGTTCAGATAAGGTAGAAAGAAGTAAGTTTATGATACCATAACCCCTCAGTTCCATGCGTTGAGCCCAGTGCAAAGCCGAAAGTGGACATCTGTCAGAGCGTTGCATGTGCTCAGACTCCCTCATAGTCAAGTCCCTGTTCACTGAAGACCACGTGTGCCTCTCAAAGACCCAGAGCCCCTTCTGGGCTCACTGACACCTGAGACACTCAGTCCTTTCAAAAAGTACCATAGGACCCCTTTTCCTTTCGTCAAAAACCACTATTAATTCCCCTCTTGAAGAGTTTTTGGCAGAAATTGCCCAACTTCAGCTGTTCCACAGTGGAGATAGAAGGGAGCACCTTACACCTAAACCATAGTTTACTTTCTAATCCATGTGCCTCTGACCTTATATTTTCCTTATGAAAACTTTTCTGAGACTTTTGCCTAATGTATAAGGGCCCAGAACATACTACCTGCAACTGGAATCTCCCCACTCGATCATTAAAGATTTTAAAATTGAAAAGTAATTTTGAGTGATCCTTAAGCAAAACTCTGAGCACCCTGCTGCCTTTAAAATGTCAGTGAATTCAGGATAATAATATACAAAACAGGACCAAGCTTTTGATAGATTTGGTCTTTTCCCAATATTCTTGTCTTCCCCAGAGTATTGTGATTCACTGGCAGCCACCTCCTCCAGCCACACAGAATGGTCAGATTACTGGCTACAAGATTCGCTACCGAAAGGCCTCCCGAAAGAGTGACGTCACTGAGACCTTGGTACCTGGGACACAGCTCTCTCAGCTGATTGAAGGTAAGCTGCCCCGCACGTGGGCAGAAGTTAGGAGACAGCGTCTTTCTCAGGAGTTGAATTATGTTAGTCTAATGACCACTCTGAGCTGGTGACTTAATGTGAAAACAGTGCAAGAGAATTAATTCAGTCTACTTCTGGCCTGATAATCAAGTTAAGGAAAATAGTATTAAGTGTTCTGTTATCTGAGTCTTGAGATTGTGTTTGAGTTTCATTTCTTCACTTGGGGTTTTCTGTAGTCTGCACATTTTCTTTTTTGAATATATAGATACAGATCTTCCTTGACTTACAGTGGGGTTATGTCCCAATAAACCCATCAAAATTTGAAAATATCCTAACTCCAAAATGCATTTAATACACCTAACCTAGCAAACCTCATAGCTTAGCCTAGCCTACCCTAAGCATGCCCGGAACACTTACATCAGCCTACAGTTGGGCCAAACCATCTGACGCAAAAACCATTCTATAACAATTTGTTGGATATCTCATGTGCTTTATTGAATACTGTACTGAGAGTGAAAAACAGAATTTTGTAAGTGTATCAGTTGTTTACCTTCGTGATACAAGATTGACTGGGTGCTGCCACTGACCCCACCCAGCATCACAAGAGAAGACTGTGCTTCGTATCACCAGCCTGGGAAAAGATCACAATTCAGAATTCAAAGTACAGTTTCTACTGGATGTGTATCACTTTTATATCATTACAAAGTCAAAAAATAGTAAGTCGAACCATCCTAAGTCTTCATTTTTTTGTAATCTCAAAAGAAGGTAAAACAAAGCTGTCTAGCTGTTAGCAGAGATCTACATAACACGGACACCACTCATGTATATGTGGCCTGAAGCAACGTTTGTGAATAGCTATAGCAGTGTAGCAATCATTCTACTACTTGCTACATGATAAGTTTTAGAAAGTTCTGTCAGGGATAGCTCCTTTTGGGCAGTTTTCCCTTTTTGTGCAGCAGAGCAGGTGGCATAGTTGGTAAAAATGGACCCTCTTGCGTCTCTAATATGGATTCCCTCTACAGATGACAGAATGCCGCCCCTCCCCCCCACTTCTTTCCTCAGGTAGGGGAGTAGAGTGGGCTCAGCAAGGACCAGCTGGCTTTGCAGGAGAAGCATGAGAAGAAACGTGAAGTGCTTTTTGCTCTTTGGATATTGGGACTATGCTTACAAGGAACAGAGATAGATGCCCCTAAGAAGCCATTTTGGGGCTTCCCAGCAGAGCTGGTAGAAGAGAACTACAAGAATTGGAGATATTGTCACCATTATTTAAGCCCTGAGAATTAGTTTCATCTCCCTTGGGGAGCTCTCAATTTCCCTTACATTGCTTCCCTCCTGGGGAGAGAAGCGTGACATCAACCTCTTTGCTGTGCCCAAGGGGTCACGTTCTTGGCAGAACCAAGATCTGGGGTCAGGAAGTGTAATGGTAGGAATCTCTAACAATTAATTGAGTCTCTGTAGTGGAAACTTTGCTCTGGTAATCCAGCACGCTTTTCTCTTTACTCCTCAGCTCACAGATGGGATTGACTTCTTTCAAAATAGGTGAATGTTTGTCTCTTAGGGTAGCTTTCAGTCTTTTAATTTATTCACGGGAACCCCACAGCTCTAAGCTTCAGCGTGTAAACACAGTTGAAGTAGTGTTGCTGAGACATCTCACAGAGGAGCATCTTCTATGTTCTTAAAAATCAGTTTCTGGGGGCGCCTGGGTGGCTCAGTCAATTGAGCGTCCGACTTCAGCTCAGGTCATGATCCTGCAGTTCACAGGTTCAAGCCCCATGTCAGGCTCTGTGCTGACAACTCGGAGCCTGCAGCTTGCTTCAGCTTCTGTGTCTCTCCCTCTCTCTGTCCCTCCCCTTCTCGTGCTCTGTCTCTGTCTCTCTCAAAAATAAACGTTTAAAAAAATGAGAAAAAAAACGTTTCTGATTTTATACCAAATACAGATAACATTTCCCATCTGTAAGGCCTTTATTTTGAATATTTAGTAGTAGATACTTACTGTGTACCAGGTACTGTTCCTGTTACTAGGATAAAAACAGAGTGTAGTCCTGGACCATGAGGAGACTATTCATTTTCTCAATGAAACATTTGACATGTAAGCCAAGTAATCACCTTCATGTTAAAAACAGCTTTTTCTTTCTTTTTTTTTAATAATTTTTTTTTTAACATTTATTTATTACTGAGAGACAGAGAGACACAGAGCGTGAGCAGCGGAGGGGCAGAGAGAGAGGGAGACACAGAATCCAAAGCAGGCTCCAGGCTCTGAGCTGTCAGCACAGCGCCCGATGCGGGGCTCGAACTCACAAACTGAGATCATTACCTGAGCCGAAGTCGGTCGCTTAAACAACCAAGCCACCCAGGTGCCCCCAAAACAGCTGCTTCTTTATCGAGAAAATCCTTGGATTTTAAAATCATATATGGATTCATTTGTTTAATGGACTATACCGAACTTTTGTTCATATGTGCTGGCACTACGTACACAATGGGGGGCAAAAATGGACATCTTTGCTCTCCTGGCGCATTAACTTGAAGCTTGATGAGTATTAGCAATGTGGATTACCAGGATCCTGTACCGAACCACAAATATGACTAAGTGGTAACCAGAAGGAATTGTTGTTTCTTCGTTTTATGCCACTTACAGCACTTAACACGTTCTGCCATGTCTTTGTAAACATTAAGTGTGGGCCTTAGTTTTCATCTGCATTATGTAGGTTACTTATGGCGAGAGGGACTCAGCCTCTTTACACTCATGTCTCCTGCTCACATGGGCGTGTGCACTGTCACTTGCTTACGTGCTCTCTTACATTCTGACTTTCACCTACGGGGAGGGAATGATAATCTGATTGGTTGAATTCTTTTAGGACCTCAGTTGAGCCATGTTTGCCAGTAGTCCGTATTATTTGTCTATTAACAGTTATAAACACATGCAGAACCCTCTCTAGCACTTTTGGGTTCAGTGTATGCAGGGAGGTGACAGGTTGAACTGACTTGGGCCCAGTCATTTGACTCCTCCTCCTGCCTTGCTTGTTGCTTCTCCTGTGGGCAACCAGCTTCAGGGTGGGCCTGCTGAGAACAGAACCTCCCACCCATCTCTCACGTGTGACAGGATTGTTTTGAGCCACACTGCATCCTGGCCGTGTCCTCCCTCTCAGGTTCTCTCTTAAGCTTCTGTACTATGCTGCTGGCCAAAGAACCTAATATTTCAATATGGGGAGGTAGGATCATTTCTCACAACCTTATGAGATCTAAGGCTATATTTAGAATTTAAGTGCTCAAAAGATGTATACATGTGAGCTGTACACTGAAAAATCGTTAAGATGGTAAATTTTATGTTATCTATTTTAACAGAAGAAAAAAATGGATGCGTAAATAATATGAATAGCTGACCATATTACTGGCTGTTGCCCTATTTTGTAGGGTAGACTTTTACATGTGGGTTTTTGTTGCCTTCAGTACATAGGCAGGTTTATTACTGATAGTCATTATGAAAAATGGCATAATAGAAAGGGCTTATTCCTCAGTTTATGGGCAGGTAGGCTGTTGGAAAAAGATTTCCAGGCCATATTTGGTGTTTAAAATTGTTCTACTCTTGTTATGGGGATGACTCAGAGAACAGAGGTTGAGGTAACCCAGCAGGAATTACATCTTTGAGTTATTTTCTGGTCTTGGGTATCTCTGAGACCAACTGACTTTGTTTCTCTGTTAGGGTTCTTTCATTATCTTCGACCTCTTTTTGACCTTAGTAACAAAGTGAAGAGATTACATTAAATGATCTCTGAGGGGCCTTCAGACTCTTTTAAAAAAAAAAAAGGTCTGTAATCTCTTAGGACCTTTACTCATTGGTTTTCCTCCTGAATTGTGTGGGCTTCAGCCTCTCCTGGAGATGTGGGGGAGCTCCTCTGAGCTGTGTTGATGTATTGCTTGTGCTATGTTAACTTTAACTGAAACTTTATCAAGATAGTAGCTGTGTATGGAGTTCGTGGATGGGATACGTGCTTAATGACAAATTGTTAATCTTCTGTTTTCCAAATCTGTTTCAACTTGTCTTCTTTTTTTTTTTCCTCCTCGTTTGGGTCTCAGGTCTTGATCGGGGAACTGAATATAATTTCAGAGTGGCTGCTCTAACCATCAATGGCACAGGCCCGGCTACTGACTGGCTGTCTGCTGAAACTTTTGAAAGTGATTTAGATGGTAAGAACAACAATCAACAGGGTTGGCAGAAGCTAGGTACTAACTAACTGTAGTTAAATTATTTAAACTGGAAAGCCACAGATTTGGTGGTGTATGTGGCTTAAATCTGTGAACTTTAATATATTACACTGCTGTCCTTACTGTAATGCAGCAAGTCTCCTAGAATGCTTTTTTCCCCCCAGTGGCTTTTAGAGAGCTGTCCCTTTAAGCAGAACCAGAACAAATAAAAATGTACAGGTGCTTTAAGTCTAGTTTTTTTTATCAAGGCCATTGAGTAGATGGATAATCTAAAATTTAACACTGAGCCACATCAATCCCTCCTTTTTCAGCTACAGTTCCCCTTTTCTCTTAGTCCTGCACACCTTGCCCTTTTTCTCACCTGTGTTCCGTGAGTACCTCCATATAGGGTGTGTGTGGGTGTGGGTGTGTGTGTGTGTCTGTGTGTCTGTGTCTGTCTTTATCGGACACTGGTACTGCACTTAGGAGACAAAAGACCCCGGTCCTTATTCTCATTCTTGGCTTACCACTTTTTACATTGAGATAGCAAGTTATGCCTTGAAGTGATGGATTTGAAAGATACTATAAATTGCTACCTTTTTTAAGCCTCTTAGTCTCCCACCATTTAAATCAATATGTAGTTCTAAGGTTTCCTGTTTTCTGACTTACATTACTTAGGGGAGTAAATAATTGATACGGTTGCTGTAATGTGATACTTGATCACCTGTTGACAACAGGCTTCTAATTAGTTGGTATTATGCCTTTCTCATTCCACCTAGTTGAGTCTGGGACTCAGATGTGGGACCAAGAGGAATGAGTAGTTATTGAAAGGCAGTTTATTTGTTTTTCCCCATTGGGCAGAGGTTCTTAGATTCCTTTGCCTTCCTTTCCAAATTAATATTTCATTGTCTTGTATTTCAGGCTGTTTGGGTTTTGTTTTCTTCTTAGAATGTGATAAAACCACAGGCCATACTTCACTATATATACAGATTCTCTGTGAATTCTTGGGTGTAATGGAAAAATCTTAGCCCCAAATAATTTGACAGGAGGCTAAACACCATGACCCAAGGATGGTGAAATATTCTAAGTCCTGTTTTTCTACTTTCCTACCCAGAAACTCGTGTTCCTGAAGTGCCTAGTTCTCTTCACGTCCGACCACTTGTCACTAGCATTGTAGTAAGCTGGACTCCTCCAGAGAATCAGAACATTGTGGTCAGAGGTTATGCCATTGGTTATGGCATTGGCAGCCCTCATGCCCAGACCATCAAAGTGGACTATAAACAACGATATTACACCATCGAAAATCTGGGTATGTATGCTGAGTAGAGGAAGTAAATGCACATGGAATTTCTTTCTTTTTAACTTTTTAAAAAAATTTAAGGGGCGCCTGGGTGGCGCAGTCGGTTAAGCGTCCGACTTCAGCCAGGTCACGATCTCGTGGTCCGTGAGTTCGAGCCCCGCGTCGGGCTCTGGGCTGATGGCTCAGAGCCTGGAGCCTGTTTCCAATTCTGTGTCTCCCTCTCTCTCTGCCCCTCCCCCGTTCATGCTCTGTTTCTCTCTGTCCCAAAAATAAATAAAAAAAAAACGTTGAAAAAAAAAATTAAAAAAAAAAAAAATTAAAAATTTTTTATTTTAGAGACAGAGAGATGGGAGAGAGGGCCAGAGGGAAAGAGAGAGAGAGAGAGAGAGACAGACAGAGAGAGGGAGAATCTTAAGCAGGCTCCATGTTCAGCACAGAGCTTGACACGGGGCTTGATCCCACGATCTTGGGATCATGACCTGAGCTGAAGTCAAGAGTGTTGGATGCACTACCAACTGAGCCACCCAGGTGCCCCTTAACTTTTTATTGTATAATAACTTTATTTTTACAGAAAACTTTTAAAAACTACAAAGAATTCCTATATATCCTTCACCAAGAGACCCCAAAGGTTAACATTTTACCATATGTGCTTTATCATTCTCTATCTTCCTATACATACGTATTTTTTTCTCTGAAACATTTGAGAGTAAGTTATACATGTGATGCCCTCTACCCTCTGACACTTTTATGTGAGTTTCCTAAAACTTGAGGGCATTTTCTAATATAACCATAGTACATTTATCAAAGTCAGCAAGTTAACACTGAGACAATATCTATAGACTTTATTTATATTTTACAAGTTATCTCATTAAAGTCCTTTATAATAAAAGAAAAACATTGTTTTCTGGTCCAGGGTCACTTATTGCATTTAGTTATTATGTCTCATTAGTTTTCTCTGACCTAGAGTAGTGCCTTGTTTTTTTCTTATATTTTATTACTGTGACATTTTTTATAAGTATAGACCATTTATATTTTGTAGAACGTCTCTCAGTTTAGACTTGTCTCATGTTTCCTCACTACAGTCAGCTTACCCATTTTTGGAAGAAATGGCATCCATACGTTGTGTTCTTGTCAGTGCATCACAACAGGAGGCACATGAAAGGCTGTTGCTAGGTGATGTTAATCACTTGGTTCAGAGGGTATCTGCCACATTTCTCCAACATAAGGTTGCTGGTTTTTTCCTTCATAATTAATAAATACCTTGTTGGGGGGATACCTTGAGTCTTTGTAAATATCTTGTTTGTCGTCAAACGTTCACTCACTTGTTTTAGCGTTTTCCTAACAGGTTCTATGGTGGTGTTTCCCAAGTGAAGTTCTAATTCTCTTACTTCTCCTACATTCATCAGCATTCTTTGATACAGAAGCGCTTTCCTTTTCTTCCTTAGTGAAAGAATGGCCAGTGGGAGTCTCTTTATAGCCACTTCCTTTATTTGACATCTTCCAGTTTTCTGTGGGTACTTTCTTCCTTGTGACACAGTAAGATATTTTGCCTGCCCTTAGCCCTTGAATCAGTCATTTCTCCAAGGAACACTGATTTCTTTTTTGGAAAATGATATTTAGAAACCAGTATCTGCACTGTACATACTTCCTGTTATCAAGGTAGAAAATCCTGAGGAATCTGTAAAAACTCTAAGTGAGCTTAACAAAGTCACAAGAGACAGAATTGATATACAAAAATAGTTGTGTTCCCATGTACTCACAATAAACAGAAGTTGGAATTAAGATAACAATACTAACATAGCATCAAAAAATATGAAATACTTAGTGATAAACTTTAAAAATATGTGGAAGGTCTGTACTGGAAATTAGAAAACTATTGCTGAGAGAAATTAAAGGTGACTTAAATAAATAGAGGTACCATGTTTATAAATTGGATAATACTATTAAAAGAAAATGATTTTATTAAAATGACAGTTCTCCCCAGTACTACTCCAAGTAAAATCCTGGCAGGTTTTTAGTAGAAATTGATAAACTTAATTCTAAAAATCAAAGGAACTAGAATAGCCAAACATTTTTTAAAATGAAGAATCAGGTAGTGTGGTCTTTTCAACATTTATTCAAGTGTTTTCTGAGGACCCACACTGCCTGATTTCAGTACATATTATAAAGCTACAGTAATCAAGACATTGTGGTAGTATTGGTACAAAGGTCGGTGTTATAGATCAATAGAACGGAATGGAATCCAGAAATAGATACATAGGTTGATAGAGTGAAATGATTTTTTGATTGATAGAGTTAATTGATTTTTTTTTTTTTTTTTTTACAAACACGCTGCCATAATTTAGTAAGGAGAGGGTAGTCTTTTCAACAAAAGGTATGGGAGTGATTAGATATCTGTATGATAAAGAAAAGGAACTTTCCTTGGCCTTTATCTCACACCATACACAAAAACAGATCTAAATGCAAGAGCTAAAACTATAAGACTTCCAGAAAAAGACAGGGAAAAGCCTTCATGACTTCGAGGTAGGTAAGGATCTCTCAAGATATAAAAAAGCATAAGTTACAAAATTAAAAAATTAATCTATTGTACTTCATCGAAATTTAAAATTTCATCTTTTGAAAACACACCAATAAAATGAGAAGATAAGCCACAGACTAGGGGAAAATACTCCTCATTCAAATATCTAACAAAGAATTTGAGTCCAGAAAACATAAAAACTCTTACAGCTTCATAAAAGAATAGGCAAAAGATTTTGATGGGCAATATACCAAAGAAGGTATGTGAGTGGACAGTCAGCACATGAAAAGACTCTCAGCATCACTAATCATCAGAGAAATGCAAATATAATCACAACAAAATACCACTCACATTCTCTACAATTGCTAAAAATTAATAGTCTGATTATATATCAGCAAAGTTCAGCCGAACTGGAACTCTTATACTTGTCGTGGGAACATCTGAGGTTACAACCACTTGAAACAGTTGAGAGGTTTCTTTAAAAGCTGGCCACACAACCCAGCATTCCCACTCATAGATACTTAGCCAAGAGGAATAAAAATACATATTTACACAAAGTAAATACATATTTACACAAATCTAAAAGGAGTAAACAGGTAAATGGTAAATTGGATCTGTGCAATGGAGTACTCAGCAATTGAAAGGGATAGGCTGTGGATAGACACAGCAACATAACGAATCTCATAACATTATGCTGAGCAAAAGAAGCCAAACACAAACACTGTGTTACTACTTTTCTATTAAATTATAGAGTTGGCATCATTTATCTACGGTGACAAAGCAGGATCGGTAGTTGCCAGAGGAGACAGGGGTGATGGGAATTGACCGCAGGGGACACAAAAGAACTATTTGTAGTGTTGAAAATATTCTGTCTGGATTGTGGTAGTGATCACACAGGCAGGTATATATGTATTTGTCAAAAGTCAAACCGTATACTTAAGTGGGTACATTTTATTGTATGCTAATTACACCTGAAAGTTGATTTACAAAGCCAAAAATTTTTTGAGAAATAGTAATACTTTATAATAGAAAATGAACTGATTTTGGTAGCTGTAATTACTTTTCCAAATTAGGCTATAATTATAGAGATCTTTCTTTGAAAGACTTCTCTTGAAATTCAGACTCTGCCCTGACCAACTTTTTTATTCAAATCATTTCTTTGTAAATATCTTTCCTAAGAATGACTTTATGTGCCTAACAAATGAATTACCTTCATTTTTTCTGGTAGAGAATAAACAGCAATTTAATGCTTTATTCAGGAACATTATTTGTCTTTTTCCTTTAAGAAGAAACAGCACAGCTAACCTAGGAAGTATTCCCCATGTGAAACAGTCTTATAAGGCAATTGTAGGAGAACAAACGAAAAGCTTTGCTAGTAGGATAAAAGTGTCTCTGTGGTCTTTCCTTTATGCAACTACTCAAATGAAGATCCTCTGCAGTACACATGGTCCTTGACCTTCAGGTGCTTTCAGTCTAATAGGAAAACACAAGAAACAATGAAATGAGTTGATGTGAAGTATGTTCAGAGAACCGAGAGCTAGTTAAGGTAACAGTGGAGCAGTCAAGGAAGAGGCTTAGCCTGTACTTGAAAGACTGAGTTATGATTATGTTTGAAAACGAGATGAGAAGGAGCAGTGCATGTGCTGAAGAATAAACAGACTTTATTAGAAAAGAGAGTGGACATTGAAAAGTAGCAAAAACGTTTAATTTGGCATAAAGTGAAGTAAGCTTGAGCTGTTTGTCAACACAGATCAAAAATGCATGTAATGTTAAACAAAAGAAGAAAGTCAGAAGTGGAAAAAGTACACTAGGAATTCATTAATCAAAAAACAGCTCTCTCCTGAGCTTCCAGTTGATGTAAACTTCTGCTAACTGGGTATCTGCACCGGGATATATCCCATATTCTATCATAATTTAACCCAAATTAAAGTTAGTGTCTTCTGAAGATCTTTCAGTCAGTTAATATTTCATGAACACCTACAATATCCCAGACTTTCAAACAGACATGATTCTAATTATTAGAAAGAATACTATTTTGAGATGATTGAAATTGTTTAGAGTGCTGAGGAAGAGATATGAGGTGGTATAGCCTATAACCAGAGAGGCTAGTCCAGTCTGGGATGAGCCCTCTTAAAGGAATAGGCACCGTCCAGGCAAAGAAGGGTGACTGTATCACAGCACAAGGAACAGCTGCACATGTTAAGGTCCACTAAGCTCACGGTGCTCAGTGAACTGAAAGATAGCGGTAAAGAGCATAGAACACTGAGAACAAGGCAGAGTGGTGAGAGGCAAGAAGGTGGAATCAACAAGACTTGATCATTTGCATAAAGGGGAGGAGGGAGAGGGAGATCTTATGATTCCCAAGTTTCTGACTTGAGCAGCAGGATACATAGTGCCATTTACAAACTAGAGAACACTGGAGCAGATCTGAAGTGGGGACAGAGAGGGAGATGCCAAGTGGGGCATGCCAAATAGACAGTTGAACATAGAGGTCCGGTGCTCAGAAGAAAGGTCTAGACTGGAGATACGTATTTGCATTTGATGGCACATGTGTGCTCATCCAAACTAAACACAATAGGAAAAAAATGAAGAGTGGGAATTGAAGGGGGCCTAGAATCAAGCCTTGAAAATGCGTACATGGTTGCTGTGCCTCTGTCTCTGATCCTAGTGAGTGACATCACCATCTATCATGTTGCCCAAATCAACACCTTTTCCTTTTTCCTCACCTGTCAAGCACTAAGTCTTGTTGATTCTATTTATCATCACTTTTTTCTGACATTGGAAAACCAGGTGCCGTTGTACATTTCCCACTGATAACTAGAGAGTGGGCCACCAAGCAGACCAGCTCCTTTAAGCTTTTGAAGTAATGCAGGCCACTTGAGGCATGGCCTCTCGGAAAACTGCCCAGCTTCACCAGAAATAAGTGGTATGGGTCAGCTCCTTACCCTGCCATACTTCAGTGGAGCCCAAGTCCCATTTCTGGAACTGGACTTCAAAGTATGAATACTAAACCTTGCCTAGATCAGGAATGTGAGAAGTAGAGCCTTCCTGATTTGCCAACAGGAGAACGAATTCTGCTCCAACCATTTTATGCCCCTTTTCCACCAAGTGTCACTAGTAGCGTTTTACATGATCACTGGAGGGAGCATTTCTTTCCAGCTTCATTTCCTGCAACATCACCTCCAGGCCAGTTGAAATTTGGGGCCATACCTTATCCAACCAAGAAGTCTACCTGAGGACCAGATGGGGGTTGGCAGTTCCCGGATTTGGAGGTCCCCCACTTGCTGAGTTAACAGTTCTGCTACTTCTCCACTTGCTTGGCTGTTCCATTCGCTGTCCCGCTTTCTGAGAATAAAAGGGGTTTAATTCTAACCTCCATCTATGGGCTTACAACACATAAAATTCCTATTTGCTCATTCTCATCTGAGCCCCTCACTGTACAGTAACATCAAACCATTGGTTAGTTGAGGCCAAGAGAGGATTCAGGTACAGCCACCCTCACTCCTGGAACTAACTCCAGATAGTTGATCCCAGCCAACTTTTCTGGGCTGTGTACAATGCCATCTCCATTTCCTCACACCCCAGAAGAATCCCCACATGAAATTCTCAAAATCTTTCCTAACTTCCTCTGCATTTAAAATCATGAATAGTCACCCTTGGATTTTTAAAATTCTGGAGTGAGAATTTTTTTCTAAGTGTTTTCACTTGTCTCTTTCCTTCAGATCCCAGCTCTCACTACGTGATAACCCTGAAAGCCTTTAACAACGTGGGTGAAGGCATCCCCCTGTACGAGAGCGCCGTGACCAGACCTCACACAGGTAAGCCATTCTGACCATCTCCAGTCTTCAGCATTTTTTCCAGCAGCTTATGTGGAATGTTGGCACGAGGTGTGCCCCATAGGTATCAGTGGAACGGAAAGTGTATGCCACTATAGACTTCATATAGGAAAATGGGCTTTCAGCAGGGAAATTTGTTAATTTCTGGTTTTCTCTTTTTAGAAAATATTAACAGTCCTGTTATGCAAATAATTCTATGTAGATATGCAGCAGATGTTTTTATTATGTTGGCCTCTAGAAAGCATAGTTGTGAGAGAATTAAAAGTGATTTTCATCTTTTGGTCATGTGAGTTACAACTAAAAGGAGTGAAAAAAAAGAAAGGATCTCTATGACTCTGGAGGAATTATATAGGTTACTGAATGTCGCAGTAAATGTGTATGATCAGTGAATCCAGCGTTTTCTTTACTAGTTGCCTGAGTTGATTGGGAAAGTACTTTTCTATTTGCTTTTCATAAACCTTGTTTATATAAAGAGTATAAAGTCCATCGTACTATCCATTTGATCGACTGTACGTTTATTACAAAAGAGACCAAAATATTCATTTTTTTTGTAACAAAGGAATACACATATAAAATTTCTGTAGGTAAATAAAATCTCTAATTTAGAGCTGTATGAGAAAGCTTATTGAAATAAATATGTAAGACTTGTAAATTTTTCTAAGGAATACTGAAAACCCAAGAATTTATCATTTTCAGAAATGCTCTTTTCCATTTGTTTTCCAGAACTGTGAATCTCTATTTCCTGCTACATTTTTTGGATACTTTGTATAATAGTGCAAATTTGACATTATTCTTTTTAAAAAGATAATCTCTGTCCCTTTTGTTCTTTAATGCTTTTACTTGACAAGACCAACATCCTTACTGCCTGTTTGGTAGTTCTGTCCTGTCTTCTCCTGTGTGCTTGCAATTTATAAGTTCTTTTTCCAGAAAGGGGAAAAAATGTAAGATGAAAAAGACAATATTTAAATAAGTGGTTTGCTACTTTTTAAAATTGGCTTATAATAGAAAAATTTTTTTGAAATTATTTTCTCTTATGTGACTTAATAATAGTCTTCTGGCTATAAATATACAAGAAAATGTTCCTAAGTCATGTAACATCATTATCTTTTCCAAGAGTTACTACAAATAAAAAAAATTTCTCAAAGAAGTCTAACGATTTTTGCATCTGAAGGTGCATCTTCTGTAACTAATTGGTTTGTGTCCTAATTTTTGAACAAAGCCCTTGACTAGAATGTGTGCTATTCCTGTTATTTTTAGTACTCATTTTGTAGGAATACACAAATGGAGACTATTACATTAGTTTGGCAGTTATTCATAAACAAGGTCCATGCCATTTCAGATTTTGAGTTACAGGAAGGGCTAATTTCCATAACCATGTGGGAAACCCATTTTAAAACCTTAACTTAAAATAAATCAATCTGTGTATACTTAGAAAACCTGACCAAGAGTTGATAAAGCCCAATGTATCCTGCTGTATCACCCCGGGTTTGTGGTCCTTGTTGCCTTTGCGCACATTCTAGCCTCTATTTTGACATTGAGCTTAGAGAAGGTGTCTGTTGCATATGGCACAGGACATACATGAGTATAGACTTTTCATCAAATAAGAACTCTTACTTCTAAAGTTCATAAAGGCTGTCACTTGGATCCATAACTATGTCATTTCCCATAACTGATTTGGATTCATTAGATGCATTGTTTTCTGACCCTACTGGAGAAAGTACAGCAGTTGTTCCTGCATGGTATCACCTTACCTTTTCCCAAGGAAGAATAATACCCTTGAGAGTTACTTTTGCTTTATTTGGATGTATACCATCTTGCTGTACTGCTTATAGACCCAAGAAATCAGTAGATCTCAACTGGACCCTGTGGGTATCAGATAACCCTAACACCAAGGCCAAGTTAAGTTGTCATTGGCTGGCATTCAAGACTCAAGTTTGAGAGTAGGACCCTTACATGTTCATTGACATGCATTGATAAGCCATGTCCCAAAAATTCGGCCATATTCACTGAAATATCAAAACAGATCATAAGCTTTGTGTTGCTTGTTCTGAAATTACACCCTTGATTTAAAAATTTTTTTTTAACGTTTATTTATTTTTGAGACAGAGAGAGACAGAGCATGAACGGGGGAGGGTCAGAGAGAGAGGGAGACACAGAATCTGAAACAGGCTCCAGGCTCTGAGCACTCAGCACAGAGCCTGACGCAGGGCTTGAACTCACGGACCGCGAGATCGTGACCTGAGCCGAAGTCGGACGCTCAACCGACTGAGCCACCCAGGCGCCCCTACACCCTTGATTTTAAAAGCAGATTGTATCTTCTCACAATCCTTTTTGGAAAGGTAGTAGAATTTTCAAGTAATTAAAAAAATTCAAGTATGATTATGTTAATATCACTGGATTATCAGATTTTAATATACATACAGATAATGTAGAGAATATAGTTAATTATTTCCCTAGAGATTTTCGTGCAAATTTTTCCTGAAAGAATGCAAGTGGAAATATTCTTTTTAATGAATGGTGGTTATCTATTAACTCCGGATTCTCTTTCTCTTTCTCCATTCCTCATCTTTCATTCCGTTATGTTACCCTGCATTTCCTTTTCTTTTATTTTTGTTTATGTTAAAATGCCACTTCCCTTTTTTAATTACTTTTTACCCAGACACTTCTGAAGTTGATTTATTTGTTATTAATGCTCCATACACTCCAGTGCCAGATCCCACTCCCATGATGCCACCTGTGGGAGTTCAGGCTTCCATTCTGAGTCATGACACCATAAGGATCACATGGGCAGACAACTCACTGCCCAAACACCAGAAGATTACGGATTCCCGGTACTACACAGTCCGATGGAAAACCAACATCCCAGCAAACACCAAGTACAAGGTACTGGCACATTTGCTGTGGGTGAGAAAAGCTAAGTGCTGTGGGTGAGAAAAGCTAATAGCTATTGATACTTCCTAATTCTAAAGTTCTTCATTCATATGCTTCCAGAATGCAAATGCAACGACTTTAAGTTATTTGGTGACTGGTTTAAAAGCAAATACACTGTATGAATTCTCTGTGATGGTGACCAAAGGTCGAAGATCAAGCACATGGAGTATGACAGCCCATGGGACCACCTTTGAATTCGGTATGTGTTGTCTGAATCTTACATCACATGGCATTTCTTCTCTTCGCAAGACATGAGAGCCAGTGGAAGTCCATGCGAGTATTGTCCCACATCCCAAGTCCTGAGACTTCTCATCACCTGCTTCTACGACCCAAGGAAAATTATCGAGGGTGTGAATTAGCACATTTACAGAACATAGTAAGCAGCTATAGCTGGAGTTCAGTGTTTGAATTGTGTTTTCTTCATCACTGAACAAGAACATTGGCCAATAATGGGATAATATAATGCAAAGTATACTAGTTTTTAGGAATCAAGAGACTTGAGTTCAATCCCAGATCAACCAAACACTGACTGTGTAAGTCATAAGTAAGTCATCCAGCCTCTCCATCTGTTTCTTCCATCTGTAAAAGAGGGGTAATAATCTCTGCTTTTCATACCTTACAGGGTTATTGTAAGGGTAAAATGAGCAGATGAGAAAGCACATGGTAATTATAAAGCACTGTGTAGATGTAGAGGATTACTGTCATTAATCCTGCTTTACTGCTAAATTGAGAGAAAAACAAGTGACCTGCCCTTAACAAAGCAGCTGCCAATGCCATGCTTGCTGGAGCCTCAGAACTTTCCTGGTAGGCCACAAAGCTGCCCCAGCAGCCTTCTTACAAACCAGTTAATATCTGGTTGATATCTGATAAATCTCCCATTGGGACAGCCTCTAACGGGTTTTGCCTGTAAATAAACATGAAAGGTAAAAGACACCTAAACAAATTAAGGGGAAAGCAGGCTATCCAAGTTTGAGATTCCGTTTGCCTTTTGCTCATTTGTAGGCCTACCTTCTACCTCTTACACTTTTCTAGCATGTGGATATGTGTAACCATTGGGAGTCTCTGTCTCTTCTGGCCTCCTATGGCTTTTTTCACCTGTATATAATGAAAAAAAAATGGAGCTATTAAGTCTTTCTGGACTGGGCCTGGCCCTAATGCCTTTTTGTCTTCTGCACAGTTGATTGGACTTCCTACACAGAAAAAGGGTTGACTTTGGAGAGCTTAGAGTTAATAGTGCACAAAAGTTTAGGTAGACATTGAGTTTACTTTCTTTGCTAGTTTTAAGAATATCTTTTTGCTTGGGACCCCTGGGTGGCTCAATCGGTTGGGCGTCCGACTTCAGCTCAGGTCATGATCTCGTGGTCTGTGAGTTCGAGCCCCGCGTCGGGCTCTGTGCTGACAGCTCAGAGTCTGGAGCCTGCTTTGAGTTCTGTGTGTGTGTCTCTCTCTCTGCCCCTTCCCCGCTCATGCTCTGTCTCTCTCTCTGTCAAAAATAAAAAAAAACATTAAAAAAAATTAAAAAAAAAAAAGAAAATATCTTTTTGCTTAATTCCAACCCATTAGTTAATAAATGATACTACATATTCCCTTAGGATGTGTGCATTTCACCAGGCTTCCTGCCTTCCATTTTATGCTAGGAGAATTCCAGTATTTTAGGTAGAGAAGAGTAAATTGAAGGATATACTTAATTTGCTCATTTCTCTACTGGTACATTAATAGTTATCAGCCATGACATCGAAATACAAGAAATGCAGTGTTGTTTTATTCTGTTGGTTTTTCCGTTTCATAAACAACTTTACATTTCAGAACAATATTCTCAAATAGTTGACAGTGTGTGTTTAGTGCAAATTTAAAATGAAAGCATCAATTTGTAAATCATTTGTTTTTTGAGGGAATAGGGATTTTTAAACATTGTATTTGGTTTGGGGAGCCATCTATAAATGAAAGAGAAAATTATTTTACACTTGAAAATATTCTAACAAAATTATCCAAATTTGAGGGGGAATGTCATCTTGGGCAAATTACCTGACTTTTTTCATTGCCAATGCCCTGATCTGTCAAGCAGGGATAGTGGTAGCTGCCTTTCAAGTTGCCATAAATATTAAGTGAAATACTGTTTATAAAATGGCTGGCATATAGTAGATACTTGGTAACTAACTACAAAGGTCTTTTGACTTCCCTAAGTATCCTATAAATCCCTAACCCGAAGCCAAGATAACAATTCTGTATTCTCATTGTGTGGTATTTTCTCTTTGGTACTTGGCATATTCCTCTCTTGATTGGAGCTATTTGCAGGTAGACTTTGAGTTCTTTGAAGCCAGGAGGCTTTATCTTTTTTGCCTTATACCTCTTATTGTGCCTTATAAATGGGTTGAGGAAATGGTGACTTAAATTGAAATGGACAGGAACTAATGAAAGTCTTGTTTTTTTGTAGTTCCTACTTCTCCACCCAAGGACGTGACAGTTGTGAGTAAAGAGGGAAAACCTAGGACCATAATTGTAAATTGGCAGCCTCCCTCAGAAGCCAATGGCAAAATTACAGGTAAGCTGCCTTTGAGTGTATGTCTGCCCTCTGTTCCTACCCGGCAGAAGCATCCCAACAGAGTGCTGTGTGGTTGGGGGAAGTGGGAGTCTGAAGACTGGCTTGGTCATTTTATGAGGTGCAGTCATGGTGATCCTTGAAAGCGGACCTAGGGGGTGCTGTTGCTCACAGTAAGGTAAAAATGAATGGCCAGTTGGTTGTTCTGACTCACTTTGGGTGAAAGTCTGATGGGCGTTGTTACATTAGACAGTCTTTGGCTATGGTGGGGCCTTATGGACATATTTATTTTCATCAGAAAAGCTCTTCTTTGCCTCTGACTAGATAATCAGCTTTGGCGTCAAAGACCCTGCCTGATTCTAAAGGGTAATACCCGGTAAATATAGATTCGAAGACCCAAAAAGCCCATTAAACTTTTAATTCAGTTTTTTGTCCCCAGGCCTGCTACTTCAGCTTCCTGTGCTCTTAACACTGGAGTTAGAAGTTTGAATTGGCCTAGGCCTTTGAAGGGACCTGGGATTTTTCCTTGGACTTCCAGAGAACTTGCCACAGTAGAGGACACTGTGTCTTCCATGTCTTTATCAGGGAGGAAAGCCCAATGGGATTTAGCTCTCAATTATTCCCCTTGGAACCTCTGCTCCGTGTAGGTTTAGGCTGAGGAACAGGAGTTTGCTTTCTGATGTTCCTATGTATGAATAAGGAGGCCCAAGGGAACTGATCGCATTTCTCAGTGTTGTCCTGCTTCCACTTTCAGTTAGAATCCCTTTCCGTAAATCCCTGGGCTTTCTCATGGTGTGTGTGTGTGTGTGTGTGTGTGTGTGTGTGTGTGTGTGTGTTTTGTTTTGTTTTGTTTTTTTACTTCCCTGTTCCTTACAAGAAGGAAGCATGACTTGACTTGGGTTACATTTTATTTTATCTTTAAAAACCAGTAATGATGCATGCAGTGCATTTTTGCACTGTGTAGGTCAGGTAGGCATGTAGCTCTTCCTGCCTCAGCCGTGGAGACTGAGTGCCCCCTGGTGGGAGTATCAGGTGATGTTTCACTAGGACTTCAGCCACATCAAGTCTGCCGTTTTAATAAAGGTACTGCCCAACCCTCTCCCCGCCCGGGCGGGGGAGTTTTTCTCCTGGGAAATCATGTTGGTGCGAGCTAAAACAGCACTTCAAATCAGTGTCTGTTTTCAAAAGTGCATTATTTTAATTGTAGACCCTTGATGTGTATGCTATTCAAATATTAAGATGTTGAAGTGATTGGATTGTTTCCTTCTGAGAGTTCTTGGCCCTGTATTATTAACTTATGATAGTTACTATATAACTGCTTTTATTGCTTCAACTGCTGATACAGATGATAACTTATAGCTTGGCACTGTTGAGATTGCGGTTTTCTCTATATTATGTTTAGTGTAGCATTTTGAAGGCATTTTACTCTTGCCCCCCCACCATTTTTTAAGTTTATTTTGAGAGAGAGAAAAAGTACGAGTGAGGGAGGGGCAGAGAGCTGGAGAGAGAGAATCCCAAGCAGGCTCCACACTGTCAGCATAGAGTCTGACTGGGGGCTTGATCTCACAAACTATGAGATCATGACCTGAGCTGAAATCAAGAGCCAGATGCTTAACCCACTGAGCCACCCAGGTGCACCACCATTGCTGTTTAATGAGTAGCTAGTTTTCTACTTGTATATGCCATAACATATATCTTTATTGACTTACCGATTGCAAAGAAAAAGCAGGAATAAGGTATCTTTTCTCATTTCCTCCTTTGGACAGGTTACATCATATATTACAGTACGGATGTGAACGCAGAGATACACGACTGGGTTATTGAGCCTGTTGTGGGAAACAGGCTGACTCACCAGATACAAGAGTTAACACTTGACACACCATACTACTTTAAAATCCAAGCCCGAAACTCAAAGGGCATGGGACCCATGTCTGAAGCCGTCCAATTCAGAACACCTAAAGGTAAAACTCCACTAAACATTGTTTTCTTGTATGTCTCTTTAGTGAGGCAATGCTTGCACATATAACTTTAGCACATAGAAACTGTGGAGAATATCAGAAGTCCTGATGATGAGTTTATGAACCACAGTGTGAACCTTTATCTCAAAATGATCCTTCACTCACCCATTGACCACCAAATCAGTGCTCCCTAGGTTATTGGCCTAACCATATCACTTACAAGGCTGTTTAAGGCAGATGAATTGCAATGATCCTAAAATTTTTACCGGTCAGATCAGATGTGATTCGTTTAGTTACCAGGTAGAGTAATAGCATGTTAATTTCCTTTCAACACATGCAGGCTCTCAACCTGAAAGGCTTATGGACCTTTGTAGAGAGAAAGACACTAAGGGGGGATGTTTGAAGAAATCTCTAGATAAAAAAGTAAAGTACTGAACCATGTGAGATTAGGAGTAAAATTTAGCTGGGGACTGAGTCTGGAAATTTCTGTTAGTACTGAAAACAAGATTCAATTTGTTTGGAAGTTTGTGGGTTTTTTTTTTTTTTCCTTTAAAAATTCTGCCTGTCCCATCTTCAAAGCTTGTGATCCTTGCTCTTGTTTTTTCTTCCCCTGTGCTTGGCCTGTTAGCGGACTCCTCTGATAAAATGCCTAATGATCAAGGTAAATCAGCTAGATGGCCTCTTCTTTCCTTTCCTCTCTTTTGTGACCTATTATTACTAGCTTTTTGTTGTTCTTGTTTCTTTTTTTTTTCCCCTAAAAATCGGTACTTTGTGTTAAAAACCACATATTTATTGGCCAAAGTGGAGTTGAGTCCATGTTTGTGGCACTTGGGGTATCTGAAAAGCTGGGGATCTACTTAGAAGTTAAATAGGCAGCATCAGAAATGGAGCTGTAAATGAAATTCTGCAGCTGTAGGAGATTGGCCTTAAGTATGGGTCAGTTTGTCCTTTGTGTTAAGATACTGAAATTCTGTAACAATGATAGGCATTTGGGCCATGATGGGAACCCTCACAGTTGTTTGTCGTATTTGTAGCATCTAGGATTGTATTAGTATTTCTAAATGAAAAGTTGTAATCAAATTCAGCCGATACCCTATTTCCCTCCCATCACAAAGAATCTACCCTAATGAATTGTATGGTCATCCATGACAAAATTAGTGCTATTTATTCTGTTACCCTAAGCTTACTTCAGAGCTTTTCTCCATTTCTCCCTTAAATATACTTGCTCATTTCAAAAGAGATAGAAACAATTTAAAATGGAAACTTGAGGCACTGGCCTCAGTGTCCATTCTTGAAATCATCTGTCCACATGGTTTTTCTGCTATAATTGCTATGGTGGAGAAGTAACTGGATTGTGGTTTTCATCTCCAGGGAGTCAGCTACAGTTGGTATCTGTTTTCTATACCAAGAGCAATGAGGGGAAAGTTGATGATTGCTTTCAAGATTTAAGAGTAGTTTTTAGAAATAAAAAGTCTTTGGATTTTGGTGAATGGCAAGGAAGAGTCAGAACTTGAGGTTACATGTTTCAGGCTTTAGAAATGTGTTTGCACTCAGTGAGTCTTTCTTTGTATGTGCTTGTGTATATGTGTGAGGTACCTTGATGATGGTAGACATTTTAACTTAAGCATGAGAACAGAAGAAGAACCCTACTGTGTGCACAGATTACAGATGTGCTCACTGTCCTTCCTCTACTTCACTCGATAAGCTAGAGTACAAGTCTTCACTTGCACCACACCTCTAGCCTTTAAATTCCTTACCCAGGTTTATTTTTGGTGTTTGGTTAATCCTTGGAATTTCTTGCTCATAGGCTATATTTAAAAGAAAAAAATGCTGGGGAATACAGGAATTCAGCCAGCCAGTTTATTGGCAAAGTGTGTTCTTTGGCAATTAGTTAATGCCACGATACTCTGGATAGTTGGACTTATAGGTGGGCTACCTGAAAAAGAAGCAGACCTAGATGTGAAGAGCTTTGCAAGTACTAAGTCATCCCCTCCAACTAGACTTCATCACAGTGAAAAGAACAGCTGGAGTCATGGCCTGTGGTGTGTGCCACTTGACAGGAGTGATGGTGACAGAAACAAGGGGATGAAGTAACAAGTATGGACAGCAGGAAAGGGATCAGGGACTCTGAGTTAAATATGCCCTTTTGGATACCCAACAGCTTGCATTGCTTTGGGAGTTTTGAGCTTCTGGAAACATAGAAAACATTGTTTTCATCTAGATATTTATTCTGTTCAATGAACTATATACACAGATGTTCAGATTTTAATTGTTCATTTAGTCCAATGCTATTAACTTTTATAGAAGTACTTGACATTAGCTGTAATATTTTGTAGAAACACATCTAGTTTATGTGTTTCTAGTCAAGCTTTATTTGTAGAAATAACTCATTTTTAAGTGTTTTCTGAAGCTTCATACTCTGTGCCTCTGCAAAGGGAAAGATTATATTCTTCCCTGGAGATTTATTATATTTGTAATAGTAGTTAATATTTGTTGAACATTTGCTATGTGTCAGGTGGTATTCAAAATATTTTATAGGATTAAATTTCCATTTAATCATCAATACTATTTCATGAAGTAGAAACAATTATTATCACTGTTTTACAATGAAGAAACTAAGACCCCAAAATAATGAACAACTTGCCAAAAGTCAAGTACACGAAAGGCCAGTATTCAAGTGCAGGCAGTGTCCTGTATTAACCATGAGGAGTAGCTTTGACTTTGCAATTCTTTCAGACTTCGGGAGAAATCCAAACCTTGAATTGAGGAATACCTTTGATTTACTGGGAAGGGACTCCTTATATTTGCTTTACCCAAGCAGCTTTTTCTATAAATGTGAAGAACAAAATCCAAGACCAAGAATATGAATTATTAAAAAACTGATCTTTGTATTTCATGAAGTCTGTTTGTGAGGTGGTCCCAAGCCTAAGGTCGACAGCCTCACTCATTGTGTTTCATTATGATGGATTAGGAGACAGTGTCCTTGGTGAGCAACTAGAGGGAAGACTTCATTTTTCCATCCTTGGGTATTTAGATGGCTGAGCAGGCACTGAGAACCCGATTTGAACCTCCACTTGTTTTCCTGCTCCTGCTTAAGGCAACTTTATACTGAGAAAGGCAACTTTATAGTTGGGAAAAAAAAAATCCAAACACAACTGATACCTGGTAGGCCAGATCAACATAGCCAGGTCCTTGGAAAAGTCCACTTCTGTAATGCAGAAGTCAACCCAGCTGGTCCCTCTGTTCCTTTTCTGAGAGAAGCTAGTTTTGCCATAAGTGCTCTGAGCAGTCTTTCAGGAACTGTTTCCTGGGCGAGAGGAATGGGTGTGTTCCCACCTTATGAACAGCAAGTGGCAGTGTAGTTACATGCTAGATATAGCCACGGACCGAGGGTGTCAGCCTTTCAGATGCCTCATTGCATAGAAAGCTATATACCTTAGTTTGCTTTGCACAGCCTATTTTTTCCCCTGTTGTTTATGTGCTACTTTGTTTTCTCATGGACAGAGTAGACTGAAAATATTTTTTGTAGAAAACACTTGATGTGAAGCAGACTCATCACACCAATGGCTTGGATCCTTACTGATATGATTTCTTCTCCTTCAGCCTCAGGGTCTGCAGGAAAAGGAAGCCGGCTTCCAGACCTAGGATCTGACTACAAACCTCCAATGAGTGGTAAAGCCTTTCTTATGGCTCTTCTGGCTTCCTGTGGGCATGACACAGTTCTACTTGAGTCTCAATAAGTCTTTTGTAGCTTGTTTGTGGTGGGTTGTGGCATGTTACCTATTTCCTTTTATTGAGTAGAGTTTAATTTAGGCATTTTCTGGCAAATGTTTACTGAATTACTGCAAACCCATTCATTATAGGATCCATAAGTAAAATTGTTTCCCCACATACACAACTTAAAATAAGATTAATTCTAAACAAATGAGTCTTCCTTTGCTCACTGCCTGCCTCTATAAAATTAGAATCTTGCTTTCAGAAATAAACCTTCTAATGTGATTATCCATCACATACAACAAGCCAAAGAAATGCTTCAGAGTCATGAATTTCTCCCCCACACTGCTTACCACACTGTTTTTTTTTTCTTTTTTTTTTTTTTAATTTTTTTTCAACGTTTTTTATTTATTTTTGGGACAGAGAGAGACAGAGCATGAACGGGGGAGGGGCAGAGAGAGAGGGAGACACAGAATCGGAAACAGGCTCCAGGCTCTGAGCCATCAGCCCAGAGCCTGACGCGGGGCTCGAACTCACGGACCGCGAGATCGTGACCTGGCTGAAGTCGGACGCTTAACCGACTGCGCCACCCAGGCGCCCCGACCACACTGTTTTTAATTTGGGAATTCTAAAAACTTCTTCCCAGTTTTCCTAGCCAGGCTAAGAGCTGGTGCCTTCTGATTACTTAAGTGCTGACACCTACTTCTCTGTAGAACGTCACTGTTTTAAGTTACTGTCACATGTGAAATTACATTTGATCCTCATAACCCTGTGAAGCAGGGAGAACAGATGTCATTCCCATTTTTACATTAAGAGACTGAGTGAAGTGAGTGCCTGGGTCCACCCACTAATTATGGAAGTCCTAGAACCAAAATCCAGGTCTTCTGACTTCTGATTGTGCCGTTTCCACTATCACATGCAGCCTAAAAGGTGTGGGGTGCTGTACCAGATGTGGGAATCTGAGTCCTAGTCTGAGTTCTAGGACTCTTGAATTTTTCCTCCTGGGATGCATGTGTTACATTTATGTGCTGTCCACATAGAATATTCATGATTATGAGAAAAGCAATTACTTCCTTGTCTTTTCTTTCATTTATACTTTCATTCACACACGTTTTTAAAGGTTCAGGTTCTGTGTAACAGGTTATGGGAGCAAAAGGAATGGGTAACAAACCAGCTGACGGAGAAAAGGGAAAGCTTCATAGAAGAGGTGATGACTGACCCAGATATGAAAGGATGCATGGAAGATGGCTTGACATTTGTCAAGGAGGGGGTTGGACATTTCAGGAAACAATAACAGCATGTGCGAAAGCATGGCAACAAAAAACAGCCGGCTCTCTCCAGGGATCACGCTGCCTAGAGACAGGATAGAGAGTCTCACATCAGAAAAGGTAGTGGGTTAGAACCAGCCTGCCAAAAGCTCAGGTACCCACGCTATGAAATGTGAGTTTCATCCTGTGCATAGCACATGTAAGATACCTCCTACCACAGGGACACTGGGATTTCCATTTATTGAGTATCTAGTGTTATTACTCTGATGAGTGAAGAATGAGTCAGGGGCTAAGATTATGAAGTCAGAGTGGGGAGTTAAGAAGCTGTTGCAGTAGTCCAGATGAGGCTTAAGAAATGGCCTATCATAATGTCCCTAACAGGACACGCTCCTATGGCAGCTCACTCTCACTCTATCTTCCCTGGGGGGTTTTGGCCCTCTCAGAAATTAGAGGTCAAGTGCAGTTTAATGGGAATTCATCTCTGTTGAGAACAGGGAAGAACTGCCCCCACCACCCCTGCTAGCCTCCACACCCCAGGCCCCTAATCTCTGATTCGTACCGCCTGTCCCACCACATATCCCACCCTGTAACTCAAAACTGCTGTTAGTGAAAGTTATTTATGTAAAGCCCCAATATGGTCTAATTTTATTAGTCCCTAGCTCTGTAGTCTTTCCCGAATATAAAAATGTTGTTTTACTAAAGCTCGTTATGTACAGTATATGTTATCTGTCTGCTTACCTTTCTCTCAGATGAAGAATAAAAATAATCAAAGCAAATGTAGAATAATAAGCTCTAAGCCCTCCTAAATCAGCCCAGATTTCTAGCACTGTGCTTAGATGTAGCCTATAAAATCATATAATCAAAAGTTGGAAGGTCAGCTAATACGGTGTTCTGGACGGGATTCCCACAATAGGTAAAGTTTGAATTAGATCCTAAGTTTATAAACCAGAGTTGTATTTGAGAATCACTTTAGGAGCTTTTCTAAAAACTCAGATTCCCAGGCCATAACTTCATGTTGGGAATTTCTTCCACAATCTCCCAGATGGGTAGAATGACTCTTCGTAGGCACTTCTACAAACTAAACACTCATTACTTGGTAAGACAGCTCATCCATCATTGTGCAGCTCTGTTTGTTAGGTAGGAGAGAGAGAATCGCTAGAAGGAAAGACATCAGATATCTATGATAGAGCTGTTTGGTGGAATTTCCCACATTTTATAATATGAGCATGCATAACTTTTATAACAAGGTGGAAAGCAAAGCAGTGTGTTCCAGAAGGTAGAAGAGCAACACAGAATAGAGCTAAGTTACAAAAGGCCTTGGACGCAGAGTTTGGCCCTCATCCTGTAAGCAGTGGGGAAATAGTAACAGGAAGAAAAGCCAAATTTCCTCAGGGTCATAAATGATCCAGCCTCTGCACACTCGTCTATCTCTGTCTTTTTGTGCTCATTTTATTCCCTGTAACTTTGCATCTCTCCTTGCTTGAGCAGCACTGGCTGCCTTCCTCTTCCTTGGACATGCCAGGGCTCATTCCTGCCTTAGGATCCTTCCACTAGCAGTTCCGTCTCGAATGTTCTTCCTCCACATCTTTGTATGGTGGGATCTTTCTTGTCCTTCATATCTCAGCTCAAATGCCATTTCCTCAGAGAAGCCTTTTCCAACCATTCAATCTAAAATAGCCACCCAGTGACTCTGTATCATATCCCCTCATTTTATTTTTTTCACAGCACTTATTACTAATAATTTCTTACTTGTTTATTTTCTGCCCCTACCCCAGCAGTCACATCTTTGTTGTTCACTGTTGCATCCTTAGTAACTAGAACTATGCCTGGCACATAGTAAAACTACTCGGTAAATATTTGTCAAATTAATGCCTATGTACAGACCTGCTTTTTCCTGAAACTGAGTAAGAGAATTGACTTTGCAAAGACTGTATTTATAAAAACAGACTGTATTTTTCAAGTAGTTTTTTGTGGTCTCAGACATCTCTATGGTGGGGAAGACTTCAGCTTTCTACGAATGTACATTTTTTAAATGGTTTGGAAAGTCAGAAAACTAAATGATTTACAAATGGTGCTTTATAACACAAATTTATGCATAATATAATATAAGACCACGACGGGCAGACCCGTTATTTGTCCAAGTATAATGTTTAGTATAATTTGAGAAGCTTTTATTGAACCAGCTTTGTGCAAAGCACTGTGCTAAGAACTGTACATAGTGCAGAAACTTGGCTCTCTAGATTTTGTGAGACACCTGTATGCAAGGCACAGCAATGAGTGTATTACAGAGAAGTTCACATGAAGTTTCCATAGCCTGAGTGTATACATGTTTGGAATTCTCTAACACTAATAAATGTCCCGGTTTTCCCTCTCCAGGCAGTAACAGCCCACATGGAAGCCCCACCTCTCCCCTGGACAGTAGCATGCTGCTGGTCATCATTGTTTCTGTTGGCGTTGTCACCATTGTGGTGGTTGTGGTCATTGCTGTCTTTTGTACCAGGCGTACCACCTCTCACCAGAAAAAGTAAGGAGCCCCAAATGTAGCCCATGATTTTTGCCATTGATTCTTTTGCTACTATGTGACTTCTGTGTTTGGCGTTGTACAAAGAGATCAAACATAAAATGCACTTCTCCCTTGAAAAATGTGAGGATTAGGGACACTGACCCTAATTCAGAATTAGGCAGTCAGAATTCTGCATGTAAATTTTGACTACCCCCAAATTTAACTACCAGTAGCCTACTATTGACAGAAAGCCCTGCTGATAACATAAACTATTGATTAACACCTATTTTGTATGTTATATATTATATGCTGTATTCCTTCAGTAAAGGTAGAAAAAAGAAAATGATTAAGAAAATCATAAGGAAGAGAAAATACATTCACAGTACTGTACTATAATTATCAAAAAACGTCTGCATGGTGAATAGCAAACATATACCCTCACCCTGGCCCTAACCCTAACCCTAGATCTGGAAAGTGGATTCCTGAACACCCAATAAGAAAAGCTAGGAAGCAGCCTAGTTATTTTGGAGAAGACCCCAAATATTTAAGAATTTCTGAAATACTTAAGAATTTCTGAAAATTGGTATGGAGGTAGAGATAAAAACAGAAGGAATAATTGAATATCTATTTAAAGACTGTTTAGAGCCCAAAATCCCCTCCTTGCCTCAGTTCAGTAGATGGCTGCCATTCTATTTTTAGCCAAGCAGAAGTCTGGGGTTTTACTCTCTAGAGAGGTCTCTGAACTGTCGGATGCCAGGCACTTACCCTCATGCTCACTCTAACCCTAGATCTGAGGGGGAAAAAGGGAAGATATGGTATATTTATGCAATGGAATATTACTCAACCATAAAAAGAAGGAAATCTTGCCATTTGCAATGACATGGATGGAGCTAGAAGAGTATTATTTTAAATGAATTAAATCAGAGAAAGAGACAACCGTATGATTTCACTCATTTGGAATTTGAAGCAAAACAAAGGAGCAAAGGGGGAAAAGAAAAGAGAATGGCAAACCAAGAAACAGACTCTTAACTATAGAGAATGAACCAATGGTTATCAGAAGGGAGGTGTGTGGGCGGACGGGTTAAATAGGTGATGAGGATTAAGGAGGGCCCTTGTGATGAGCACCGGGTGGTATATGGAATTGTTGAATCACTACGTTGTATGCCTGAAACTAATATTACACTGTATGCTAACAAATTTAAAGGAAATTAAGAAAAAAAAAGTCTGCATGTAAGTGGACCCCTACTATTCAATCCCATGTTGTTCAAGGGTTAACTGTACATTAAAAATTGTGTTTTAAATATTTTTAAAGGAAAAGAAGAATGGTTTCCATAAGTGTGTATCACTCGGTGTCCTGGCAGGAGAGAGGTGGCACACTCAAAAAGAGTGAAAGGAAGATTCTCTTTCCTAACCTGACTCTTTCCTAAATGGTCCCTTTAGGACATTCACAAAGTCATAGGTGGGGTTAGGAAAGAGGCAGAGATGTTTGAGGGCCAGCAGCCATGATGGACACTATCACCCTTAGGCCTAAAAGGGCAAGGGGTCTTTCTGAAGAATAGCTGTGTTCAGAGGTCTGAAGCAGTAGGAGAGGGCTTTCTGACAGGAACTGGGTGTGGTTGTAGGAATGTAGTCTCTGCCAGCCTCTAGCCCAGCAGGGAGGGGACAGGCTAAAAACTCCTACTCTCCAGTCTCTTGCCTGTGTCTTCTGGCCAAATCCATAGGAAGCCACATAAAGCAGATATAGTTCATTTGACTCAACCTCTCGGGTCACAGGGTCACATAAAGAATAGATCTATAGATCTAGAGAATAGAAAGTGGACTGCGTCCCGCCTTGCTGGTTTGGAGTACTGTTTAGAGGTGCACACGGTGAGCCAGATGGACAGGGGTTTATGGGCATTCTTACAAGCTTTTTCATGGCACAAATATACCTGAAGTGGAAGACCACAGCCCTCTTTATTCTACATCTAAGTTTAAGAATATTTTCCAGGGGCGCCTGGGTGGCTTGGTCGGTTAAGCGTCCGACTTCGGCTCAGGTCATGATCTCACGGTCCATGAGTTCGAGCCCCGCGTCGGGCTCTGTGCTGACAGCTCAGAGCCTGGAGCCTGTTTCAGATTCTGTGTCTCCCTCTCTCTCTGCCCCTCCCCTGTTCATGCTCTGTCTCTCTCTGTCTCAAAAATAAATAAACGTTAAAAAAAAAAAAATTAAAAAATAAAAAAAAAAAAAGAATATTTTCCAGAAAGTGCTACCAAGTGTGGAAGTTGAGGTTAGGGCTGGCAGGGGCAGGTTGGGGGTCAGTGGGGACAGATACTGATCTAGGGAATAAGAAAGGCTCATTTATGATCGGAATATCAAATGAGCAGAGGGGTCAGGTGGCTGCTAGCTCTGAGTTCCTCTGAGATATTAAGGGTCGTGGTAATTGTTTAAAGCAGATAGCCAGATGATTGAGTTACATACTGCTTGATAACAGCCTACACTCCTGAACTTGACAGAATCCCTGACCCAACACTGCTTTCAACTCCTATATAGTATCTGGCCAGCGAGACAGATACCAAAAATAAAAAGGTTCCTGAGTTAGCCCTAATAGCAAAACACATTATGGGCAATAAAACGACTTCAGTTGCAGTATCCTAAAAGATCATAAGATGGAGATACTGCTGCGTAAACGAGAGAGAGACCAGTTCATGTTAGTGTTTGTGATTATCCCTCAGACTTGGTCTGCCCAAGGCAAGATGCATGTGTTTGATAACAATGAATTTGTTTTTAGTACCGAGGACGAGTACAGAGTAACCACCCTGTCACTGCCACTAGTGACAGCTTCATGTCATTTTGTGTATGTTATGTGAGGTGCTGAATCTTTCTTTTGCCCAAAGTAGCTTTCTAGATCTTGCAGAGCATCTCTTTTCCAAGGGAATGGGAGCTCATTTTATAAGCCTCCTGGTTACTGCCTCTTACACCTCTCCTTGTCCCCTTTTGATTATAGAAAACGGTTTCTCTTAAAAGCCTCAGAGATGACATTATTTCTACTCTAGAATTTTCCTGCAAGCTTCTTTGTTTGGCATTTCACATTTATTTACCTTTATGAACTTAGTTTTATATCTAGTTTCAGAAATCTTGAGATCTTTATTTAAAAGAGTCTAAAAAAACAAAGTAACATAATTCCTTAGTGCTTTGGGGAATTTAAAATTCAAAGTAAACAAAAAAGACTTATTCTTCAGATTGAGAGGTAGGAAACTGAGTGGATAATAGGCTCTGTACAATAGGCTCTGTACTTTGTACTTGAATCTGCAAGTCCTACAGATTTGGGTCCTTTGGTTTAAAAAGAATTGTACCGAGGGGACACCTGGGTGGCTCAGTCAGTTAAACATCCGACTTCAGCTCAGGTCGTGAGTTCAAGCCCCGCATCGGGCTCACTGCTACCAGCACAGAGCCCACTTCAGATCCTCTATCCCCCTCCCTTCTTGCCCCTCCCCACTCACACTGTCTCTCAAACATGAACAAACATTTCTTTTTTTAAAAAATTTTTTTTAATGTTTTTATTTATTTTTGAGACAGAGAGAGACAGAGCATGGACGGGGGAGGGTCACAGAGAGAGGGAGACACAGAATCTGAAACAGGCTCCAGGCTCTGAGCTGTCAGCACAGAGCCCGACGCGGGGCTCGAACTCACGGACTGTGAGATCATGACCTGAGCCGAAGTCGGACACTCAACCAACCGAGCCACCCAGGCGCCCCGACATTTCAAAAAGAATTGTATTCAGTCTTCATGGAGCTTTCCCTCCCCCTCTCCCAGTGACCATCTTTCCAGGTGTTCCATGAATACTAAAAAATATGTGAGCTTTTCTTATCACTTTTCTCCCTTTCTGATACTTGAAGTACCTCCCATTTCAATTGTAGCTGTTTATAGACTCTTACAACCTCAGTGATGACCGAGCATTTAGGGCCTCATTGCTTCTCAACATGTTCCTCATTAGCCGCCTTACCCTTGGCAGATGAGAACTACCTCCGGGTACCACCATTGGATCCAAAAACCTTCCTCTGCATACTTCCTCCAATTGTTCATTTATCCTCTGGATCAGTGGCTCTCATCTTTCTAATACCTTGTACTTGCTGTTACCCCCTCTCTGGCACAGCCAACCTTTCACTCTCTCGGTTCTATACCTTCAGCAGTTAAGCGTGCTCAGACTCTTTCATCTTAAGAAATCAGTATAATTATAACCCTTATTCTGCTGCGTAGTCCTTACCACTGGCCTTTTACAAACCCCTGTCTTTCCCTTCACCACAGAATTTCTTGATTACTGCGTCCACTCGTCCACTTTTCCATTGCTTACTCATGCTTCAGTCCTTTTCAATCTGGATTCTGCTCCTACAACTTTTATCAAAATTGCTTTTGGTAAGGACCAGTGACCTCCATATTGCTGAAGCCAGTAGACGTTTTTTAGTCCTCATCTTAATCTCTCAACAGTGTTCAACTCAACTACTCCTTCCTTTTGAAACATTCTCTTCTCTTGTATTTCATGATTGTATGGTTTTTTGTTTTTTTTTTCACAGCTCCTCCTGTCTACCCAGCCATCAAATACAAACCTTCCTTAGGGTCTGGTCCTAGCCTGACTTCTCCCTCTATGCTCTTCCCCAGTGATATCTGCTCCCATGGCTTCATTTACTGTTGGCATTCCAGTTACTTCTGTGTTTCTATCTCTAGCCAGGGCCTCTCTTCTGAGTCTCAGACTTGCACACCACTTGCCTCTTCTGCATTTCCTCTTGAGTGTCTCAGAGGCACTCAGCATGTCCAAGACAGAATTTATGATCTTTTCTGTGAAACCTGCTTCTACTGCATTAATGCCAATGTTAGTGAATGGCTTATCCTCACACCTTGTCTTCATCATCTGCTCCTCTTGCTTCGTTACTCCCACCCCACCAAATCTCAAATGACCAAATCTCGTCATTTCTGCCCCCTGAATAGCTGTCAAGTGTGCCCCTTTCCTTCATTCCACTATCCTGAACCACCATCAGTCATGGCTAAGACTATTGCAGTAGCATCCTGTTTGGTCTCCTGTTCTGTCCCCTACCACATAGATCCGTTCGTCACACCACAGTTAGCATAAATTTTTAACTCAAAATTGATCTTCTTACTCTCCTGCTTAAAACCACGTAGTGAAATTAAACTCTTGGCATGTCTCTAAAAGCCCTTTATGGTCTGGGCTCCCTTTCCACCATCATTTCCTGTCATTCTTCCCATGGTTCACTGTGCTCCCACCACTCAGGACTTCTTACAATCCCTCTGATACACCAGGCTGTTGTGCTCTGCTGCAGGACTTTGACATAAGCTGATTTCATCAGCTGGAAGGCATTTTCCGCCCTTCCTTCTTTAAGTCTTGACTTTGGCGTCACCTCTTCCTCCAGGTTTGTCCTCTCCACCTTATGCGCAACTATCAAGAAGTAACTGTAACTCTTGGCATTTCGTTAAGTTCAGAATATTTTAAAATACTTAGTTCAATACTGTCTTCCTCACTTGACCAGAAATGCTGTGGGCACAGCAAGCCAACACAGGGATTGACTGGCATACAATGGACACCTAATAAATGCTTACTGAGTGGATGAGTGAGCGAATGGAGAAACTAAGGCACAGAGGAGTAGACACTGTCATCTGCTTTCGTGACTTTACCTGTTTGGTAGTCCTTGTTTGGGTTACCTAAAATGTTCCCTTCCTTTTTTATGAGCCATAGACTACCTCTACTCCACTCTTACATTTCTAATTAATGTTTTCTGTCTATTGTTTGGAACTGGAGGAGAAACCTTCTGCTTTAGAGATTGTTTAATCTTAAAATGCTGTCTAATATGTTGATAAAAAAATAGTCACAAAACAGTAGTCAAATGTGCCCTTGTATGTATCTCTAAATACGGGTGGACAAAGCAGAGATACCCTTATTATTCCCTGAAGTGAACTTACTGCCTCAGTTTTTTGTTGTTTCGTTTGTGTGTTTTTAGTTTCTGCCTTTGCTTGAAGCATCTCTCAGATGGGCAGTTTTAGTCACTCAAGCCTTTGACAAATATGTTCAAAAGCATGACTTAAAAAAAAAAAAAACCCTCTTAAATTTGTGCCTAGGAAACGAGCTGCTTGCAAATCAGTGAATGGTTCCCACAAGTACAAAGGGAACTCCAAAGATGTCAAACCCCCAGACCTCTGGATCCATCATGAGAGACTGGAGCTGAAACCCATCGATAAGTCTCCAGACCCAAATCCCATCATGACTGATACTCCAATTCCTCGGAACTCTCAAGATATCACACCAGTTGACAATTCCATGGACAGCAACATCCATCAAAGGCGGAATTCATATAGAGGTGCAGGTTATCCCCAAATATGGGGAGACTATTTCCATTTAAATCATTTTCTGTTTTCTACAATTGCCTCAATTTGGTGATTCCTGTGTGAGGTTAGGTTTAAAGAAATCTGTGTGGTGGGATTTGATCAACATCAGGTAAAGAATAGCTAACCTGAAGGAAAAAAAAAAAAAGAATAGCTAGCTTGTCGTGGGGGAGAGGTTCTGTACCCAAATGAGATAGCTTTCTGGATCTGTTAGGTCTCCTCTCATGTGTTGCCAACTCGATACTCAAATATTTGAGACAACCTAGCCCACGTCTGTACATTTCATCCTGTCCCTTCATTTGGAGTCCACCTGTCATTGTGGTTTTCAGAATGTTCTGGTCTGGATGCCCTTACTCACAGACACCACACTGAAGCATGGTAGGCAGCATTGTGTCAACTGCATTGACTCTCAGCAGAGACTTCCTGTAATGCACTACTGGTCATTCGCCTCTTTATTTCATTTTCTGTAGAAACACCTCATCCCCATCATGGTGTTTGTGAGTCCTGAGTCCCCCACCAGAGATGTTCTGCTGCTGAGCCTACGTAGTGGCGTAGGGCATACACTTGTAACTAACCTCTGTATTTGATGTCTAGGGCATGAGTCAGAGGACAGCATGTCTACACTGGCTGGAAGGCGAGGAATGAGACCAAAAATGATGATGCCCTTTGACTCCCAGCCACCCCAACGTAAGTTAAAAGCCTCTCATTTGCCCTGTGCTATCAGTATATCTAGTCATTCTGGGGAGCAACTATGAATGATCTCTTTGACTTCACTTGATCCTAACACAAAAGATAACCTACTGAAGCTGGCACCTTGAGGGAAAAAATACCAAACATACTTTGCAATTAATATTATTCGTGAGACTATTTTCTTTAGATAAATAAGCTAAAAAGCCAACTCCCTCAGTCTCTCAGGAACAGGGAAGTTGCCAGTCTCCCTGACAATGTGCATAGCATCTCCATGGCACAAATGAGGAAGCCAAATTTCACAGTACTCCCTAGACTTCCTGATACGCACTCAGTGTTGATGGGGCACCTGTGGAATTTTTTCTAATTAATGGACTTTATATTTTAGAGAATTTTTAAGTTTATAAAACAGAGTTTTTAAAACACAATTTTTCAATCTTATTTGAAACCTTATTTGCCTCACTTTCATAAGCATAAAAGTTACCTAGCCTTATTTGCCTCACTTTCATAAGCATAAAAGTTACCTAGCCTTCTTTAATAACGTTTGAAATCCAAAGTGAAATATCATGACTGAAAACCCAAAGGCAATGGGACAGACCAATTTCTTTTTTGAAACGACTGTGTCTTCTCCCTTGTCACTGTTTTCAAGATAGGGAAGCAGTTCAGACTAGCTAGCACAGTGGGGCTCTCAGTGCGGGTCCCTGCACCAGCCTAGAGTGATACAAAACCACCTGCCTACTAAGAGCAAGTTTAAAAAACTTGGAAGTATTTGCTCTAAGCTGAACAGGTGCCCAGTAAGCCTTAACACTGCCCATCCTGAAAGCATCCATTAGATCACTTTTCAATTTAACCTAAATGAGCCTTTGAATTTGTTATTCATTTCATAAGATGTCTGATTTCAGAACTCTCAGGCATCTCTCTGTTGACAAGTGGCAGGGATTTAAACCACAGATACCCTACACACAAAGGAATGAACCATGACTCCCTATGCTTGGAAACTGGCGAAACACCCAAGTGTGTAAGTGTGTGCACACACACACACACATACACACACTGTGCACAAACATGTAGACACTAGCCTCTAAAAATCAGCTTTGGAAGAGAAAGGCTGATTCGTTAATAGGTCATTTCTGCACGAAGTAGTTTTTGCTCAGGGACCGTGATGAAAAATGAAGAGCCTGAACTTGGAAACATGCAGGGGGAAAAACATGGTTTTCCTCTTACAAGAGGTGCCCAGGATGGGGTCCCCAGGTTTAAAACATAAATGTCTGAAAAGAGTAAATCCATTATAGTTGCTTTTAATTTATAGGAAGATGGTAGCTTGACTGCTTATTTGTCTCGTATAAGATTTTAGTTTTTACCTGAACTGGCTTATTTTTAAATGTTAAGGAGAAAAGATATGTTATACCAGTTGGTAACAGTTCTTTTTTCTTTCTTTGGGAGGGAGATGGGTAAGGTGTACACATAAATATACAGTATTATTTAATTTGTGCCTTAATGGTTGGGTGAGTGAGTGGAATCTTTAATTCAGGAATCTGGAAACCAGGTACCCCGATGTACTTGTGACCTTCAGGTTTTGAGATCTCCTTTTCTGCCTGTGGCTCCAGTCCTTTCTCTCAAGCTGCAGCTCCCTGAAGTCTGTCTTCACCATCCACCTTCCTATTGCCAGCATTGGGCTGGGCTCGGTCAGCCTTGTACAAGACCTTGCTCAGAAGCCTCAGGATCCAAGTCAGCTGACAGCTAGTAATTGCCAGCTGTAATCTAGGCAGGCACTCTCACATTGTTTTCTTTTTCTACTTGGAAAGATTGGAAATGCCTTTAAAAAGAGGAAGTCAATTTTGTTTTTCTTTGTTAGAGTCCTGCATACCTAGGATGCTTTGCAGGTTGGACTTCCTAGGTAAAAATCAGGAGGCTTCTTTCCCTCGTCCTAGCCTCAATTCTAGAAAATGCTGATTCTGAAGCTTCTTGCTCCTAAAAACCACCTATCTTCCCCCTAAAGGAAATGCTGACTCCCAGACTGCCCTGAACCCTCCTCTGCCAGCTTTTCCAAGTGTTTTATTCTGAAGGACCACCTGAGCCTTCTGGTCTCTTGGTGGAGCCATCTGCTTGTCCAGCAAGTGGCCAGGACAGGAAATAGCTGGAGAATAAAAGCATCCTGTTTATTGACTAGGATTTTTCTTCACCAGAGTAATTTTGAGTGGCCTCACAAAGATCTAGGGAGATCCTTGATGACAGAGACATTTAATAGACTCCAAAGGCTAATTAAGCTTTATCATAGTTTGTGAAGCCCTTACTTAGAGGGAAAAAAAAAGATCCCCTGTGTTCCTAATCAGCCCCACCTGTTTGCCTGTTTAAGGGTTTAGAGCCGACCATGTTGGTCTTAAACATTCTGTTTCTAAAAGTGCTCTAAGGGAGGACCAAAGAGAGGCTTATTCCCCAGCTGGGCTTCTGGTTTTGTTTGTTTGCATCTCAATCAATAATGAAGCCTCATTAAAGAAGTGTTTTGTCTTCATAGAAAGTTGTATATGAAATATCTGTGTGGAAACTTGGATTCTATAGCTAAATGCAGCAAATTTAATTCCTTAGCTTTTGTGGGATGGAAAGAGACAATTAGGAAAGATCCATTTATATTTTAAAATGTGAATGGATGTGGCTGAGCTTCCAGACGAGAAGAAAAGCAGTCAGAGATGGTGCCATAGGCCTGTGTTCCATACTTTTCTTACAACTTTGGAGTTCAGGCCCATTTGCATCCTTTTAAGATACGAAAACTGATTAAGCGGCTACTCATTCATTCAGCCTCAATGCCTACTGCATGCCTCATCCAACTGTAAGAAAAACGGACCGTGTTAGGAATATAATCAGAGGAAAAGAGACTTGTATTTTTTTTTAGCAGGAGAAAAAAAATGATAGAAACCTCAACCATCATTTGTTTGCTAATGGATTTATATTTTGTGACATATTCAGTTCGATGTTTTAATAACGCATGTAATCCATGTTTATTGTAGAAGAATTGGAAAATACAGGTGAACCAAAAGAGATTTTTTTTTGACTCCTGACCACTCTTCCCCACAAGATAATCCCCATAAACATTTTAGTACCTATTCCTCCAAGGTTTTTTTTTTTTGTTTTGTGTGTGTGTGTGTGTGTGTGTGTAGACAAATACATAGCAGTGTGTTGATTTTTTAAAAAAACAAATGTAAAATCCATGACTAATTGTTCACATCCAGCTGCCACCCAGAAGCCAAGGGAACGGTCGTACCGCATGGGAGGGGCAGGGGCGGCTTTGCTCTTGAACTGTACTTGTGTGTGTGTGCAAGCACGTTAAGCACTTCTCTGTCTTGTGTTCGTTCACAGCTGTGATTAGTGCCCATCCCATCCATCCCCTCGATAACCCTCACCATCATTTCCACTCCAGCAGCCTCGCTCCTCCAGCCCGCAGTCATCTCTACCACCCGGGCAGCCCGTGGCCCGTTGGCACATCCCTGTCCCTTTCAGACAGGGCCAATTCCACAGGTGAGAGATGAGGCTCGAGCCCCCGATGGAAAGCATCCTGGGAGTTGGCAAGCCCAGATGGGGAGGACTTGCCCTGCTTAGAAGGATTTGGAATTTTTCTGTGTTATTTATGTATCATAACATTTCTGTTACTGACTCAAATTTGTTTCTATAAAACTCACCCCATTTTCTTCTCCCTAAGTTGTTAAGTACTCAGTGCAAGGTGTTCTTTCAGTACAAACGCAATAACTCTAATCACATAACCATGTCCTGTTCCATCAAGTTGCATCTTAATTCAGTCATGTTTTCAAGTTTCTTTATTTTTTTAATCTTACAGTCTGAAAGGAAATCTCATTCTGGGTGATTTTTCAGACACTAGAGGTAGCCTTTGCCTCATAGTCACCCTGATGTTGGGAGGGTCTGTAGGGCAGCCATAAGGTAAATTCTCATCTGAGGTCTCACTGCATTCTCCTGCTGTGGCCCGGAGTGAGAGGAGTACCGCGGGGCCACATTGAATTCTGTGCCTCAGATTGTACACCTCAGGATGTGCCCGGTGGACGATTGAAGTTACAAGGGGCTGCACAGACATAGATCATCTCTAAACAGCAGGTAGAAATTAGCCTAAAAATCTGCAGCGCATTGCCAGACAACCATGCCCCAGTTGGGATATCTCAGGAAATAGCATTATCAAAACAGTTTTAGGGAGGAAATCGTGAAGGTGAGGAGACAGTAAACAGAACAAATACTGTTACTCCTCATTAGATGAGAATGAACTTCCATCTTCTCAGTTTTAAGGCAAAAATCTAGTAGCTTCTCATATGTACATTATGTTCTTTTTCCACCATTTGAAACTTGTCTATTAATAGTTATGACGTTACTAGTAGGACTAAATTTTGGTCGTTCTGGAAAACAAGAGAACTTCAAGTGAATTCCATTCTTTAAAAACACCTCAAAACCTCATGCTAGAAGTTTGGGTTGCCAGTAACACTCCCCCTCCCCTTTAAGTTTTGATCAATTTGAAATATACCTAAAACATCAAATGAAGGTCAAAGCTTTATTTAGGGATCTACTGACTCCCACAATTACCTCTCCCAAAGCTTTACTTGGTTTGGACAACGCCACTTAAACCCACGTCAGAAATTGGCCTTATGCTCTCTCCCTCAAGATCCAGGTTTGGGGTCCTGCCCCAGGGAGAGACCATCTGCCAGAGGCTGTATGGAGAACCACCCTCTGGCTCACAGACTTAGTCTCAGAACAGGGACCAGAGCGCAGACCTCCAGATGTGCTCTTAGAAAGCATTTTTATGTCCTGACTCTGTTTCTCTATTTTTAAGGCAGAGGAGTCCCACCCACTAAGATGTGGGCCTGCCAGAGTGCATGGTAGGCTCTTCCCAACCAGATTAGCCCCTCTTCCTTCCTCTCAGACTAGGAGGGGTCAAAGGTTGGCAAGAAGCAGGGCAGCCCGGCCCAGCCCTCAGCCAGGTAGTCTAGTGCTGCTGAAAGCCCTAGTCTGTACGGACTTGGGCAGAGAGTGAAGAGAGGGCAAAGTAAAGATCTGCATCACTAGAGGGTTCCTCACTTTAATGACCAGGGGGATAAAGAAGGTAAACTAATGACTGGGAAAGTCACTGAAGATGGATTTGAAACATAGAGCAAGTCTCTAGAAATCATCTGCATTCTCTCACTGTTGTATTTTCCTGTGTCTCTGGAGCTCCGAGCTGCCACCAGCCCTGCACAGGCGGGCTAGGCGTGACTCGGACGGGCCAGGGCAGTCCTTGCTCTGGAGACCATTTACTGTGTCACCACCACTTGACGTAGGAAGAGCACTTTCCTTTTGTCCAAGCCCTTGGCCAGTGTGAACTTTGTGTGTCTTAAACTCTGAGAGGTAAGTCAGTCAGGAAGTAGACTCCTCACCAAGCGGAAGTTTAGTTACAGCATAGTTTTCCTCATGAGCCAGCAGTGTTGCACACTTTCAGGGCACACCCTTCACTGAGAGTATAGTGTGCCTCGTGCCCTCTGTAGTTACACCACAAGACAGCCCTGGTCTGTGGCAGCAGGCCAGGGCTCTGACTTATGTAGGCAGCCCTATCTTCTTTTTTTACATTTCCCACCATCTCTTTGGCCCTCAAAAGCTTATGTATGAAATTAAGGCCGTTGAGGCAGCCGAGGTAGGCCTCTGTGCCCAGAGCTGACCCAACCCACCTGCCGATACAAGCTGACGGTCCCCGATTGGAGCCTGCCTTTTTCTCTGCTGCTCCCTGCAACCCTCCTTGACCAGCTTCTCCCTGGCCGAGGATCACACGGAGTGGGTCCAGCAGCTCCCAGCTGTGGCTGTGGCTGTTTAAGCAAGCACAAGAAACAAGGTCCTTGGTGCACCTCTTGAGAGGATGAAAAGTGACCTACTCCTAGTAGGGTTATCATCACAGCCAGGCTTTCAGCACTAGGGGGAGAGGAGTCCCTCATCCCTGAGACCCAAGGTCTTTAAGCTAAGGGAGTAGCACTCGTGACTGGTGTGACTTGTCTCCTAAGAGCCCAAGGGAAGAGATTCAGTGATACCTCAGCAAAAGAGGCAGGGAAATAGATTGGATTTCTTCAGGCTACTCATGCATTACTACTTAAAAGAGTTTATTTTCCTTTTTAAGGTTGAGGACTCTAGGAGTCAGGGGAGGCCCGCCTCCTGACTAGCTGGTGCAGCCTATTTGCGGAGAGCTGGTGCCTCTGGGCCCCTTCTCAGGACAGGGATGTTGGTCTGCACCTGTTTGAAAGGGCTTCCACTTATGGCCAGCCTGGGTCTTGGTGCTGCTTCTGCCGCTGCAGGGTCAGGGGCCATGTGGTACTGGAAATGGAAGGGCAGTTTGACGTGGTAGTTCAGAGCATGGGCTTGGGAGTCAGAGCACAGGGGTTCTGATCCCTGCCCTACCCATTCTATCTGCATCTTTGGGCGATGCCTAACCTCCCAGTGCCTTCTGAGTTACTATGAGGACTGAGGGAGGTAAGGAATACGAAGGGCATAGCATAGTGCCTGGCTCAGCGTAAGCACTCAGTAATTTACAAAGAAAAGAGCCTTATCAATTATTCAGGTCCCGTGTTCAGCACATTTCATACATCTTCTCAATCCTCAGTGAGTTATTTTATTCTTCCTGTTTTGTAGGTGAAAAAAAAAACAGAGTTTCAGTGACTGCCACATTCACCCAGCTAGTATGCCAGGATTAGAGTCCAGGTTTATGAGACTCCAAAGCCAGTGCTTTTTTCATCCCCCCATGCTGCCTTCTAGAACAGCTCTGAGCCCTCTTCACGTATTTTGAGATTATCATGTTCTTCCTTAGTCTCCCCCTTCTCCAAGCTGATCTACCCCTGTTTTTCCCTCTGGACCCAAACACCCCTCCTCTGGCATGCTCTTAAAGCTATTTGCAGACCTCTGGACTATTTGGTTGTCCAGGTCTCACTTGAGCTGTGGGGCTGTTGCTCTGGTGAGGCTGCACACAGTCCGCAAAGGACATATTCACCACCTGTGGCATTGCTTCTCCTGTAGTAACCACCAGGCCTTGTGGGCAGATACTTGTCAGGTACCCAGCCAGCCTTAGTGACTAGATGTGTACTCTATGAAAGACCAGCTTCTAAGGCTGAGTGTCAAGGAGTGATGTTTTAATCTCTTTTTATACTTGTTTACATCTTAATAGACAGTAGTCTCAGGGACCTTTCTGTGTACTACACAGTAAGTACTGAGGAGAACTTTAAATCTGTAAAATTGTGACCACTTAGCTGTGTAGGTGAGAAGGTTCCAGCAGAGCAGCTGGTTGACAAAATTCTTTGGGACTCTCTTAGGTTAGTCCATTCCTACCTGGCCTTGTCAGTAGTGCTAAACCATCTTCCCTTGGACTAGCACTGATCCTAAGTGCTTATTGAACTGGTTTCAGGGGCCCTTAGAAGTAGCCAGAACCCCGGTATGTGCGTATGTTTCATGGTAGAAGAAATGCTAACATTTAGACTTTCCTGCTGTAGAATCCGTTCGAAATACCCCCAGCACTGACACCATGCCAGCCTCCTCGTCTCAAACATGCTGTACTGATCACCAGGATCCTGAAGGTGCTACCAGTTCCTCTTACTTGGCCAGCTCCCAAGAGGAAGATTCAGGCCAGAGTCTTCCTACAGCCCACGTTCGCCCTTCCCACCCATTGAAGAGCTTTGCTGTGCCGGCAATCCCGCCCCCAGGTCCTCCCACCTATGATCCCGCGTTGCCAAGCACACCATTACTATCCCAGCAAGGTGAGTGAGGGCGGCAGCACCACTGGAGGGGCCCTTTGGCTCTGGCTTATGGCAAAAGTCACTTCTTTGAAAATAACAAAGCAAGTATCTTCCAAGCTTATCCTAGCAATTTAGAGTAGCCGGAAGTCATTGCCCCTCTCAGGAAGTACATGGGCTCCCCTCCTTGGGGAATGCGTATGAACCAGAGAATAATTTGGTGAGGAGTGAGGGCTGACTTTTCAAATTGTGTTTTGGGTGCAGAATCCTTGATGGTAAAACCCAGTGGCCATGGGTATGGGCAACAGATCTAATCCATTCAGTTTCCCAGAAGTGCATCATCCTGTAGGGTTCCTACAATCTAGAGAAGGATCAGGGAGGCCAAGACACGGAAGCCAGGGGACCCTTTGGATGGGAAGTCTGTATTCCCTAGGTTCACGTGGCCCAACAAAGTCCCCTGACCTGAAAGGCATGCTTTTCCCCACTTCTCCGCATTATTATCTGTTACGATGGTTTGTTTTAGAATAAGTCAGTGGTTTTCAAGCTTTTTGGTCTCAGGATCCCTTTATACTCTTAAAAACTATTGAGACCATGAGAGAGCTTTTCTTTTCTTTTTTTTTTTTTTCATTAAAAGAAATTTTTTTTTAATGTTTATTTATTTTTGAGAGAGACAGAGACAGAATGTGAGTGGGTTAGGGGCAGAGAGAGAGGGAGACACAGAATCGGAAGCAGGCTCCAGGCTCTAGGCTCTGAGCTGTCAGCACAGAGCCCGACATGGGGCTCAAACTCACGAGCCGAACGAACGTCACGGCTCATGACCTGAGCCGAAGTCGGACGTTCAACCGACTGAGCCACCCAGGCTCCCCGAGAGAACTTTTCTTCACATGGGCTCTATCTGTCTATAATTTACTATATTAGAAATTAAAACTCAGAACATTTTAAACTATTTTATTAATGCATTTAAGAATAGCAATAAATCTATCATATGAAGATAGCTTATTTTTCTGAAAAATAACTTCTCAAAACAAAACTACAGTGAGAAAAGTGACATTGTCTTCTGTTTTTGCAAATCTCTGTAATGTCTGGCTTAATAGAATGTAGCTGGATTCTCATACCTACTTCTGCACTCAGTCTGTTGCAGTATGTTATTTTGGTTGAAATATAAGAAAACCTTGGCCTCAGATAAGTTGGAAAAGGGAAGAGTATTTTTGTAACCTTTTCAGATAACGGGATATTCTTTTTTGATACTATAGCAAAATGCAAGAAGTTGTAGTTTCTTACAGGTTTGTTTGTAATGTGGAATCAGAAACCATACCCATGAACTGTTCGTACTCTGTTCCATTAAAATCCATCTATCTTGTTCTTTGAGTGCCTGATATCAAACATCACACATTAGTCATTTGGAAAATACTGGTTCAGTAAGTTATACAGATCCTCCAAGTCTTGACCTATTTCTTTATACAATATCTAAAAATACATTTATTAATATCCCCAAAGGCTGTAAGTATTGGGAGGCTCTGAAGCTCATGCTGGCAGACACAAGTTTTTCAGGATTCTAATTTTCACTTGAAACTTAAATTTTATCGCTAGCAGTAACTACTGTCCATTGTTTCTCTTGAAGTGACCAGCTTTTTGTACTTTCTAGAAAATTTCTACAAACGCTCAAGTCTGAATAACTGGTTTGCCTTTCTTTGGACTAACGGTGTTTCATGATAAAAGCAACAATTGCGCTTGTAACTCAAGCTGTCACAAATGCCGGACTCGAAACAGCCACCATCCTTGAGTATATAGCAGGAGTTCTTTATGCAGACTTTCCATCTTGTCACATAGAATATTGAAAAGATGTGTAATCAAGTTGAGATTTAATAAAATAATTTTTACTACTTCATTAAGGATGATCTTAATGAAACAGTCAAACTGTTTTGTTTTTTTTCATTGCAAGGGGTGTCAGCTGATGACTTACAGTTTGGTGCCACTGCCTCAATTTGTGCTAAGGCTCCAGTAGTTTTACCCACTGCTTTCATACCCTGAGTGCAAAGGTGAAAAATGTCTTCATATTATTTTGAAAAGAATTTTGACCTCCTGGACATCCCACAAGGATTCCATGGATACACCAAGGTGTGGTGACGCTTTGAAAACCATAGGAGTAGATTAGTTTTCCAAAGCCAAATGGAGTATTTTCTCTGGCCTCTGAGATGCCACACTTTCTCCCTCCTTCCATCTAGTGCAGCCTTTTCAGAGCCCGATCTGTGCACTGGGTCTGGGTGTGCCCCTCACCCAGAAGCAGCATTTGGACCTTAGTTGCCTGGGTGCGGAATGGGGGGAGCGGGCTCAGCCATACACCTGATGGTGTGCTTTCCCCCTCAGCTCTGAACCATCACATTCACTCGGTGAAGACAGCCTCCATTGGGACTTTAGGAAGGAGCCGGCCTCCTATGCCAGTGGTGGTTCCCAGTGCCCCTGAAGTGCAGGAGACCACGAGGATGCTGGAAGACTCCGAGAGTGTAAGTTCCTGGGCCACCAGCCCAGCCACGATGTCTAGGTGCATGTCCCACAACCTGCGAGTGTGCTGGTCACACTGACACTCGGTGCTGGCCCAGAAGTGTGAAGCAGATGCACTCATTCATTGAGCACATGTACACTGAGCATCTCCTCTGAGCCGGGAAGCATGCTGAGGGTTTATCTGCTTTCTCTTTGCTGCAGAGCTATGAACCAGATGAGCTGACCAAAGAGATGGCCCACCTGGAAGGACTAATGAAGGACCTAAACGCCATCACGACAGCATGACGACCTTCCCCAGGACATGACTGCAGACCTGGGTCTAGAAGTCTTGGGACGGAGCCTGGAAAGCAAGGATTGTACAGAGCACGTGAGGACAGCACTTGAGAACACAGAGCGAGCAAGCAGACCGGTCAGCGCCCCTGTGTGGGGCTGGCTCCGGGCATGGCCACCTGCCTTCTCCTGGTCAGCCTGGAAGAAGCCTGTGTCGAGGCGGCTTCCCTTTGCCTGCCGACACCCTGCAGGACTGGGCACCATGGGCCAAAATTTTGTGTCCAGGGAAGAGGCAAGAAGTGCGATGACCTACATTTCACTTTGTGGTCAGGCTGTGTCTTCGTGCTGCGACTGCATCGCCTCTATGGAGTGTAGACATTGGCATTTATGTACAATTTTATTTGTGTCCTATTTTATTTTACCTTCAAAAGAAAAACACTATCAAAAACCAAGGGAGTCCATGGTGTTCTCCACAAGTGGTTGACGTTTGACTGCTTGTTTGAATTATGTATGGAAAGTCATTGACAGTGTGGGTTGTTCCAGGGGTTGGCTTGTTTTTTGTTTTTGTTTTTATTTTTGAATTCCAAGTCATTGCATCCTCTACCAGCTGTTAATCCATCACTTTGAGGGGGGAGGAAATGTTGCATTGCTGTTTGTAAGCTTTTTTATTATTTTTTTATTATAATTATTAAAGGCCTGACTTTCTCCTCTCATCACTGTGAGATTACAGATCTATTTGAATGAAATGTAACATTGAAAAGACTTGTTTGTTGCTTTCTGTGCAGTTTCAAAGTATTGGGGTGGGGGTGGGCTGGGGGGTTGGGAATAGGAAATGGCGGGGCTGCTGAGGTCTGTGAATGTTTCAGTCGATGTACTTTCTTCCAGAAGCCTGCAGAGAATGGAAGCATCTTCTTTATTGTCCTTTCCTGGCATGTCCATCTCTATTGTCACTAAGTTGCAACTGGAGTTTCGTTTGGATCTAGTTAAAAAAAAAAATTCTTCTGTGCAATAGGTGAGTTCGAGAACTTAGCTGCCCTGATGTCTTGGTCATATCCTGATAAGAATGTCCATGCTGAGGCGCCAGTGCCATATTTCCAGCTACAGGAGTGATGCCAGAACAGGACAAGAGCCCAAGCCTGTTCCTGGGAAATCAGGGGAAAAGATGGAGTCCCTTTCCTGCTGTTATCATGTGTTCCCTGGGGGAGGCCAGAGGTGAAGGAAGGAACTTTGTCTCCACACAGGACTCCTTACTTCTCTCTAGCTCCTGTCCTCAGCCAGCCTGGCTCTCGCTGCCGTGTTTCAGAGCCGCTTAGGAAAAGCATTCCCAGGATGAGGCAGGCAGGGGCTGTAGCACCCTTGAAGCTCTCCTTTCTGAACATTGTAGATAACGGGACAGGGACAGCGGAAAGGGACAGAGGAGGCGGCTGCCCCCTCCTCCATCCCAGCAGCTCAGTGAAGCCCCTAATTAGAACAGGGTAGCAGGAGGTTGGTGAAGTAATGCTGAGAGGCCCAGCCACATACACAGAAGCCTTTGCCTTTGCCAACAGTTCTCATGTTCTTTGTCTTAAAAAGGTAAGGAGCTGAGGTGGGTTTTTTGGGTTTTTTGTTTTGTTTTTTCTTTTGTTTTGTTTTGTTTTGTTTTTTACTATTGAGAATCTATTCCGACAAAACACAGGACTGACCCTCAAGCATCTTCCCCTACTCCCTACCACTCCCCGGAAGACAGTGTGGAAGGCAGTATAGGAGCATCAGGCTTTGGTTCTGTAGCCAAGAAGAGTTCAGCTGGCTGAGACCACCAGGGGGCGCCCAGCCTACCCGCCTTGGCCCTGCAGGCACCCCACTTGCCTTTGTACATTGGTCACTTCTCCTTTTTTAGGTCTTAACACATATTTGCTTTTTTAGAAGATGAACTCTTTGTATTTATTATTTGGGGGGCAATGAAAAGTGCAATGCCGGAACTCCCGCCACCGTGCCGGCCTGTCGTGGAGGGCAGTGCCAGGCGGGATTCTGGAAAACCAGTGCACTTCAACTGATCCTGAACAGAGCACTCAGAGCACTCTGGACACCAGGAGGGCTAGATTCCCCAGAAACTGTCTTACCTTTTGCCCAAAGAAACGTGCTCGGTATTCGGGGCATTCCCTCCCGTGAACCCTGACACTCGTGTTACCTCAGGGCCTTGGAACCTGATACTGCCACAGAGCTGGGGCGGGGGGGCGGGGGGGGGGGGGGGGGGGGTTTTTTGGAAAAAGAAAGGGTGTGGGGGAGCCAAGGTGGCCTATTTTTAAATAAAATAACTGTTCAAAGTCGGGGGATTTTTTAAAATTAAAAAGGAAAGCTATTCTGTATTGCACCTTTTCACAATTTAATACATTTTCTTACATTTTCCTGTGATTTTTGCAATTAAACCATTGTGTGTCTTGTAATGTCTAGTTGAGCTGCTGTTCAGCAGCTTCCTTCAGGAGGATTTGGAACACATGTGTCTGTTGCCTTGTCGCCTGCTGGAGGGGGGCCTGGAGGACTGCTGGGGACTAGTCTCTGTACACACTTGTTTGGCCTTTTCTGTAGTTGATGCTGTAAACTCTATGGCTTTTTAAAAAAATTCATGTTTTTATTTAGTATTGGAAATCCAATACACTTTTTTAATCCAATCAAACTCTGGTGTGGTCAAAGAGTGTTTTTCCTGGAGAAAACAGAACTGCGGGGTCCCCTGTTCCCTGCCCCAAAATGACTTTACCGTTGCCCTCACCACCTCAAAGGCAGGAGTTGTGCAGGGCACGCAGGGAGGTGTGGCAGGTGAGCCAGGAGACTGCAGGCAGTGGTAGGGTTGTCCACCAGCCCTGAACGGGAGTCCTGTCCCTGTCCCCGACACCACCAACCCCCCCCCCCCACTTTGCTGCCCTGCAGGGAGGAGCAACCTGAAGAATGGGAGGTGACAGCTGGTCCAAAGGGCCAAGTGGCCCCAGCAGAGAAGTGCAGCCGCCCCCGGAGGGTGTGTAAAGGCCAGGTCACTGATGTGGCAGCGTCCTCGGGCACACTGAGCACGCTGCAGACCTGCGCCCTCCCCTCCTGCCCTGCCTCTCATGGACTTTGTGACACGAGAGGCAGCGTCCACTAGGAGTCCCACCTTTCCCAGGCAACCTCACTCTCAGTCTCCACCCTGGCTCTTAGCTTAGGCTACTGTAACAAAAATACCGCAGACTAGAGGACATAAACAGCAGACAATTATTTCTCACAATTCTGGACGCTGGGAAGCTCAAGGTAGAACAGATGCTGTGTCTGGCGAGGACCTGCTTCTTGGTTCACAGATGCCATCTCGCTGTGTCCTCACAAGGAGGAGGGGCAAGGGAGCATCTGGGGGCTCTTCTAAGAGCACTGGTCCCACTCACGGGACTCCACCCTGTGACCTAATCACCTCCCAAAGGCCCCACCTTCAAAGAATTCATTGGGAATTAGCGTTTCAGTATATGAACCTGGGGGCATAAACATTCAGTCCGTAAAGCTGTGAGGTCTCTCATGGTACACGAAGGTCTGGGCTTGGAATAAGGGTGAACACAACAGCCACAGGCCCTCCCCTCCGTGAACTTGGCAATGGCGTAAGGGATACGGAGCCCAGCGTCCTTACCAACTGCTCTGACGTCAGCACTGCTTCTGCTCTGCTGCCAGGTGCACCTTATGATACGCAAATCTCATCCTTCCCATTAGCAGCCTCAGGATGGAGTCTGAGCTCTCAGGGCTAAGGTCTATGCCGGTCCGCTCAGCCTCCCGGGCAAGGCTTCCATCACCTCGTGCTCCCAGGATTCTAGCCACAGAAACCTGCTGTGAGACAGTGTGTAGGCATTGCACATGGACCGTCCTCTCTACCAATGCTCCTGTTCCACCAGTGCTGGCCCTCCTCTGTCTCCCTAGAGGGAGCTCTTGGCACGTTTTATCAGTTTGAGTCTTTCCCCACTGGACGGTGAACTCAGTGGGGACGGATTATTACTCTTCTCCTGATGTCAGGAGAAGTTTCTGACAACAACAGATGCTTGTTTCCTGGATGGATGGACAGATAATCATGAGGACTCACGGCATAGAGGATGTTGGAAGGCTTCCCACACAAACACCACCCCACCCCTCCTTTGGAGGGGTCCTAATAGGTCTCTCGTTACTGGTGCCAGGACCCTACCGTTCCAGCAGACATGGCCCTGTGGTGTCCTGGGCTGAACTTGAAAGAGAACACCTGTCTGCCTGGCAGTCCTAAGTAAAGATGCTGATGCCACGGTGACCAACGAGGTACTGGGAACTAGGGCAAGGGTGTCCTCCAGATTGGCTCTAAGATGAACATTGTGAGCAAGACTCTACATGAAGAAGTACCCTCTCTCCCCAGTGCATCGGCCTCTCCAGTTTCAGCCATCTTCTGCTAGGGGTGTGATATCATCACGAGAGACTGGAGAATATCCCTGAACATGCCAACAGATTAATGGAGATGGGGGCATGGGCAGGGGTAAAGAAGGAGAGAGCCAAGAGGGGCCCCAGACAGCAGGCGTGACTCTTCCCCTTGGGTTTCCAGAGGGGGTTCACCAGGAAAGCTGGGAGAAGAGGGGGGAGAGACTAATTGAAGGGAAACAATACTTTCTAGTTTTCATAATCTTTCAAAAGTATGTAGTAATACTTTTTAAAGTATTCATGATATTTTAAAAACACATTGAAAAAGTGCTACTCAAAACAATTGCTCTCTAAGCAGAGTGGATGATGTTCATCTCAAGATACTCTTTTACTCAACTAGGGACTTGATGGGTTTTGGAAATGACAAGATAGGCCTGGAGCTGAGCTGAGAAGGGGTTAGAGGGGGCTCTTGCTGCACTATAAAGGAAGAGGAATTCAGAATTTCCCAAAATAATGGAGTGGGGGGGAGGTGTGCTGGCAGCATGTATAATCAACAAGATGTTGAGAGAGTGAGGGGCGAGGTGGGAAGTTACCCCCAGTGGGAAATGGCTGCCCTCGAGGTACCCAAAAGGGCATTTTCAAATGGGAAGATCCGAGAGGTAATTTAATGCTGTTTGCTCCTTGCACAACTAGGACACAAACCCCCTCCAACTCCCCAAATTCTGCATGACATCTGCCATGTGTATCCTGGCATGAGTTACTGGTTTCCCCCCAGCAAAGAAAGGGGCATGTGGGCCAACACAGTGATGGACAGACCACAAATCAGGCATGGTGGGGGTGACCATAAATGGGATTGGCTCACCAGAAACAAGAGCCCAGAGCCAGAAATGACCAAAAGAATCTAAACCTGAGAATTCGCAGAAATCCAGGGGGCAGAGGGGAGGGCACGAGACCTTTCACAGGTCAAGAGATGTGAATGCCAATCAGCTTTGTTCAGATTTTAAGAGGCAGGCTGACCTCAGCTGGAGTCTGGGTTGCGATCAGAGATTTCCACACTGTCCGTCAGCGTCCTGGAGCCACTCCCTGTCACCTGACACAGGGATGTATGCTCGGTGCCTGCTCTTCCCCAGTGGGTCTGCCTTCTCTGACCCTGGTCTCCCAAGGGAGAAATGTGGGAGCCATTCTAAACTCTTCCCTCCTCACCAAAGCACGTTGCTCAGCTAGTCCTGCAGCTCTCAAATGCCCCCCAAAGTGGCTCCTCTTTGTTGTGTGTTGGGCAAATTCCTGGCCCACACCCCTGCCTCTGCCTCACCGGCAGTCCAGCCTCCACACGACGATAGGGGTGATTTTTCTAACTCAAATCTGGCCTCTCTCCCCTGCTCAACACCATATGTTCTCTTTCCCGTCACCTGCCCTGCGGAAAAGAGACCAGTGCGGCCCTGTTCGCCTCTTCACATTTATTTGCCCCTCAGTCTGTCCTCTCGCCCACACGTGGCCCTAGCGTTAGAGAACAATTTGCACTTATAGAATAAGCCACGCCGTCCAACCTCTGTACCATTCCCTTTGCCTCAAATCACCACCCTACCCACTACCATCACTGCTGGCTTTCCCTGGCTAGTGAATTTCCATTCGTCTTTAAGGACCCGGCCTAACCACCCGGTCCTCTGTTCTCATTCCTATTTCTGTCTCATCCAATACACTGTGAACTCCCCCGGGGAAAATGATCATGCTAGTTTTTGGATCCCCCACCCCAGGGCCTAACACACTGTAGGTGTTCACTGACTGAACTTTCCTGAGGAAGATGGACTGAAGTTACCGTGGCCCAGTGCTGGCAGCACCCTGACTCATCCTGGGAGCATACACAGGTTTCGCAGAGGAGGCAAGGCTGAGGTGAGTATGGGAAATACCATGAGCCCATCTATCTGGAGGGAGAAGGAGCCACTGCAGACCTGGGCAGCTGCGCCCTTCATGTGGCCGTCAGAAGATCTAGAGGGACACACATCCCAGCCATCCTGTTTCCTGCTGAGGCTGGGGCCTCTAGGACTGTGCTCAGCCCGCTGCCATCGGATTAAGGGCTGGAGTCCCGGCAGGCCGGAGCAGAGGGTATGGAAGATGACAGAGCTGGTCCCGCCCTCCCCATAGTCCCTGGAACACTGCAAGGGTGATTCTGGGCCCCGTCGAGCTGGGTTTGGTTGGCCAGGTACCACAGGTGGAGGGCAGCCCTGGTGAGTTAAGAATAAGGTGGGGTTCCTTTCAGAAACTCAAAACCCAGGTCTTAGAATTCTGGGCAGCTTTCTGAAAGAGGACAGGAAAGTCTACTCGTGAAGGCAAAATGATGGATCAAACTAGTTGCCTGGGACCTGGCAGGAGAACCGGCTAAAGAACATTCTAGACTAACACACAGAAGGAAAACTTACTCCTCTTCTACTTTGAAGGATTGGTGTTAATTGTTCTTTAAACATTTGGTAGAATTCTCCATTGAGGTCCTCTGGTCCTGGACTTTTCTTTATGGGAAGTTTTATTACTAATTTAATCTCCCTACTTATTATAGATCTATTCAGATTCTCTATTTCTTCTTCTTCTTCTTTTTTTTAATGTTTGTTTTTTGAGAGAGACAGAACATGAGCAGGGGAGGGGCAGAGAGAGAGAGAGAGAGACACAGAATCTGAAGCAGGCTCCAGACTCTGAGCTGTCAGCACAGAGCCCAACGCGGGGCTCAAACTCACGAGCCATGAGATCATGACTTGAGCTGCAGTCAGATGTTTTACCGACTGAGCCACCCAGCTGCCCCTCTCTCTCTATTTCTTCTTGATTTGGTTTCGGTAGTTTGTGTGTTTTTAAGAATTTGCCCAATTTCTCAGTGTTATCGAATTTGTTGGCAAACAGCCATTCATATACAGTGTTCTCCTATTTTCCTTTGTACTTCTTAAAGGTTGGTAGTAATAGCCCTTCTTTCCTTCCTGTTAGTATTTTGAGTCTCTTGCTTTCTCACTCTCTTCTCTGTTTTTTGGCAGTCTGGCTTTTTAAAAAAAAAAATGCAAGTAGTGAGTTTATTTTCTTTGATACAGAATTAACAGGGTTAATTTGATGCCAAGTCCCAAATGAGGTAAACGTGTAACATTTGCCTGTGAAAACTTCCCTTGAAACAGATCGTTGTGAACGTTATTGATTGTCAGATCAAAGAAACGAGTGAGTTCAAGTTTGTTCACAGAAATTTAAAAAAAAATGTTATGTGGGAAGTTTCAAAATGGCAATTCTATGCCAGAGCCATAATTACCAGGGGTGGGGGGAATACCGTCTCTGCTGAGCGTGTCAACATCACGTTACTACTATTATACCCACTTTATAGGAAGGCATGTGCATCTTGCAAAGAGAATGGATACAAACTATTACCTCATTTTGGAAATGGACTCAGTTGCCTTATAGTCTCCAACAAGGTCAGTTGTCAAAATGAAAATTTGTCAATTTCACTGATCTCTGCAAAGAACCATCTTTTGGTTTTGCTGACTGTATCATTTTTCTACATTGCATTTATTTCTGCTCTAATTATTTATTATTTAGTACTTAATCATTCATTATCTCCTTCCTTCTATTTGATTTGTTTACTTTGCTTTTATTTTCCTACTTTCCTAAGGTGAATGTTCAGCTTATTTTTTGATCTAAGATCTTTTTTATATATAGGAGCTCGTTTGCTATAAATTTCTCTCTGAGCACTAGTTTTGTTGCGCCCCATATGTTTTGGGATTTTGTTTTGTAAGTTTTGGGGTTTTGTTTCCATTCATCTCAATTTACTTTCTAATATTCTTTGTGATTTCTTCTTTCACCCTTTTGTTCTTTAGAAGTGTATTGTTTAATTGTTTATTGTTAATTAAACAATAAAAATTGTTTAATTTTTATATTTGCAAATGTTGCAAATTTCTTTGGCATGAATTTCTTTTAAAATTTTTTTTTCATTTTTTTAATGTTTTATTTATTTTTGAGACAGAGAGAGACAAAGCATGAACAGGGGAGGGTCAGAGAGAGAGGGAGACACAGAATCCGAAGCAGGATCCAGGCTCTGAGCTGTCAGCACAGAGCCCAACGCGGGGCTCAAACTTGTGAACCACGACCTGAGCCAAAGTCGGACGCTCAACCGACTGAGTTACCCAGGCGCCCCTGATTTCAATTCTTTTAAATTTATTGGGATGATCTATCCTACAGAATGTTCCATAGGCACTTGAGAAAAATATATATTTTGCTCCTGTTAGGTGGGGTATTCTAGATGCCTATGAGGTCTAATTGGTTTGTATTGCTCAAATTTTCAATTGCCTTGCTGATCCAGTTGTTCTACCCATTATTGAAATACTACATTTAAAGTATTTTAAAGTTTTAAAGACTACAACTATTGGGGCGCCTGGGTGGCTCAGTCGGTTAAGCGGCCGACTTCAGCTCAGGTCACGATCTTGCGGTCCGTGAGTTCGAGCCCCGCGTCGGGCTCTGGCCTGATGGCTCAGAGCCTGGAGCCTGTTTCAGATTCTGTGTCTCCCTCTCTCTCTGCCCCTCCCCCATTCATGCTCTGTCTCTCTCTGTCTCAAAAATAAATAAAACGTTAAAAAAAATTTAAAAAAAATAAAGACTACAACTATTATTATCTATTTCTCCCTTCCATTGTGTCAGTTTTGCTTCATGCATTTGTGGCTCTGTTGACAGGTGTATATATGTTTATAATTGTTAAATGTTCTCTATAGATTGACCCTTTTATCATTTTAAAATATTTTTTAACTTTATTTTTTATTTTTTAAAATTTACATCCAAATTAGTATATAGTGAAGCAATGATTTCAGTAGATTCCTTAGTGCCCCTTACCCATTTAGCCCACCCCCCCCCCACAGCCCCTCCAGCAACTCTCAGTTTGTTCTCCATATTTATGAGTCTCTTTTGTTTTGTTCCCCTCCCTGTTTTTATATTATTTTTGTTTCCCTTCCCTTATGTTCATCTGTTTTGTCTCTTAAAGTCCTCATATGAGTGAAGTCATATGATTTTTGTCTTTCTCTGACCAATTTCACTTAGCATAATACCCTCCAATTCCATCCACGTAGTTGCAAATGGCAAGATTTCATTCTTTTTGTTTGCTGAGTAATGCTCCATTGTATATGTATACCACATTTTCTTTCCCCATTCATCCATCGATGGACATTTGGGCTGTTTCCATACTTTGGCTATTGTTGATAGTGCTGCTATAAACATTGGGGTGCATGTGTCCCTTCGAAACAGCACACCTGTATCCCTTGGATAAATGCTTAGTAGTGCAATTGCTGGGTCGTAGGGTAGTTCTATTTTTAGTTTTTTGAGGAACCTCCATACTGTTTTCCAGAGTGGCTGCACCAGTTTGCATTCCCACCAACAATGCAAAAGAAATCCTCTTTCTCCGCATCGTCGCCAACATCTGTTGTTGCCTGAGTTGTTAATGTTAGCCATTGTGACAGGTATAAGGTGGTATCTCATTGTGATTTTGATTTGTATTTCCCTGATGATGAGTGACGTGGAGCATTTTTTCATGTGTCGGTTGGCCATCTGGATGGCTTCTTTGGAAAAGTGTCTATTCATGTCTTTTGCCCATTTCTTCACTGGATTATTTGTTTTTTGAGTATTGAGTTTGGTAAGTTCTTTGTAGATTTTGGATACTAACCCTTTATCTGATATGTCACTTGCAAATATCTTCTCCCATTCTGTCGGTTGCCTTTTAGTTTTGCTGATTGTTTCTTTCACTGTGCAGAAGCTTTTTATTTTGATGAGGTCCCAGTAGTTCATTTTTGCCTTTGTTTCCCTTGCCTCTGGAGACGTGTTGAGCAAGAAGTTGCTACAGGCAAGATCAAAGAGGTTTTTGCCTGCTTTCTCCTCGATGATTTTGACGGCTTCCTGTCTTACATTGAGGTCTTTCATCCACTTTGAGTTTATTTTTGTGTCTGGTGTAAGAAAGTGGTCCAGGTTCATTCTTCTGCATGTCGCTGTCCAGTTTTCCCAGCACCACTTGCTGAAGAGACTCTCTTTATTCCACTGGATATTCTTCCCTGCTTTGTCAAAGATTAGTTGCCCATACGTTTGTGGGTCCATTTCTGGGTTCTCTATTCTATTTCATTGATCAGAGTGTCTGTTCTTATGCCAGTACCATACTGTCTTGATGATTACGGCTTTGTAGTATAGCTTGAGGTCTGGGATTGTGATGCCTCCTGCTTTGGTTTTCTTTTTCAAGATTGCTTTGGCTATTCGGGGTCTTTTGTGGTTCCATACAAATTTTAGGATTATTTGTTCTAGCTCTGTGAAGAATGCTGGTGTCACTTTGATAGGGATCATGTTGAATATGTAGATTGCTTTGGGTAGTATAGACATTTTAACAATATTTGTTCTTCCTATCCAGGAGCATGGAATCTTTTTCCATTTTTTTGTGTCTTCAGTTTCTTTCATCAGGTTTCTATAGTTTTCAGTGTATAAATTTTTCACCTCTTTGGTTAGATTTATTCCTAGGTATTTTATGGTTTTTGGTGCAACTATAAATGGGATTGATTCCTTGATTTCTCTTTCTGTCTCTTCATTGTTGGTGTATAGGAATGCAACCTATTTTTTGTGCATTGATTTTATATCCTGCAACTTTGCTGAATTCATGAATCAGTTCTAGCAGTTTTTTCGTGGAATCTTTTGGGTTTTCTCTATGGAGTATCATGTCATCTGTGAAGAGTGAAAGTTTGACCTCCCCCTGGCCTATTTGGATGCCTTTTATTATTATTTTTTTTAGATAAAGTTAGATTTTTATTTTTTATTTTTTAAATATATGAAATTTATTGTCAAATTGGGGGGCACCTGGGTGGCTCAGTTGGTTAAGTGGCCAACTTCAGCTCAGGTCATGATCTCTCAGTCCGTGAGTTCGAGCCCTGCGTCGGGCTCTGTGCTGACAGCTCAGAGCCTGGAGCCTGTTTCAGATTCTGTGTCTCCCTCTCTCTGACCCTCCCCTGTTCATGCTCTGTCTCTCCCTGTCTCAAAAACAAAAACAAAAAAAACAAAAACAAAAACAAAAACAAAAAAAACAAAAACAAAAAAAACAAAAACGTTATTGTCAAATTGGTTTCCATACAACACCCAGTGCTCATCCCAAAAGGTGCCCTCCTCAATAACCATCACCCACCCTCCCCTCCCTCCCACCCCCCATCAACCCTCAGTTTGTTCTCAGTTTTTAAGAGTCTCTTATGCTTTGGCTCTCTCCCACTCTAACCTCTTTTTTTTTTTTTCCTTCCCCTCCCCCATGGGTTCCTGTTAAGTTTCTCAGGATCCACATAAGAGTGAAACCATATGGTATCTGTTTTTCTCTGTATGGCTTATTTCACTTAGCATGACACTCTCCAGTTCCATCCACGTTGCTACAAAGGGCCATATTTCATTTTTTCTCATTGCCACGTAGTACTCCATTGTGTATATAAACCACAATTTCTTTATCCATTCATCAGTTGATGGACATTTAGGCTCTTTCCATAATTTGGCTATTGTTGAGAGTGCTGCTATAAACATTGGGGTACAAGTGCCCCTATGCATCAGTACTCCTGTATCCCTTGGGTAAATTCCTAGCAGTGCTACTGCTGGGTCATAGGGTAGGTCTATTTTTAATTTTCTGAGGAACCTCCACACTGCTTTCCAGAGCAGCTACACCAGTTTGCATTCCCACCAACAGTGCAAGAGGGTTCCTGTTTCTCCACATCCTCTCCAGCATCTATAGTCTCCTGATTTGTTCATTTTGGCCACTCTGACTGGCGTGAGGTGATATCTGAGTGTGGTTTTGATTGATTTGTATTTCCCTGATGAGGAGTGACATTGAGCATCTTTTCATGTGCCTGTTGGCCATCCGGATGTCTTCTTTAGAGAAGTGTCTATTCATGTTTTCTGCCCATTTCTTCACTGGATTATTTGTTTTTCAGGTGTGGAGTTTGGTGAGCTCTTTATAGATTTTGGATACTAGCCCTTTGTCCGATATGTCATTTGCAAGTATCTTTTCCCATTCCATTGGTTGCTTTTTAGTTTTTTTGGTTGTTTCCTTTGCTGTGCAGAAGCTTTTTATATGACGTCCCAATAGTTCATTTTTACTTTTAATTCCCTTGCCTTTGGGGATGTGTCAAGTAAGAAATTGCTACGGCTGAGGTCAGAGAGGTCTGTTCCTGTTTTCTCCTCTAGGGTTTTGATGGTTTCCTGTCTCACATTCAGGTCCTTTAACCATTTTCAGTTTATTTTTGTGAATGGTGTGAGAAAGTGGTCTAGTTTCAACCTTCTGCATGTTGCTGTCCAGGTCTCCCAGCACCATTTGTTAAAGAGACTGTCTTTTTTCCATTGGATGTTCTTTCCTCCTTTGTCAAAGATTTGTTGGTCATACTTTTGTGGATCTAGTTCTGGGGTTTCTATTCTATTCCATTGGTCTATGTGTCTGTTTTTGTGCCAATACCATGCTGTCTTGATGATGACAGCTTTGGAGTAGAGGCTGGGATTGTGATGCCTCCTGCTTTGGTCTTCTTCTTCAAAATTACTTTGGCTATTTGGGGCCTTTTGTGGTTCCATATGAATTTTAGGATTGCTTGTTCTAGCTTCGAGAAGAATGCTGGTGCAATTTTGATTGGGATTGCATTGAATGTGTAGATAGCTTTGGGTAGTATTGACATTTTGACAATATTTATTCTTCCAACCCATGAGCACGGAATGTTTTTCCATTTCTTTATATCTTCTTCAATTTCCTTCATAAGCTTTCTATAGTTTTCAGCATACAGATCTCTTACATCTTTGGTTAGATTTATCCCTAGGTATTTTATGCTTCTTGGTGCAATTGTGAATGGGATCAGTTTCTTTATTTGTCTTTCTGTTGCTTCATGATTAGTGTATAAGAATGCAACTGATTTCTGTACATTGATTTTGTATCCTGCAACTTTGCTGAATTCATGTATCAGTTCTAGTAGACTTTTGGTGGAGTCTATCAGACTTTCCATGTATAATATCATGTCATCTGCAAAAAGTGAAAGCTTAACTTCATCTTTGCCAATTTTGATGCCTTTGATTTCCTTTTGTTGTCTGATTGCTGATGCTGGAACTTCCAACACTATGTTAAACAACAGCAGTGAGAGTGGGCATCCCTGTCGTGTTCCTGATCTCAGGGAAAAAGCTCTCAGTTTTTCCCCATTGAGGATGATGTTAGCTGTGGGCTTTTCATAAATGGCTTTTATGATGTGTAAGTATGTTCCTTCTATCCAGACTTTCTCGAGGGTTTTTATTAAGAAACGATGCTGAATTTTGTCAAATGCTTTTTCTGCATCGATTGACAGGATCATATGGTTCTTATCTTTTCTTTTATTAATGTGATGTATCACGTTGATTGATTTGTGAATGTTGAACCAGCCCTGCATCCCAGGAATGAATCCCACTTGATCATGGTGAATAATTCTTTTTATATGCTGTTGAATTCGATTTGCTAGTATCTTATTGAGAATTGAGAATTTTTGCATCCATATTCATCAGGGATATTGGCCTATAGTTCTCTTTTTTTACTGGGTCTCTGTCTGGTTTAGGAATCAAAGTAATACTGGCTTCATAGAATGAGTCTGGAAGTTTTCCTTCCCTTTCTATTTTTTAGAATAGCTTGAGAAGGATAGGTATTATCTCTGCTTTAAACGTCTGGTAGAACTCCCCTGGGAAGCCATCTGGTCCTGGACTCTTATTTGTTGGGAGATTTTTGATAACTGATTCAATTTCTTCGCTGGTTATGGGTCTGTTCAAGCTTTCTATTTCCTCCTGATTGAGTTTTGGAAGTGTGTGGGTGTTTAGGAATTTGTCCATTTCTTCCAGGTTGTCCAGTTTGTTGGCATATAGTTTTTCATAGTATTCCCTGATAATTGCTTGTATTTCTGAGGGATTGGTTGTAATAATTCCATTTTCAGTCATGATTTTATCTATTTGGGTCATCTCCCTTTTCTTTTTGAGAAGCCTGGCTAGAGGTTTATCAATTTTGTTTATTTTTTCAAAAAACCAACTCTCGGTTTCATTGATCTGCTCTACAGTTTTTTTAGATTCTATATTGTTTATTTCTGCTCTAATATTTATTATTTCTCTTCTTCTTCTGGGCTTAGGGTGTCTTTGCTGTTCTGCTTCTATTTCCTTTAGACGTTCTGTTAGATTTTGTATTTGGGATTTTTCTTGTTTCTTGAGATAGGCCTGGATTGCAATGTATTTTCCTCTCAAGACTGCCTTTGCTGCATCCCAAAGCGTTTGGATTGTTGTATTTTCATTTTCATTTGTTTCCATATATTTTTAAATTTCTTCTCTAATTGACTGGTTGACCCATTCATTCTTTAGTAGGCTGTTCTTTAACCTCCATGCTTTTGGAGGTTTTCCAGACTTTTTCCCGTGGTTGATTTCAAGCTTCATAGCATTGTGGTCTGAAAGTATGAATGGTATGATCTCAATTCTTATATACTTATGAAGGGCTGTTTTGTGACCCAGAATGTGATCTATGTTGGAGAATGTTCCATATGCACTCGAGAAGATAGTATATTCTGTTGCTTTGGGATGCAGAGTTCTAAATATATCTGTCAAGTCCATCTGATCCAATGTATCATTCAGGGCCCTTGTTTCTTTATTGACCATGTGTCTAGATGATCTATCCATTGTTGTAAGTGGGGTGTTAAAGTCCCCTGCAATTACCACATTCTTATCAATAAGGTTGCTTATGTTTGTGAGTAATTGTTTTATATTTTGGGGGGCTCCCGTATTTGGCGCATAGACATTTATAATTGTTAGCTCTTCCTGATGGATAGACCCTGTAATTATTATATAATTCCCTTCTTCATCTCTTGTTACAGCCTTTAATTTAAAGTCTAGTTTGTCTGATATAAGTATGGCTACTCCAGCTCTCTTTTGACTTCCAGTAGCATGATGAATAGTTCTCCATCCCCTCACTTTCAATCTGAAGGTGTCCTCAGGTCTAAAATGAGTCTCTTGTAGACAGCAAATAGATGGGTCTTGTTTTTTTTTTATCCATTCTGATACCCTATGTCTTTTGGTTGGCGCATTTAGTCCATTTACATTCAGTGTTATTATGGAAAGGTACGGGTTTAGAGTCATTGTGATGTCTGTAGGTTTCATGCTTGTAGCGATGTCTCTGGTACTTTGTCTCACAGGATCCCCCTTAGGATCTCTTGTAAGGCTGGTTTAGTGGTGACGAATGCCTTCAGTTTTTGTTTGTTTGGGAAGACCTTTATCTCTCCTTCTATTCTAAATGACAGATTTGCTGGATAAAGGATTCTCGGCTGCATATTTTTTCTGTTCATCACAGTGAGGATTTTCTGCCATTCCTTTCTGGCCTGCCAAGTTTCCGTAGAGAGATCCATCACGAGTCTTATCGGTCTCCCTTTATATGTTAGAACACGTTTATCCCTAGCTGCTTTCAGAATTTTCTCCTTATCCTTGTATTTTGCCAGTTTCACTATGATATGTCATGCAGAAGATTGATTCAAGTTACGTCTGAAGGGAGTTCTCTGTGCCTCTTGGATTTCAATGCCTTTTTCCTTCCCCAGATCAAGGAAGTTCTAAGCTATTATTTCTTCAAGTACACCTTTAGCACCTTTCCCTCTCTCTTCCTCCTCTGGAATACCAATTATGCATAGATTATTTCTCTTTAGTGCATCACTTAGTTCTCTAATTTTCCCCTCATACTCCTGGATTTTTTTATCTCTCTTTTTCTCAGCTTCCTCTTTTTCCATAATTTTATCTTCCAATTCACCTATTCTCTCCTCTGCCTCTTCAATCTGAGCTGTGGTTGTCTCCATTCTATTTTGCAGCTCCTCCTGGCTGTTCCTTAGTCCCTTAATCTCTGTAGCAATAGATTCTCTGCTGTCCTGTATACTGTTTTCAAGCCCAGCAATTAATTTTATGACTAAATAAATAAATTTTAATTTAGTTATAATTTAATTAATTTAATTATGACTAAATAAATAAATAAATTTTATTTATTCTAAATTCACTTTCTGTTACATTGTTTAAATCCTTTTTGATCAGTTCATTAGCTGTCGTTATTTCCTGGAGATTCTTTTGAGGGGAATTCTTCCATTTTGTCATTTTGGATAGTCCCTAGGGTGGTGCGGAACTGCAGGGCACTTCCCCTGTGCTGTCTTGAATAACTTGCGTTGGTGGGCGGGGCCGCAGTCAGACTGGTGTGTGCCTTCTCTTCCCCTCTCCTAGGGGCGAGATTCACCGTGGGGTGGCGTGGCCCATCTGGGCTACTTGCACCCTGCCAGGCTTGTGGTGCTGGGGATCTGGCATATTAGCTGGGTGGATCGGCAAGGTGCACAGGGGCAGGAGGGGCAGGCTCAGCTAGCTTTTCCTTCAGAGATCCACTTTGGGAGGGGCCCTGCGGCAGCGGGAGGAAGTCAGACCCACTAGAGGGATGGATCCGCAGAAGCACAGCGTTCAGTGTTTGCGAGGTGCAAGCAAGTTCCCTGACAGGAACTGGTTCCCTTTGGGATTTTGGCTGGGGGATGGGTGAGGGAGATGGCGCTGGCGAGTGCCTTTGTTCCCTGCCAAGCTGAGCTCTGTCGTCCAGGGCTCAACAACTCTCCCTCCCGTTGTCCTCCAGCCCTCCTGCTCTCCGAGCAGAGCTGTTAGCTTATAACCGTCCAGATGTTAAGTCCCGCTTGCTGTCCAAACACACTCTGTCTGGCCCCTCCGCTTTTGCAAGCCAGACTCGGGGGCTCTACTTTGTTGGCGGGCTGCCCCTCTGCCTCGGCTCCCTCCTGCCAGTCCGTGTAGCGCGCACCGCCTCTCTGCCCTTCCTACCCTCTTCCGTGGGCCTCTTGTCTATGTTTGGCTCTGGAGAGTCCGTTCTGCTAGTCTCTTGGTGGTTTTCTGGGTTATTAAGGCAGGTGTGGGTGGAATCTAAGTGATCAGCAGGACGCGGTGAGCCCAGCATCCTCCTACGCCGCCATCTTCCTCCTCTCTGGATGCCTTTTATTTCTTTGTGTTGTCTGATTGCAGAGGCTAAGACTTCCAATACTATGCCGAATAACAGTGGTGAGAGTGGACATCCCTGTCTTGCTCCTGACCTTAGGGGGAAAGCTCTCAGTTTTTCCCTACTGAGGATGATATTAACGTTGGTTCGCTCGTGTATGGCTTTTATCATCTCGAGGCTATGATCCTTCTATCCCTACTTTCTTGAGGGTTTTTGTCAAGAAAGGATGCTGTATTTTGTCAAATGCTTTCTCTGCATCTATTGAGAGGATCATATGGTTCTTGTTCTTTCTTTTATTGATGTGATGAATCATGTTAATTGTTTTGTGGATATCGAACCAGCCCTGCATCCCAGGTATAAATCCCACTTGGTCGTGCTGAATAATTTTTTAGTGTATTGTTGGATCCGGTTGGCTAATATCTTGTTGAGGATTTTCGCATCCATGTTCATCAGAAAAATTGGTCTATAGTTCTCCTTTTTAGTGGGGTCTCTGTCTGGTTTTGCAATCAGGGTAATGCTGGCTTCATAGAAAGAGTTTGGAAGTTTTCCTTCCATTTCTATTTTTTGGAACAGTTTCAAGAGAGAATAGGTGTTAACTTCCTTAAATGTTTGGTAGAATTCCCCTGGAAAGCCATCTGGCCCTGGACTCTTATTTTTTGGCAGATTTTTGATTACTAATTCTATTTCCTTACTGGTTATGGGTCTGTTCAAATTTTCTATTTCTTCCTGTTTCAGTTTTGGTAGTGTATATGTTTCTAGGAATTTGTCCATTTTTTCCAGATTGCCCATTTTATTGGCATATAATTGCTCATAATATTCTCTTATTATTGTTTTTATTTCTGTTGTGTTGGTTGTGATTTCTCCTCTTTCATTCTTGATTTTGCATATTTGGGTCCTTTCCTTTTTCTTCTTGGTCAAACTGGCTAGTGATTTATCAATTTTGCTAATTCTTTCAAAGAACCAGCTTCTGGTTTCATTGATCTGTTCTACTGTTGTTGGTTTTTTGGTTTTTTGGGGGTTTTTTTTTGGTTTTGATAGCATTAATTTCTGCTCTAATCTTTATTATTTCCTGTCTTCTGCTGGTTTGGGGTTTTATTTGCTGTTCTTTTTCCAGCTCCTTAAGGCATAAGGTTAGGTTGTGTATCTGAGATCTTCCTTCTTTAGGAAGGCCTGAATTGCTATATACTTTCCTCTTATGACCGCCTTTGCTGCATCCCAGAGGTTTTGGGTTGTGGTGCTATCATTTTCATTGACTTCCATATACTTTTTAATTTCTTCTTTAACTGCTTGGTTAGCCCATTCATTCCTTAATAGGATGTTCTTCAGTCTCCAAGTATTTGTTACATTTCCAAATTTTTTCTTGTGGTTGATTTCGAGTTTCATAGCATTGTGGCCTAAAAATATGCACGGTATGATCTCGATCTTTTTGTACTTACATAGGGCTGATTTGTGTCCCAGTATATGGTCTATTCTGGAGAACGTTCCATGTGCACTGGAGAAGAATGTATATTCTGCTGCTTTAGGATGAAATGTTCTCAATATATCTGTTAAGCCCATCTGGTCCAATGTGTCATTCAAAGCCATTGTTTCCTTGTTGATTTTTTGATTAGTTAATCTGTTCATTGCTGTGAGCGGAGTGTTGAAGTCTCCTACTACTATGGTATTGCTATTGATGAGTTTTTTTTATGTTTGTGATTAATTGATTTATATATTTGGGTACTCGCACATTTGGCGCATAAATGTTTACAATTGTTAGGTCTTCTTGGTCTATAGATCCCTTGAGTATGATATAATGCCCTTCTGCATCTCTTGATACACTCTTTATTTTATTTATTTATTTTTTAATTTTTTTAACATTTATTTATTTTTAAGACAGAGAGAGACAGAGCATGAACAGGGGAGGGTCAGAGAAAGAGGGAGACACAATCCAAAACAGGCTCCAGGCTCTGAGCTGTCAGCACAGAGCCGATGTGGGGCTGGAACTCACAGACTGTGAGATCATGACCTGAGCCAAAGTCGGACACTTAATCAACTGAGCCACACAGGCGCCCCATACAGTCTTTATTTTAAAGTCTAGATTGTCTGATATAAGTATGGCTACTCCAGCTTTCTTTTGTTGACCATTAGCATGACAGATCCATCCCCTTATTTTCAATCTCTAGGTGTCTTTAGGTCTAAAGTGGGTCTCTTGTAAACAGCATATAGATGGGTCTTGTTTTCTTATCCATTCTGTTACCCTATGTCTTTTGATTGGAACATTGAGTCCATTGACATTTAGCGTGAGTACTGAAAGATATGAATTTATTGCCATTATGATGCTTATAGAGTTGGAGTTTCTGGTGGTGTTCTCTGGTCCTTTCTAATCTTTTGTTGCTTTTG